>NC_059153.1:608409-908863 GCF_020740605.2 Lemur catta | reverse complement strand
GGCTGAGCCCTGGGGAACTACAAAATTTAACCTTGAGTAGGGAGAACCAGGAAATGAGCCTCAGAAGAAGGATGCAGGGGTGTAACAGGAAACTTCTAGATTGTCCTGGAAGCCAAGGGTAGAAAGGATTCCAAGGTGGATCTGAGAAAGATGAGCTATGCCAAGTGCCGCTGAGAGGTTAAATGGGACAAGGACTAATAAGTGACCATCAGCTTTGGCAGGAAGGAAATCCCCGGTGATCTTCTTAAGGGCAGTTTTCGTGGAGCTATGAGGATGAGATCCTGATTCTACTGTATTGAAAAGAGAAAGAGGTGAGGACACGGAGACAGAGTACTGACAATTCTTTAGAAGTTTTGCTATAAAAGGGAGCAGGGAAGTGGGGCAGTAGCTGGCCAGAGAGACGTGGGGTTTAGGGAGTGATTTATTTTATTTTTAAGAAGAGAGATATGTAAGCGTGTTTATAAGCTAATGGGAATGAGCCCAGAGAAAAAAGGGAATAACTGCCCGCAAAAGCAAAGTATTTTAGGAGGTGAGAAGAGATTAGATTCAGTGTTCAAATCAAAATAAAAAATTTGAAATAACAACTGAATTGCAGAATATCTAGAGAGTAATGATGAAAAACCACTATCTATGGCTGTCTATGTAGGGCTAAAGCTGAATTCAGAGGAAAATTTTTAGCTTTAACGTTGACATTATCAAACAAAAGATAGAGACAATCGTTAAGTGTTCAACACAAGGAGTTTGAAAGAGAACCAAAAAATAAACTGAGAATGAAGAAAGAAGGAACCAATAACAATAAAAGTAGAAATTAATGAATAAGGTGACAGACAGCAATGGAATAATAGATACACGTAAGAGCTGATTCTTGAGGCAAAAACTATTAAAATGTTTGTTAAAACATGAGCTTGTCTAGCAAGAGAAAGTGATTGAACAAATATCCAAATATAGAAATAAAATGGGAGAACATAGGGAAGAAAGGAAAATAAGTTTAGTATGTCAAAAAAAAAATGATCTCAAGGGAAAAAGAAAATTTAAACTAGTAATCTTGAAATAAGACAGTAACATTGTCAAAGAACTGCGTTTCAATCCTTCGAAGAAGAGATCATTTCAATACTAAACTCTTCTAAAATATCACAAAAAGGAATGCTTACAAATTATTCCTAAGGAGCCATTGATATCTAAACCTGGGGAGGGGGGAAATGATTAATTAATGTCTTTTGTAACCATTTGGATGGAACTGGAGACCATTCTCCTAAGTGAAGTATCCCAAGAATGGAAAAACAAACACCACACGTACTTGCTATTAAACTGGAACTAACCGATGAGCACACACGTGCACACAGGAATGTAAAACTTAATGAAAAATGGACAAAAATGTTCAAGCCATCAGAGCTTATTTAGCAGGGTTTGGGGGAAGAAGATCAGCGTGAAAAGGATAGGCCGACTGCCTGGAAAAGACAGTCGGTGTTACCAGGTGCCAGGAAAAGGCAAAACTATTCACCTCGTCCCGTGCTTCTGCACTGAGGAAAATGAAGCATCTTCACATTGCAAAGAGTAGGGCGAATGTAAAGTGAGTCGTAAATTTTACAACCCATTTTCTGCAAAGGAATTGAATTACAGAACGTGATGGTCTGACTTTCTCTAAGGCTGCATGGATCTCATCCAGTACTGTAATTAACATTAAGTTTAAATGTCGGTAGTCTCAGAAGAATGAACACAAATCCTGGATGGACCTATTTCGAAGAGGATGTCGTTATCAAGTACTCCCTTGCTGTGGACGGAGGTAGATGTGTAGAATTTTTAACAGAATACGGCTTCCCTCTGCCGTGGGGCTCGTTTGGGACAAGAAACAAACTCATTCTGGCTACTCAAAATAAAGGGAGATTGACTATAGAGCAGCCCCTCGTGGAGTTCAAGAGAGGAAGGACAGCCAGGCCCTGTGGGGAATTAGACTTGGGAACTGAAGTCTTCAGGAAGCAGCTTTATCCGGGGTGCCTGTTCTCTCTCCTACATTCTCCCGTTTCCCCTGGCCCGTCCAGCTGCTCTCTGCAGAGTGGCCGTCCCTGCGTGCTCCTCGCACGCGTGGACCCCGATAGCCATCCTAGTCTCACTTTGCAACTCTAGTCACGCCACCGCCTGACCATCAGCCTGGGCTTCTCGGTTCACATTGTCAAGAAAAAAATAATCAGACTTACCTGGTTCAGGGATCAGGTGTCCACCTCTTTCTTCCAATCAGAGAGGGCTGATACTCTAGAAGAAGAAGGGGGAGAAGATGCTCTTAAAGAAGAAAACTGGGAAGAAATCTCAAAATGTGTCTCCAATCACTATAATCTGGACTCAGTGCTCACAAAATCTTAGATAACTGCCAGGACAAGTTCACATATTGGAACAGGCTTTGGGAAAAGCTGTTAAAAGGGAAAAATCGATATTTAATATATCTGTAAACTATTCTCCACCAGATGAGGTTTGAGGTCATAAGTTTCTCTCCACCAATGAAGTGAAATTCTAAAATCGAAATTAAAAGTTTTAGTGGTATGTTGGAACATGAACCGAAGATTTTTAGGACAAACACCAATGAAGGGATGTATCTAAAATTAAGAGAACGTGACACGCCAGGTAGAGAATACTCAATGCATGTACATGCGTGAACAATGATCAACACGTGATTTTAAGGCAAAATGGCTGTTTATCGTGATGCAGCTTAACTGAGACAATGTGGAGTTTTTCAGAGGAGTCAGCAGAGAGTACGTTTTTCCTCTGACACCTTTGCCCAGCTGGGCAGGAGTAAGCTGCTCATTGAGCAGAACCTTGTTCAAGAATGTTCCTGGAGAGGCAGCTCCGGCTGCCAGCACCTGCCTGAAACAGAATCAAAGCTCTGAGCCAAACTCTCGCCTGCCCAGCTCTGGGCACCAGACACAGGGGCATCAAAGGATGAGGTCGACCGGCTTGACTTCCACTTTCCAGAACTATCTTTTCAGGATCAGAATTTATCTCTGGCTGCAGAATAGTTTTATAGCAAAATAATGTTCTCAAACTTTCATAAAACTTGAATCCTTTTTAACAGTTGATTTTTCTATTAAAATATAGGCCATGCAATCTTTTAAATAGTAAAATGTTCACATCCATTTTTAAATAAATTGTTAATCCTATTTAAGCAAAAAAAAATATTATTTGCTTCAGTATATAACTGGAAGTTTTTTTTTTTTGAGAGTTTTGAAACAGTATGTTTTCGTTAAGTTTTTCAGACACAATTAAAACAAATTTTAACTTTCATCTATTATTTTAGCAGTGGCAACGTCAAGACTGGTCTTGATGTGATCCTCTTGGTCCCAATCATTCATCTGGCATCCGTGGAATGTAAATTCTGCTGATGAGGACCAGGATACCATTTTGTCATTTTTCCGTGCAGTAGGGTCAGGGTACCAACTGCCGTTCTCTTCCTAGACCCTCACTTAGGGGAATCAAGGAGGCTGAGACACGACAGCTCAGATGGATAATGGGAAGGAAATGATTCCCCAACGTGCCTAGTCCCTAGGAATTCTGCACGAGCACATGGAATGAGGATTATAAACCTTTCTTGTGGGTTCGTAGTGGTAGATTGATATCGGCATCAATTGGGTTAGTACGAAGATAAAAGGTCATTTCTTGGAGAAACCCTGGTCAGCACTTTGGCTTGTGGTCACCGGCCCATCTGCTCTTCTTCCTCACCCGAGTCACAGTACCTGCCTGGTGGAAATGTCTCCCGACTTGTATGAGCCCAGCTGGTGGGACCAACTCTTCATCCTCACTGTTACTTTACAGAGAACATGGGGGGCGGGGAGTGATCACTGTAAGTCACAGCAGGCAGAGCAAGACCCCTGCAAACCCATGCTGGTGACATTCACCTTATACTTACACGGGGGGACACACAAATGCTCACGAACAGTTTGGAAAGAAAAAAAAAATTGATGTTAAAATTTAAAATTAACTAACTGCTCAAATATTCCAAATGATAGTAGATACGAATATGGGTGCAAAGATTGCTGGGGTATAGACTGTGGGCTAAGGAGTTAGGGAGCTGTTTCAGACAGTATGGACTTCAGTTTTCCCCAAAGTAATATGCCACTTATTCAGAAATGCAATCTTTTAAAAAAAAATTGAAATTAGTTGCTTTATAATTTTAAAAGCATTGTCCGTGAACTTTCATAGAAGAAATTAGAGTGGCACAAAAAGATACACAGTGGAAAGGAAGACTGTTCTCCTTCCCGGCATCCTCCCTCGGGCTCCTCAAAAGCAAATACATCAATTTCGAATGCTTTGCCTGCAGGTGACAAGACCCCGACTGAGGGTGGCTGCTGTGAGTTTACATGAAGGTCGGACATCGTTGGTGGGTCTCAGGGTTGGGGACAATCAAGAACTCACCCTCATTCGCCGTGTGCCAGCAATGTCACAGCTCATTGTCACAAGGCAGCCAACACAACTCCAGCAGCCTGTTTTCAAATGCAAGTTTCCTAAGGAGGAAGGAAGGGGGTAGAAGCGAAGAGTTTTCGCCTCATGCACATTTATTTTATGAAGAAAATCCTCCCCAGAAAGCCCCAAGCAGATTTCTCCTTGTCTCTCATCCCCCAGCAAGAACTGAGTCACTTGATAGTCCCAGACCCACCGTTGGCAGAAGATGAGATTGCCGTGACCCGTGCAGGCCAATCACAACTCACCCCTCTTCTTTCGGCAAGAACGCAGGGCAATGGCTGTTGGGTAGACAAACACCAGTGGTCACCACAATATTAGCCATGGCTTCATGTCTGCCCAGAAATTTCCTCTATATGTTTAATATATTGTAAATACTCTATAATGTACTATATATCATAATATTATTTATTGATAATATATATGCTCATTTATGTATATTTGTATGTAATATACATACGCAAATACCAATACATACATATATATATGTATATATACATATGCAAATACACATATTTGCCTAAGTATCTCAAATTTTTTAGATAGATGGGCTATTGTATGCATAATGCTTAGCATATAATGCAACAATATTTTATTAATGCTGATTACTATTATATTTAATTATTACTTATAGACTTTAAGACTATTAATATTAATATGTAATATATTAACATATTAATATACCTTTTTAAAAAGAATGAGTGTCACTTTCTAGCAGACACTAAATTGTTACATTAACAGTACTTTAAACATTTATGCCAATGCATTTATTTTGGGCTTCTGCACACTTGGAGATATTAGCTCGGGGCTCCTTTGAAAAGATACAAGGATTACTGAGGTCAGCAGCAAATTCCATGGCAACATAGTGGAATAATTTCGCGAATAACAGCTAGGTGACTAAATGTTTACTTTTTGATGAGTATCCGCCCGCAAATATTTTCTAATCGTGTTAATAGGCAGGCCGAAGTAAAAGGGTTGGGTATTAAACATTTTTGGTGTGTTTCCACAAGATATCATGTTAGCGAGCGAATTTTAAGTTATTGACGGATTTCTGGAGGAAAAAAAAAAACTTCACTACTATTTGCCTAATTTATACCGCACAGAGAAGACGAGAGTGCTTGAGAAATGCTTATGAAAAAGACAATGGAAATACTTCAAGAAAAACACTTTTCTTCAAGTACTGAGCATGACTGGGAGAAAGCCTGCGGGAGGGACAGGGGGTGGGGGGTGGAAATGTCCTTGTCCCCCCTGCAGGGGGGGGTCCAGACCGGGGTCTCAGGTCGGCACCTGCTGTGCAGAGACCACACTCGAAATGCCTTCAGCCTGCACAGAAATGACCTCTCACAGCCCTTAAGGCCCGGTTGTAACATAACTTCCCTTTTTTGGTAAAAACTATGACTCCTTTTTTCATTGTTTCTTGTCGTTTGTCCCAAAACGTATTGCTAAATATGAAAATACTATAAACTAAAGATGACAAGTTCCTTAATCTCACCGACATCATATACTTCAATTTCCAAACAAGTTGGTAGAATTAGATGATGCCCAAAATCTCGTCCAGATATAAAATTCTAAGTTAAAGGCCAGTGTTTCTGGAAGTGACTGGTCATCAGAATCATGTAAAAATACGGGTTCCTGGACTTCAGACATTGTGATTCAACAAATGATTATCGAGGGTCTTGGGTTAAACGCTGGGTACACAATAATGAATGAACCCGACAGAGTCCTGCCCTGTCCCTCACAGAGGGCTGAACTGAACCCAGCAATCTGTGGTTTTACATCCTCTCCAGGCAGTTCTGATAACCAGGCAGTTGCAAAGATAAAAGTCAAAGCGGTCTATTTATTTTTAGCCTCTATGTGTCAGGATTCTAGCACGTAATAAGTGACATCACGTGGTTCGTCTCAGTCTGTCCCTGCTGCTATAACAAAACACCCGAGACCAGGTGATTTATAAAGAACACACATTTATTTAGTTTCTCACGGTTCTGGGGGCTGGGAGGTCCCCGAGGGAGGTGCCGGCAGGTGTCGTGCCTGGTTCCGGCACCTTCTCCTTCCAAGGTGACACCTCTTGTGGCTGACTCAGCGGACGGAGGGTGGAAAAGGCAAAAGAGGCAACCGCTGCGTGACGCTTCTTTTGTAAATAAAGCATTGATACCATTCACAAGGGTGGCACTTTCGTGACTTAACCACCTCATAAAGTCCCTGCTTTTTTAATACTCTGACATTAGCAATTAAGCTTCAGTGTATAAATCTGGGGGGACACGTCCGCCCGCAGATGGTTCCCATGAAAAGGCTTTCATGCAGGGGCTGCAGACAGGTGTAGGGGATAAACAAGGGACATGCTAAGAGAGGAGGAGAAGTGGGACGTGTATAAACATGTTTGGGTGCAAAGGGACAGAGGAGGAAACCACAGCCCCCGACGATGGGAACCACAGGAGGGAAACGCCCACACACGGGGGCCAGCGACCGCTTCGCTGGAGCAGGGGCCTCTCTTTCCTCCTGTCTTCTGATTTTCCGCTGATGCTTCCCCAGGGGCAGCTTCCGGGGGCCACCAGCGGGGCAGAAAATGGATAAGGGACATACGGACAACTTAAGGAAAACCCACTGACTCTGTAAACCAGCAAACTCTCTAAAAAGACGATTGACAGTGGATGCTTAAAACTATACTCCATCCTTTATACATAGGCTACTTAATTGGTGAATCCACGACTGTTTTCAAATCTAAACCTAGTTTTTGGTTGCCAACGAGTTTGCATTCTCTATGCTTTTATTAAATTCCAGGTGCAAGAACGACGTGCTTTTCTGTTACCTCCTCTCGGTTCTGTTATTCATAGTACGTTGTAAGCAAGGAGCCAAGTCTAACACCAAAGGCATTTTGGATTAGCTATAAATTGCTCCCTTCGTTTAGTATAGGTGATTCAGAACTGGATTTTGGTGATTAACAGGACTCACACACGATTCAACATATGTGTATATTCCCTCTGGGGACTTCTGTCATTCCCAGGGGTGGGGGCCTGAGTCAACACTCACCCAAAGCTTGTCTTTTTGCATACTTGGGTAATTGAAAATGCCAAGATACATTTTAGAAATTCAGTGAGAAAAAAAGACTGGTCATCGTTAAGGCTGCTGAAAACCTGGATGCATAATTGGCTTTGAGATGCTGCAAGATGAAGGCAGCTCAAATGCCACTGCCTAACGGACGACAGCCAGCGTCAGCCCAGCTGCCATTCCTGTGATTTCATAAAAGGTTACCCAGAAGGGCTGTTCCCCACACCAAGAAGCACAAACGTCGTCGCTGGGACCTTTCGTTCTTCAAGAGCAGTGATGTAAAAAGACCAAAAGCAATTGGACCCAGAGTGACAGACTGATACATTGTATAAATGATTTGTACACCCAGAAAGCGGCATTCCCTTCCTAAGCAAACACTGGGGCTTGTGAACGCTAGTATCACAAAGAAATATACCAGTTACTAGTCTTCAAAGACTGATGTAATAAATTTGCGATTTCATAGTAGAAAAGCTAAATTTTACCATTTGCATTTATTTTTCTCATGTGCAGAAGTCACCAAAGGTATAAGGCAGGGGGTGGGAAGAAAGCCCACTGATTTTTGTTTCATTTGCAATTTATGATTGAAGGAGAATTTTGACTATGTGTGTATTTGCAATTATTCTCACGTAACCTAAGTAAACCTTATTTCATAATAATTTCAGTATTCACCATATACATAAAGTTTGGCTAATCTGAAGATTAAAAAGAGACTGTTGATCGGAATTGAGTACAAAATATGCTCTCTCCACTAGGTTGCTCCTTTACCTTGACAATCCCTGGTGCCTAATAAAATGCCCAACAGGTCTAAGGTTGGATATTTATTACCTAGTTTGTTTTACCTGTTTTAATTTGCAAATCAGTCCATTTATTCTAGCCACGAGTCGCAAGATCTCTGGGAGTCCCTGCCCCTTGTAGGGTAGCGTACATCTGTTTTGTTGTGACATGATCAAGTCTTGATTCTAAGTCTGCAGCAGATACGTAGAATGTCCCATTTCTTACGATAATACTTTGATCCGTCACTCCTCTCCTTAAAGAGCTGAATGGCTTCTCATTGCAAATAAGACTACCACAGGAGAATGCATTTAGAAATTCGAATTTAGCAACTTGAAGACAACACCTTTTTCTATCTTTTCCACAAGTCTGAGCTGGTTGCTAAGTCAAAACTAGCATCCAAGACAAGGAGGAGCAAGAAAAGGATGACTCTGAGGAAGACCATAGGAAAGAGGACACATTTCCCCAGACTTAGGAAAATCAGTGAGTTCCTTACTCTACTATATGGAAATGATCTCATTTCAGAGGGAAGAGCTCTGCGATCCACCGACTGTGAATGAACCTCAAGCATTCGGGTTCCAAGTGCAGCAAGAATTTAAAATTTTTCTCAATTTAAAAGTGGCATTAGATCCAGCAATTCCACTATTGAGTATATAAACCGAGGGGAATGAAATCAATATTTAGAAGAGAGATCCGCATTGCCATGCTCACCGTAGCACTGTTCACAATAGCGGGGTCAACCTAAGCATCTGTTCGTGGATGATCTTCCCAGGAAGATCAAGAAAAAGGAGATAGGCCGGGCGTGGTGGCTCACGCCTGTAATCCCAGCACTCTGGGAGGCCGAGGAGGGAGGATCGCTCGAGGTCAGGAGTTCAAGACCAGCCTGAGCAAGAGCGAGACCCCGTCTCTACTAAAAAATAGAAAGAAATTATCTGGCCAACTAAAAATACATATAGAAAAAATTAGCCAGGCATGGTGGCGCATGCCTGTAGTCCCAGCTACTCGGGAGGCTGAGGCAGGAGGATCGCTTGAGCCCAGGAGTCTGAGGTTGCTGTGAGTGAGGCTGACGCCACGGCACTCACTCTAGCCCGGGCAACAGAGTGAGACTCTGTCTCAAAAAAAAAAAAGAAAGAAAGAAAGAAAGAAAAAGAAAAAGGAGATGATTCTCATTTATCATGGCTCCAGGAAGGTGAGGTGATTCAATCGTATGAGGCAATAAGTTTAGAAAATGCGGTCCAGATGGCGAAACTATTAAGTGAGAACACAAACTGCTAGAGGGTCAAAAAATAATACAACGTGTTTTTCAAAGTCAGTTAGGAATCTAGATTTTTTTTTTAAGTTTTTATCACCAGCCTACATAAACAAAGAAGACAACCCAGACAATGCCTTAGAAAAAATACACCTTAGACAACGGATTCAAGAAAAAATGGCAAATCGGAATAAACCAATAATCATTAAGGAAATTTAGTAAGTAGCTTAGAATATAACTCCGATTCTCTTGCCGCTATTTTTCTAGATGGTTTTAGAAGCCAGTGAACCAAGCATCTGAGAAAGATAATCCCTATTTTATTAAAAAAAAAAGAAAAAATTATTTTTCAGATCACTTAATGGTTAATAACCTTGACCTTGACCCCCAGAACAGATCAGGTTAATGTCAGAAGGTCCAATCACATGTATGAACAAAGATGATAAAATTAAAAATAAAATATTAGTGACTAGAAAAAAACTTACCTTGAGCAATTGAAGTTTTGCCCGGGAATATAATAAGGACAGTTGGACTTTCGAAAATATATTAATAGACTTAGCCTCATTCAAATACTAAAAGAGAAAAACCAGATGATCATTTCAATGGATATAGCAAAAGCATTTGCTAAAAACTGGCAATCTAGGTATGATAAAGTAAGGAACTGAAAAAGCGATTCCCTTGTGTCTGCATACCACGTTCAGGAATGAGAAGATTAAACATTGTTGAGATGTCAGTCCTTCCCCAATTAATCTCTAAATTCTGTGCGGCTCCAATAAAAATCCCTAAAGGCTTTTTCATAGAACATGACAAGCAGCTGTTAATTTTAGACGGAAGAGCAAAAGGGCTAGACCAGCCAAGACTATTCTGGGAAAGAACAAGGCAGGGAAGACCCTGGCTGGGAGGGAGCCCTGGGCAACGGTTCACACGGAAAAGTCACGATCCAAGAGCAGTCACAACACCCGTATCTCTCACTAGCCACGGCCACCCCAGCCGGAGGATGCCACACCCAGGACAGGCGGGGAGAGCAGCGAGGTCCTTTTCTTTCTATGTCCTCCCTGTTCGTCATA
The DNA here is from genome assembly GCF_020740605.2 of Lemur catta. Lineage (NCBI taxonomy): Eukaryota > Metazoa > Chordata > Mammalia > Primates > Lemuridae > Lemur > Lemur catta. Next base: position 898,288 of record NC_059153.1, on the reverse strand, counting down.
GAGGCTCTTTGGAGCGGGGAGTAGCGGGTACTTTGAGAGTCACCCGGGGAGGACTGAGACGACTGCTCTGGGTGGTGGACATTTTATAACAGGTACCTAACTGTTATAAAGGTCAGGAAAAGCTTTCCCTGGGAGGTCAGGTCTCAGAGGAGAAGGACGAATGACATCAAGCCAGTGGGAGGGGTAACAAGGAGACTATTCCACAAAGTGTGAACACCACGTAAAAAGCTCAGGGCAATACCATCACGACCATGAAATCATAACAAATAAAACAAACCTTCCACGCAGCAAATTATAAAATAATTGTACAGAGTAATTAACAGAAGCCTAAATATACAGAAAGATATTATATTCATGGATTATAAGATTCACTATTGTTCAGGTGTTCATTTCCCCAAATGGATCTAAAGAGACCAGGCAATACCAAAAATCCCAGCAGGCTTATTTAGGTAAAATTTTAAGAGCTATGGAGAAGCCAATCCTAAGATTTAAATGGGACCACAACGGATCCGGAACAGCCGGAACAATCTAGAGAATGAAATGAAATTGGAAGACAAACCACCCGATTTCCAGACTTACTATAAAGCTGCGGCAGTCGAGACAAATGGACGGATGGAAGAGACTAGAGAATTTGGAAATAGATGCATACACATGTATCAGTTGATTTTCAACTGAGGTGGCAAAGTTAGTCCAATGGTGGGAGGAAAGGAATTTTAAAACATGGCGCTCGGACAACCATATACTCTTCAAAATCTACCTACTTCTCTATATGAATAACGAGTCAAGATAGATCATAGACCTAACTAAATGCAATAATCTGGGACCGTAAAGTTGCCACAAGAAAACATGGGAGAAATTTTCATAACCTTAGGGTAGGTAAAGATTTATTAGAGAGGACACAGAAAATATTAACCATTAAAGGATAAATTAAGCTTCATCAAAATTAAAACATTCATTGTGAAAATGAGTAGGTGAGACACAGGCTGGGAAAAATATTCTCACTGTGTGTATCTAACAGTGTCTGATGGAAATACCTTATTTTAGTGGTGGTTACCTGGGTGTTTACAGTTGTCAAAACTTCTCAAAGGAACATTTAAAAATCTGTTATTTTTATTGCACATGAATTAAACCTCAATTGAAAAAAAAGAAACTCCAGGATATAAGAACATGTTGTTTTCTATGGGCATGGATGACTAAGATACTCAGGACCGATGGTTAATGCTTTTCTTAAATTTTATCCTAGAAAACAGACTCCGAAACCTCCCTGCCTCCACCCAGAGTGCCCTGAAAATTGGTCCTCCTGTATTTTAATCCACAGTGATGACCAATTAAAATCCTTTCTTCTCATGGTATGTGTAACATGGGGGTCGGAAATAATCAAAATCAGTGAAATAAATCTTAAACAAAATAATCTAGGACACGTAAAAGGTAAATAATTAGCAGCATGTGAGAAAGAATGTACCATCTGTCTTTAAAAATGCTGGCTGGCAGAAAAGGGAGAATGAATTTAGGCAGAGAGAACAATTCCAGTAAGCTCTCATATACCTCTCACACTCCCAATTTATATTCTGTAAGTCTTATGCCCCTAAAACAAATAAAAAATACGATTGACATCTGAGTAACAAATCCTGTGACCATACATTATAGTATAAGATAAAAAATTTAGCTAATTCTTTAATCTTTTTCTTCTAGAAGATTCACTTCCATAGGCAAAGACTTGTGTCTCTTGCAACTCATCTTTGAGTCCTCAGGAGAATGTAGGCTGGAGTCTTAAAAACAATGGATCCTCCATAATTACTTACCATCCTGAATTCACTAATCAATGTGCTTATGGTTTAGTTAGAATTTATGCCCCCATTCCACATTCCCCAAACAGGGACATTTATGGCAATTCTTTCATAATCTCTTCCCCTAAAATGTTTGAAGCAGCGATTCTCTCATTTGGTACTTTATGGGAAATTTATTTAAAAGGAGTATACTAAATGACATAACAAGGTGAACTAACTCCAGCTTAAAAATGCTGTAATTTCCTAATTTTTTAAAATTTATAGAAAAAGTACAATTATTAAAAATATAAAACAAACAAACAAAAAAAAACCCCACTGAGTCTAGTTTCAGCCTCCAGGTGAATACATAAACGGTTACAAAATAAAGACGGCAGGTATATTATTTTCAATTGCACGTCACATTGGCAAGATTCGGAAAGCTTGTGACCCGGGAGGGAGAGGGTTATTCCAGTGAGGGGACCTCCGCTGGTGAGTTTTATTCTTTCGGCAGCAGCGACTCCAGGTGGATTCTTAGGGGGAAAACCAGCAGTCCGTTAATCACACATAGCAGGAGCTTTTGCGATGCTCCGCAGGGACCCTTTCCCCCGAGATCTTCCTGTCACTGGGCTTTCAGCGCGAAGACTGGTGGTAAAACGTCGGATGTGAATGTCCTGTTCTAAACGGGGACTCCCACGATCATGTTATTTTTGGGGGAGCAGCTCTCGGGCTCCATGGATATCACTTGGACGGAGTAGCCGCGCTCTTCCGCAGCTCTGGCCCGGTCTAGGTCCACGAGGCACATGCACTGTTTTCCTGAAATACAGTCAGATGGCACCGTGAGACACCCCTTCCCTAGCAGGGCCATGTCCGCTTATCTGAGGGGAATCTATACGGTGACAGAATCCACACGTACTACGGAGAATGCTGCTGTTTACACCCAAGTCCTGTTTGGTCTCTTTCAATTTAGTTCTCGATCAGCGTGGAGAAAAGATAGTTTACAAATACATACGTTTCAAAGATTTGTCTCTACTAATAATTTAAAGAATGCTAACCTTTTCGAAGCTGTACCCAAATCCCAAATTAGAACTGCAGATTCTATTTCTTACTTGGTTAAAAATCCATTTAAAGACCTTTCCTCTGCCTTCCCTATAAAACTACATTATCTGTGCGAAGTGCACTGTCTAGGGGACGGACCCGTTTGAAGCTCTGACTCGGGGGAGGGGGGGTGGCGGGGCAAGGGCAATATACGTAACCTAAACTTTTGCACCCCCATAATATGCTGAAATAAGAATTAAAAAAAAAAAAACTAACAAAATAAAAAAAAATCTAACAATTTAAGCATCAAAAACAAACAAACAAACAAAAAAAAAAAACCACCACTACATTATCTGTAATATTGTGGGGAAAAAAAATCTGTCTTTAAGAACATCTAAACGGACGTGCTGACGAGAGACCAACCTGGGAGACATGTTACCTTTCCTACCTGGAGTTTTTTTTTTAGGACTGTGAAGAAATGAGAAATGGGAAATATCTGAGAAAATTCTCAATTGTGCGCTGATTACTTCAGGTGGATCTGTAATGTTGAGTGTCATACACTCTTACTTTTCAGAGCTCCTGCACCCCAGTAAAATAGTGGCGTTCTATTTCCTTTGCAATCTTTGGAAGACAGAAGAGGAAATCTGCCTGGCGAGCAAACGGGTTAACTTGTTTTCCTTTGGCAAACACAAACTTCAAAAGTAGCCCGGGACAAAATGATTTGGGGCTCGAATATATATGCAAAGCTCTGGTTTACTTTTCCACTTTTATTTATTTATTTTATTTTATTTTTTTTTTTTTGAGACAGAGTGTCACTTTGTTGCCCGGGCTAGAGGGAATGCCGTGGCGTCAGCCTCGCTCACAGCAACCTCAAACTCCTGGGCTCAAGCGATCCTCCTGCCTCAGCCTCCCGAGTAGCTGGGACTACAGGCATGCGCCACCATGCCCGGCTAATTTTTTTCTACATATATTTTAGTTGGCCAGATAATTTCTTTCTATTTTTAGTAGAGACGGGGTCTCGCTCTTGCTCAGGCTGGTCTCGAACTCCTGACCTCGAGCGATCCACCCGCCTCGGCCTCCCAGAGTGCTGGGATGACAGGCGTGAGCCACCGCGCCCGGCCTACTTTTACACTTTTAATTGCCCTAAATGCAATACATAAGCTTCTTCATCCTCTTGGAGAAAGGTTACTGACCATGCAGAACTTCATTCATTCCAGTTTTCCTCGATGATTGCAACAATGCCTTGACATTATTTTCAAATAATTTATCTGAATGACAGTGGAAACTGCTAAACTAAAACAGCTTCGGAAGTGAAGACAGGTAACTCCAGTAGAAAAGTTCTTCTGCGGAAAACAGAATCTTCATGGGAAAAAAACAGCGGCAGGTGAAATAAATCAGGAGGTAAGAATTGGCAATTCGAGACTCCAAATGTCTATTTTGTACACTTTCCTTAAAAGGACGCACACGATAAAGGACGGACTGAGTCAGAAGTGACGTAAGATGGGACATCGAGAGCTCCCTTTGGAAAAAATCACCCCCTCATCATCGGCAGCCTTGCGGCCGACATTCGTCTTTGCCCTTAAAATACTCTTCTTCCTTTGAGATCTCTGTAACTGTCTCCCCGTCTACTTCTCTGTTTAAAATGAAACATTCTCTGTCGGAATCGGATGCTCCGCATTCCTTCCGTATCCACCCTGGGTTACGCTGCGGATCCTTAGCCTGGGTCCCAGTCAATTCTTCCTTTTCCATTTTGCAGAACAATCTCATGTTTGCACAACATGTTGACATATCTTCACAACCGAAATCCAGTTGTTGGGTCCACCGTTGCCGCCTGGTGAATTTCCTAAAAACGCTCACGGAACACAGGGACGGGATGTGCAGAGATGTCGGCGTCTGAGGGAGTCTCTGGCTTTGTTTGAGTGTCATTCCCGCCACCTTCCCCCAACCCCTGCTCCCTGCCAGTGATTTTTGCCAAATGATCCCTCTTCCTCCACTCTAGCGACTTCCCTTACAGCCATTCTCCTTGGTTTGATGATGAAGATTCGCACCTACCACGTACGCATCCATCCACCATGCTGATGATGGCTTCCCTGAGTTGCTGTCATCCAGATGTGCTCTACAGAAACCATGTGTTGAAAACTTCACCCCCAGTGCAACCGTTGGGAGGTGATCGGGCCACGAGGGGGGCGTGAACGGCTTGATGCTGTCATGACGGTGGTGGGTTCATGATCGAGAGTGCAGGTTCCTTATAAAGGACAAAGCTCAGCCTCCTCTTGTTCTCTCTCCCCACGTCATGCCTTTTGCCACGTTACGATGCAGCAAGAAGAAGGCCCCCACCAGACGCAGCCCCTCAGCCGTGCCCTTCCAGCCTCCAGAAATGTGAGCCAGACAGATTTCTTCCGTTCACTGCAAGTCACCGAATCTGTGGTGTTCGGCCACAGCGGCACGAGGCAGACTGAGACACGGGTCTAGGGAGTGGAATTCCATCGGCTGCACATTGGACTCACTCGGAGCTTGGGGATGGGAAAAGGAGGAGGAGGAAGAGGGAGAGAGAAAGAGGTCTCAGGCAGGAGAAAGTAAGCTCTTTCCATGCGTTTAGGACCCTGAGGGTGACAGAGAGAAGGGAACTGTCTGCTACCCGTCTCGGCTCTGACATGCCTCTTCAAGTGTGAGCGTCTTGCTAGGCCGACTTTGCTTTCAGAGCTGAAAGACAACGATGTCTCCTGCACGTACTCTCGGAATCAAGCCAGCGGCTTCACCTGGTGCTCAGCCAGACACACAACCGTCTGTTTTTCACGTTGGAATTTTGGAGAGAAAGTATGATGAGGATGGTGTCCAATGTGGAGCTTTTCTGAATAATTTTTAGGGTGAGTTTGGACTCTACGCATTTATCTTAAACCCTGATTTTGGAACCTGTATTTCCGGAGCGCTGGGAAGCGGTAATTACCAAAGTGGACAAGAGCTTCCCGTACGGAGTCCAATAATTCGGATTCATAGTGGGGATCCGTCATCTGCCAGATGAAGGACCCTACGCAAGCTTCTGTTTCAGTTCTGTCACTGTTAAAACGTAAATAATAGTACTTACCCCATAAATACTGTTGTCAGAATTTACTGAGCTAACAGGTGAGGGCGTTTAGCTCAGGGCTTAAATGCGTAACTGTCCGATGCTAGTATTCTTCCAAATGCGGTTTCTTTTTCTAAAGAGAAGTCTTCAATAAATCAGTCACTTAATAAACTTGAAATCTTTCTGTGGGTCTTCCCATTTAGGTCATGTTTAATATTTCCGATGCTGAATGAATTGGTCTATGATGAATAATACATGAGTATACTTTTCTCCCGAGGGAAAAAGATCATTATCATCCTTGTTCATACACATTTTCATGCATAAATTTCGGCACGTGTAGTTGCCTTTTCTATCTTTACTATTTTCTTTTGCGGCTTTTGATAGATCTTGCGGTTTGTTCGTAACAGTAGGAAAAAGATTTATGAATAACGTTGGAATCCTACTCAAAGTGCAAACACTAAAATGTATTTAAAAGTATTAATAACATATATTAAAATGTATTTAAAGGTATTAACATTAACCAAAATGGGATACAATGTTACTATACTCAGAAAGCTCTTCTTAATAGGGATTAAGTTTTCTGGGAAGAACAAACTTCAGTTTCTCGTGCACTAATGGACTTGCTGCTGATGAGCTTTCCCCACATACCTGACCCCCTCGTGCCCAGGCACGCTGCACAGAATTTGCTCAGCGACTGCTATGTGCACCCACGTACCTATGAGCCGTTGCTGGGGAGGAAGCTGGACGGCCGTCTGATCCGCAAATCTGCACAGAATCATGTGTTCCTAAAAGAAAAGGCAACAGCATGTGGGTTTATCTGCATCTTCTCCTTCAAAGTTGTAAAAACAACAACAATAAAAGAAAGATCTCATTTTTCATCCTGGAGGAGAAGGAAGCAACATCTTTGTGGCTTCCCTAGTTCTCGGGGACGCCCAGCAGGGTGGCCGGCTGGTCCTTGACAATTGCCTCAGTTTCCCCGTCCCTCAGTCCCTTTAGGGGACAGAAGCCTGGGTCCCTCGCTCCTCCCTCACTCCCAAAGGCTGCAGGAGGTGTTCCCTGTTCTGCTTTAAGACAAACTGTAAAGAGGACCTGAGGGAATGGCAGGGGGAATATTACTTCTACTTAACAATTGTAGAAAAGATTGAATTAATGACAAGAAAAGAAGGCAAGAGGCTTTAAGGAGACACAGCAGATGAGTTTACGCAGCATTCTTGAATGTGCAAGTAGCCAAAGGGGAGCGATGAGGCAGAGTTGAAACGCGTGCAGTGCTCCTACGTCAACTGTCCGTTCAGAACGGCCGCGGTTTCCAGGTGTGTGTATGCTCTCACCTGTCAGCTTAGCAAACAGGTAAAACTCAGACTCATCATCTGTGCCCTTAGTGTTGTGTGCATTAAATTTGAGGCCTCCGTTTTTTAACAAGGTAAGTGAAATGATTGTGGCAATGTTGGTTTTTAAAAAGGATATCTTTTTGTTTGGTGTTTTTTTTTTTGAGACAGAGTCTTGCTCTGTTTCCGGGGCTAGAGTGCCGTGGCGTCAGCCTAGCTCACAGCAACCTCAAACTCCTGGGCTCAAGCAATCCTCCTGCCTCAGCCTCCCAAGTAGCTGGGACTACAGGCATGCGCCACCATGCCCGGCTAATTTTTTTCTATTTTTGGTATAGACGGGGGGTCTTGCTCTTGCTGGTCTCCAACTCCTGACCTCCAGTGATCCTCCCACCTGGGCCTCCCAGAGTGCTGGGATTACAGACATGAGCCACCGTGCCCGGCCTAAAAAGGATATCTTTGTCTTAACTTTTATGCATTTAAAAAAAAAAACAGGCCGGGCGCGGTGGCTCACGCCTGTAATCCTAGCACTCTGGGAGGCCGAGGCGGGTGGATCGCTCGAGGTCAGGAGTTCGAGACCAGCCTGAGCAAGGGCGAGACCCCGTCTCTACTAAAAATAGAAAGAAATTATCTGGCCAACTAAAAATATATATAGCAAAAAAAATTAGCCGGGCATGGTGGCACATGCCTGTAGTCCCAGCTACTCGGGAGGCTGAGGCAGTAGAATCGCTTAAGCCCAGGAGTGTGAGGTTGCTGTGAGCTAGGCTGACGCCACGGCACTCACTCTAGCCTGGGCAACAAAGTGAGACTCTGTCTCAAAAAAAAACAAACAAACAAACAAAAAAAAAAAAAACAAAAACATTTTAACGCTCACAATAAAATTTAATGGCAACAGATGGGAAATAAAATGGGTTGAATGAATAACTTTTATTAAGCCCTCACAAATTAACTGGCGTCAACAAGGGCACAGAAGAATAATTTAGAATTATGTGATTTGGAGTAAAAGCAAGAAAAGCATGCCCCTCATGCTCATGGCGTTTGTAAATGAAGATTCATTTTATATAAATGTAATGTCGAGGCAATTATAACCTCAGGTGAGGCTCAATTCTCCGGTGCTGGTAAGTCCTACCATATTTTACCGGAATTATTTGTGTGCATGCTCTCTTTAGCCAAAGTTACGTTCTGACAGGGCAAGGCACTGAGCAGGTGCTCACCAAGGTTGCTGGCTCAATTGAACTGTGAAGAAGAACACTTCCAACGCGACTCTCAAGATATCTGGACACTAGGTCCCGAGACCTTTAAAGACCAAGCAGCGTTTGGGGGTGTTGGAGCAAGAGGAGGTAAAGATTACGAACCGGGGTACTGGAGAGTCTCTGCTCTCTGGAAGGGTTTATGTGCCCGGTTTCACTCTAGAAATTTTACACAGTTTTCCGGCCAATGAGACTGTGGGCACCCTGTCTTCTCAACACCCTTGGTTTTATTCATACAGCCTCGCATTGTTCGCTTTACCCAGCACCACTCAAGGGGGGACTGAAGACAGAGGTGTAGCTTGTGGTTTTACTTCCCCGAGTTCATTGTCTACTTTATTGGCATGACCTTCTGCAAGATGAAGTGTTTCAAATCTTAATGCAAATAGTTTCTGGGGTCTTAATGCTCCCCCTCCTAACCCCCCGGCAAATTGTATAGTTCCCTAGGACATGAAAACTTTTCACCTAGCAGGCAAAGGACAGCAATGTCTGGTTCCGGCTAGGGGCAGGAACACTCACGTGCCTTCCCTCTCTGTAGGTGTCGGTGCATATTGGCACGGGGCGGGGGTGGGAGAGAGGCTGGGAAGGGGAGGAAGACGTGGGTGGCAGGTAGGGCGGGAGACAGAGCTGGAGGTGGACATGTCGGGTCCTAAAGTTATTATATAAAGAAGAGGCGAAGGAGACACAGCTGCCGAGCTGATAGAAATGAGCATTTTTAGGTCAACGCACCTCACTAGTTCGCGGTTTGAGGGAGGCAAAATTCCTAAAATGTAGGGGCTGGCATATAAAATGAGACCCTCTGTTTTTAGTGAGTCTGTGCAAAAATTATAGATAACAAAACTAAGAATCCAAACGAATTTAACAACTTCTAATGGAATGCTTTGTTTTTCCCAAATACTATTATTTCTTAGATTGTATTAGGTCACGTCACGGACCAATTAACTGGTTAGCGGTGACATTCAGGAAATTGGAAACTGTTTTGCTCACATTGGAGGCTCAAGACTATGTGACGTTCTGACTGCTTTTGGGAGACAGTTCTCCACGGGTCTGTTGTGCTTCTTCGTGTCTTAGAAGCAGAGTCACCGACGGCCCGTGTCAGGCCAGGGGTTGGTGACCTGTGGCCAGGCCAGATGCAGCCAATGACCTATTCTCCCACGGCTGGCGAGTTAGGAGAGTTTTTGTTTCTAAAAGGTTGCAAACCGACCACAGCAATGACTACGACAATGAAGAAGATTATGGCGGGGGGGGATTTGTGATTTGTATGTGGCCAGCACAGGCTAAAACATCTACTATCTGACCTTTTCCAGAAATATCTGCCTCTGTTCCAGGGGATCTTTTCAAGCATGTTTAGAGAGTGAGCAGCCCTGGAAAACATCGATGGTGCCTCCCTCTGGAACAAAGGTCAGGTGTCACCCTGGGGGAACTGCGGACAATGACAGTCCTCTGGCCACCCCTACTGCTGTGGGCAACAAACTGTCTTTTGCCTCTGACTTAGGAGTCTCCTAGCTTTTGCCGGCACTCACTGTGGCAGGCTACCATTCTAGTTTGCAAGGAGAGTAAAAATCTCAAACCCTTCGCAAATCTTGTCAACTACTTGAAAAGTTAATCTGGGAGTGGGGAAGAAAAAGGGGAAAAAAAAAAAAGCCATATTAGATGTTCATGAGTAACTCAAATATAACTATAGATTATTTACTCCACTAGGAATTTGAGCGGGAAGACCACAAAGACAGGATTAAAGAGTGCATTAAGACATCTAGATCTTTTTCAGTTTACCTTGTATGATAAAGTTTTCTTGAATTGTTCACTGAAATAGAAAAAAAAAAAAAGGGATTAGTTATCGTTCTAAATACCGAATATTAAGAGTACAATAATCCTGAAGAAGCTAAATTATAAATAAAAATATGTATTATATCTGAAGAGTATAAAATGATATCCTGAAGTAAAACCTATGCTAGTTTGAAATGTCTTTATAAAAAGATAAAAAAAGAAAGCACGTCATCACTATGTTATTAATTTTAAAGATTTTCTGTCACAGATTGTTTACATTGTTAGAGAAACACAGATTTTTTTTTCTTCCCCTCATAGGAACACACAGATCCAGGTGTTTTAATACATTGAATACGTTTGATGCTAAGTTTATCAGGGCCAATTCGTTTGAAATGATTACTTGTTTTCCACATATTACAGAAAGTATGGTATTTATAAATTTTCAACTCTATCTTTAGTGACTGAGATAGGTCTTCTACACAAGATATCAGTTCCAAGGATAAGGGAAGAAAATGTTAGTATATCTACAGGGAGTGAAAAAGTTGAGACTAAATTGAAACTTTCAAATAGGTTAAGTTAGACTATAGTCTGAACAAGGCTAACTGGCATCCTTACGAATCTTTATAGTGCTAGACTCACAAATTTCTTGATGAGTTGTAAAAATACGCATTTTATCAGTACAGATGTAGAATAAAGTGAAGTTTCTACTGCTGAATAAGCCTCAAGTTTTATTTTTTGTTTTTCAATAGTTCCTTTGTTTTCTTCCAACTCCTTGCAAATTGTGGTAAAGAACAAAACAACGAACGATAAGGAAGATTATTACTTGTATTTTGTGACTTTAAATGACTTATATAGAAGTCTTTAATATAATTTCTAATGCAATTTTTCTAAGGTTTTTTTTTTTTTAAAGTAATGATGCAAGTGATCAAGAAGTCTTTTTTGGCATACTATAGGATAAATTTTCTACAACTAACATGTTTAATCTATTCCATGATTAAAATGATCATCATGATTCTTAGTAACTACGAACCAGAGAGTGAAAATGTCATAAGCAACCAGAGGATGGACTTCCAATAAGTTGGGTCAAAGCAGTAAGAATTAAAACATCTCCCTCTTCTACGTTGGATAAGAAGGACTATAAAGTTGCCACCAAACTTGCAGAGTAATTGTCAACACCCAGAGGCAGCATTTAAAACTACTGATGCTGCTACTGTTACTAGCACCAGCTCATATGCATTGAGCGCTTACTGTATGCCATTTCTCAGGGTTTTGCACTTCTCATTAAATTCTCACAAAAACCTTGAGGCAGTTACTACCCTAACCCTCATGTGGCAGATGGGAAAACACAGGCAAAAAGAGTTTAAGTCACGTGCCGGAGGCTAAACAACCCATAAACCGATGGGGAGCCCCTACTTGCTTGGAGACTGTGCACTCCTGGCCCCAAACACCCAACCGCCACACCCACAGCCTCTCCCGGATGATGGTTTTAATTTCATTATTTAAAAATACACAGAGAAGTGCTGAAGCCGACAGACTTCTAGCCGGCTGACTCCTACATGGACTCGTTTCTAAATTCCAGCCAGAGCTGGATTCAGGAGAAAATTCAGGGACCCACCATAAAGGAGTCCCCTCTCTTCCTCATACAATCTGTCAACAATATTTGCCATCGTGGAAAGAGGAAATGAGTTATAAATGAAATCCCATTGCAACTTGATGTCGAGCAAACATCACGTGCTGTTTTACCCCCATGTTGGTTGTCTTAGGCAGAACGCTGAATTTCACCTTTTCGGGAAACTAAATTTTGAGGTGTTCTGAATGAAGCCGTAGCAGCAGGGGCAGGTGACGAAGGAAGCACGTATCTTGACGCAGTGCTCGATGACCATGTCCGTAGCCACCCCGCAGGCGTGCAGTGCCACCTGGAATACAACGCCAGACCTCAGCACCGAGGCCTCTCCTAGCCAGCAGGGCAGCCTCGGCGCCTTTGAAATAGTTCTCGCTTGGACACAGCCAAGGCCTGCTTGGCAGTCGTAGCGATGAAGACAAGTCAGCAAAGCTGAAAGGTTGCAAATGGAATATTGCAAATGCAGCGGAAGATTCATTCAGTGACACAATTTTAACATGGAAAATTTAATATATATACATGTCTACACTACTGCTTTCGCTGACTATGAATTTAGTTCAGTTGTAGCACGTGCCAAGAACAGTAGATTTGAAATGAGAATTTCTAGTCTAGAACTCTGCTTGGCTCTGTGGCCCTGGGCCTCAGGCTCCCCAACTATAACTATGGTTAACAATACTGACATATTACAATGATAAAGTGCTATGAATAAAATGATATTCACATGCTATATGTGCCTTATAGAAAATATAAGTATAGAGGGTTGCAGATTTCTGTTTACCAAAGAATTTACAATTATCTCCCTTACTTACTCTAAAGCATGTATCAATAATTTTTCTTGTTTACCTAATTAAAGAAATCAAAATTGTTTAACTACTTACCCCAATATTAAACATCCCTGTAAAATATTCCATATTGGCCTGAATGAACCAAATGTTGTTTAAACCTAGTTCGTCACTTCTCTTCTTCGCACGAATTAATGATAATTCCTTGTTTTCGATTAATGTAACCTAGATTTCACCAAGGAAACAACAGCATATTCAATAACATAATTCAGGCATTGGGACAGAGCTTTACTACTGTATTTCATGGTTTTAATAATGCAGAACATATTATATTGATCCTTTATCCTAGGCCAGGATAACCTGGTACAAAAACGAAAAATGAAAGATCCTTGAACTGTTCTTACCAAGACAACATGCTCAGCAAGTTTCAGAAGCCAGTGTTTCCATTTAAAATTATGTTGAAATTAAAATAGTTGAATCATTATTTTATATAAAAATGAAACAGTTATTTCTTTTTAAAATTATTAAAACATACAAGGCTTTCTAAAAACTGATAACTGCTTTGTGGTCCTACTTTACTTACTTTTCCCTTAAGACCCTGAGTCTTAGAAGTTTACTTCAAAGAAAAAAAAAATGCCTATGCCACATGTCTGACTTGGGTAAATGACTAGAAACTCAAAGGGCAAAGGCAAACCGGATTTGGCTGGCTGAACTGTACAGTGTTTCAATGTTTCCTTTTATCTGTTATTCGCATGTTACCTGGCATGACGGTAGCATGTGCGCGAGGACGATTCCAACATGGCCCTGAAAAGTCGGTGAAAGAAACAAGTTAACTTTGTCCCATGGCTCTTGCTCATTCTGAGACCAAAATCTTGCCCCATAAAAACAGAACCTTGAATGTAGTATAGAAACGGAACAGGCCGGGCGCGGTGGCTCACGCCTGTAATCCCAGCCCTCTGGGAGGCCGAGGCGGGTGGATCGCTCGAGGTCAGGAGTTCGAGACCAGCCTGAGCAAGAGCGAGACCCCGTCTCTACTAAAAATAGAAATAAAAATTATCTGGACAACTAAAAATATATATAGAAAAAATTAGCCGGGCATGGTGGCGCATGCCTGTAGTCCCAGCTACTCGGGAGGCTGAGGCAGGAGGATCGCTTGAGCCCAGGAGTTTGAGGTTGCTGTGAGCTAGGCTGACCCCACGGCACTCACTCTAGCCGGGCAACAGAGCGAGACTCTGTCTCAAAAAAGAAAAAAAAAAAGAAAAGGAACAGTCTCAGAAAGGCTATAAAGGATCAAAGAGGAGATACCATACCCCACCGCTGCAGAAATCCACAATTCTGTCACCAGGTTTGGCCTGATTTGTCACGACGTAAACAAGGTTGTTTAACTGTTGCTGCTTCCTCAAAGCTCGGTCGATGGACATTTTACCTGGGAAAGACAAGAGACAAAGAACATAACACATTATGTATTGTAGGGGACCAAAGAGACACACTTAGACTAGACTACCAGCCTAGACGAGGAGGAGGAGGAGCATAAACACACACACACACACACACACACACACACACACCCATAGCGGAATGAATTACAGATTCCTTATAATTGACGAGAACTGAACTCTGAGATGAACTCTATCGTTGCTTATTTTACTTTCATTTCTATCCAACTTTTCTTTTCAATAGCCATTGAAAGAAAATCTATGGAAAAAAATACATCTTCTAAAAAGTGTGAAACATTAAGCTCAGAGTCATAAAGTGTTCAACCAATGTTGGGTGAATGGCAGGAAGTTAACATTGATCGTCTTCTCCTTTTCTCTCTCTCAGACACATGCTGTAAAGATTACCTAATTTCAGCACCTTGCTAAAATCTCCTTATAGGAAGATCTATAATAAGTAAAAATATTTTTGTTATTTAACTGATACATCCTTGAACTCTTAATTCTTCTGGGTAGGACGCTTGGAAACCTGGCAACATCAGTGGAACATTGAAACACAATCAATGGTTACTCTATTTAGAGAGAAACTGGATTTTCCCTTTCCTGCTTTGAAGCTTCCTTTCCTCATGAGTCAGACACAGAAATTTAATGCAATTAGAGATTAAAGATAGGGCCTTTCCAAGTATAAAATGCCTTAGGCAAAAACCACTAGTCAAGTTCACGAAAATATCTTCAGAAGAACGAATGAAATTATTTGTTTTTACATATTTCAAGTGCATTCTTTATAAGAGCAAGATTAAGAAAATGTAAGAGAGCAGATTTTAGTGATACAGATAAAAGGGAAAACCCAGATAATCTTTTCGGTTTGATCAAGAATTATTTAAAGATACCAAGCTTTCCTCGCTCCATTTTCACAAAAAAATAGCATGGCTTTTTTCTTTTCTTCTCTTTTCTATTTTCCCTTTTTCTTATGTTATTAAACTTAATAAAAAAAAAAAACACTGGGAATATGTTTTTTTAGGAAAAAATTTTAAATGTGGACAAAAAAGATCTAAATGAGAAAAAATTCATAATCTCATAATTGAGCAACATTTTACATATTTGTAGGGTACTTCCAGCTATATTCATAAATTCTTAATTTTCTAGATAGCATACAGAACATTATATTATAAAAATCTTTCCATGTCAGTACATTTATTTCTATCCTACACATTTTAATGACTGCATGGTATTCCACTGAATATAAACACACCATAATTTACGTAACCAATTTCCTATTGTAATGATGTGATCATCATCATACAGCTGATTCTTGGGGCACCTTCTTAATTATTTAGCATGAACTAATGTAAATTTCAAACATGAAGGACATTTAAGTCAATAGTCTGGTGACTTCATTTGTGAAATCGGTTTCATGTAGCTTTTAAATGAATTATCTTCATTTTTCTCTAATAATATGATTGTAAAAACCCCTGTCATCCCACCCTTCATAGGTAACCATTCCTAAGAGATCTCACTGTGACAATTTCCAAGCATATAGCAAAGCTGATACAGTGAATGCCTCTATACCCTCCATCTGGATTCTACATAAATTAACAACTTATTATACTGATGTGTCATACTTCTATCCAACCATCCATCCCTCCATTGATCCAAATATACCTTATATTTTTTTATGGCAATACAGTTTTTGGTTTTTTTTTGAGACAGAGTCTCCCTCTGTTGCCCGGGCTAGAGTACTGTGGCGTCAGCCTAGCTCACAGCAACCTCAGACTCCTGGGCTTAAGCGATCCTCCTGCCTCAGCCTCCCGAGTAGCTGGGACTACAGGCATGCGCCACTATGCCCAGCTAATTTTTTCTATATAGATTTTTAGCTGTCCATATCATTTCTTTTTATTTTTAGTAGAGGCGGGGTCTCACTCTTGCTCAGGCTGGTCTCGAACTCCTGACCTCGAGCGATCCTCCCGCCTAGGCCTCCCAGAGTGCTGGGATGACAGGCTTGGATGGAACAATAGAAGACCTCGTATAGCCAAAGGAATCTTAAGCAAACAGAACAAACTGGGAGGTTATCAGCCTACCAGACTTCAAGCTGTACTACAAGGCTATAGTAACTAAAACAGCATCGTACCGGCACAAGAACAGAGACATAGACCTTTGGAAGAGGGCGGACAATCCAGAGGTGAAACCATCTGCATATTGCCATCTGATCTTCGACAAAGCTGACAAAAACATACACTGGGGAAAAGAATCTCTTTTCAATAAATGGTGCTGGGAAAACTGGATAGCTACATGCAGAAGATTGAAACTGGATCCGCATCTCTCACCTCTTACAAAAATCAATTCACGATGGATAACAGACTTAAACCTAAGGCACGAACCCTTAAAAATTCTAGAAGAAGATGTTGGGAAGACTCTTTCAGACATCGGCCTAGGCAAAGAATTTAGGAAGAAGACCCCCCCCAAAGCAATCACAGCAGCTACAAAAATAAATATTTGGGACCTGATCAAATTAAAAAGCTTCTGCAGATATTCCAAACCGTGGAACACGAGATTAAGAGGAATGTCTCAAGAGATTAAGAGGAATGAGGTATAAAGAGATTGCGAGAGGAAAACACAGTGAGTTCTACCATCAGGTAGATTTAGGAAATGAATATATTACCCAATTTTTTTGAGAGTCACAATGTCTATTAGCATAGTAAAAGCTTGACAACTGAATGCTTTTACTATCTAATTCTCTTTAGGGATTATTTAGAAACTTGCTTTAGGAAACACGGCATTTTCTCACCTCTTTGCTTAAAAATACTTATTCACTCTTTAGAATCCAGTTCCAATGAATACAGTCAGTAAACAATGACATAGACTAGATTCTTCTGACTCCAAGCCCTTCCCCCTCAGGGCAGCCTATTTCCCAGGGACCTGCAGAAATTACTTAACATACAAAACTCCGTCACATGCTGCTTAGGCTCCAGTCACTGAGGCAGCAATAAAAAGGAATAAAAGTCACCAAAATAATTTTTTCCTTGAAATCCAGCACTATAGAAGCTATGTTTAAAAGCTCAAATGTATTAGTTATTATTATATTTCCTCTTGAATAACAACATGACTTATTCAATGTCAACTTCTAAAATATTCTGAGAACATAAAGTCATAAGTTCTGTTCACAAGTTAAAGTCGATGCACTGTTTAATTATATATCAACAGCTCATTGCTTATGATAACTCTTGAGGATAAGGCTTAACATTTAACATTTCTGGATACCCAATATAAGATACCATACAAGCACCTTGCTATCGCCCCGAGTATCTATCACCTGATGTAAGAGATACAGACACGGTAGCATGAGGACATTTCTAAGCAACACCCACATGTCTGCAAACCCACAGAACAGGGACGGGAATTTCCTCTCTCTTTAAAACAGGGGTGCACATCTTGGCGACTTCCAGGAACTGCTATCACCAGATCTGAGGTCTTACATATTTCTTCCTACTATTTAAGTCCCACATATACGTGATACAGAGAGAAACCAAATAAATAAAACAAAAACTACCAGGAGATGGTGGTGAGTTAAAAATTTTCCATCAGTTTCCAGTAGTTTAATCTTATAACATGTGATTGGTATTTACTTTTAAACCAATAAAAAGAAGCTAGAACTTTCTCCCTTTGTTAGCCAACATAAAACAGTTAGACTTGCTAGGGCATTATGTAGGATAGTAAAATAAATACCTTTGTACTGATGGTTTTTAAAATTCATAAATGGATGATTTGATAAAAGATCTTGTGCTTTTATTCACAATGAAAGAAATAAAACTAGGTTAGCATCTGAGAATTTTGGTTGCCTTTTAAGGAATCAGATTGAAACACTGAGAAACATACTGGGATTAGTCGTAAGACGCTGCAAAACTATAAATAACCCATTAATTTATACAACCCCCAAAATACAATTTCTTTGCTAAAGTATACTTTGAAGAATTTTAAACAATGTTTCCAGTGGAAAAAAGAACAGTTATAAAATTAAGACTTTCATTGGAGGTGGAAAAAAAATACCCTCTTTTCTTTCCATCATTAATAGAAGAGTAAAAGGAATTCCAACAGTTAATTCAACAAATACTTACTAGGTACCTACTGTGTACTAGGGTTGGATATATAGTGGTCCTTGTTGCCAAGGGGCATGCAGTCCAGTGGGAGAAGGCAGATGATACACACAAAACAAATACATATATACAGTATCAAAGGCTAGGAAGAAAAATTAAAGGGAAGGGGGAGAAAGAGTAAGGAAGAGTAAACATTATATCGGCCGGGCGCGGTGGCTCACGCCTGTAATCCCAGCACTCTGGGAGGCCGAGGCGGGTGGATCGCTCGAGGTCAGGAGTTCGAGACCAGCCTGAGCGAGACCCCGTCTCTACTAAAAATAGAAAGAAATTATCTGGCCAACTAAAATATATATAGAAAAAAAAATTAGCCGGGCATGGTGGCGCATGCCTGTAGTCCCAGCTACGGGGGAGGCTGAGGCAGGAGGATCGCTTAAGCCCAGGAGTTTGAGGTTGCTGTGAGCTAGGCTGACGCCACGGCACTCACTCTAGCCCGGGCAACAAAGTGAGACTCTGTCTTAAAAAAAAAAAAAAAAAAGAGTAAACATTATAGATAGCGTGATCTGAAAGAACCTTGCTGATAAAGTGACATTTGAGACTTGCATGAAGTGAGAGAATGAGGTATGTGGATTATCTGGGGGAGGGTTTTCCAGACAAAGGGAATAACAAGTATAAAGTAGTCTCCCCTTATCTCCACGGGGAATACATTCCAAGACTCCCCTGGGGATGCCTGAAACCTCGGATCGTACCAAATCTGATTCCTGTCGATCAGAACATGCTTCTGCTCTTGCCTTTCACCCACAAATTCAGTGTCTGTTCATCTCAGCTAAGCACTTGTAGCACACTGAGGCTCTAACTTTTGCAGTCTGAGGTGCAACAGCAAAACCAGCACGAATTCTTTTCTTTCCTTACTAAGTAAAAAGCTTTTACCTTTTCACTTAAAGCATGCATTCTACGGCTTCTCTTTGGCATATCTGAATTGACGCTACTCTTACGCTTTATGACAATTATTAAGTAAGATAAGGGTTAATTGGATACGAGCACTGCGATATAGCACAGTCTGATCACTGAGTGACCAACGGTGGGCAGTGTATACAGTAGCCATATGCCGGACAACGGGAAGATTCACGTCCTGGGTGGGATGGCGTGAGATTTCATCACGCTACTCAGAGTGGCATGCAATTTAAAACTTACGAATTGTTCATTTATGGAATTTTCCACTTAGTATTTTCAGATTACAGTCGACTGGGGGCAACTAAACCACAAAAGGTGAAGCCATGGATACGAGGAGACGACTGCAGTTAGTGAACAGGAAACTGGCGGAAGAGAAGATCAGAGAAGCAGCTAGGGGCCAGAGAACACAAAACTTTATAATCTGTGCAGACACTTTGGATTTTATTTTGAATTAGACAGATTTGGGGTCGTTATTTGACTTATATTTTAAAAAGATCTCTACAGCCAAGCAAAAGTAGAAGGAGGGAATCTAGCCAGGACATTATTGCAATA
Organism: Lemur catta; assembly: GCF_020740605.2. Taxonomy (NCBI): domain Eukaryota; kingdom Metazoa; phylum Chordata; class Mammalia; order Primates; family Lemuridae; genus Lemur; species Lemur catta. The sequence continues at coordinate 878,657 of NC_059153.1, read as the reverse complement.
GTCAAGGTGAGACATGACAGTTGTTTAGACTAAGGATACAGCAATGGAGGTAGAGAGAACTGATTCGGTTTGGTGTTAATATATATTTTTAAAACAAAGCTGATAGAATTTGCTGATGGATTAAGGTAGATGGTAGAAGAAAACAGAGTCAAGAATGACTCCAGGGTTTTGAGCGTGGAGCAATTAGAGGAATTAAACTGCCACATATTGAGTTGTAGGACAGGCAGGAAGACGAAGCCCTGAGGTTTTTCGATGTTTAGAGGTTTGGAAGCTGAAGAAGAACCAGGAAAGGAGACGGATGAGGAGTCATTCTCCTGGTTTCTCAGAGGCAAAGTAAAGGAACTATTTCGAGAAGGGAATGATCAACTTTGTCAAATGTAGCTGATCTACCAAATAAGAACTAAGACTTGGTCATTAGATTTAGGAAACAGAAGCCACTGGTAACCTTGACAACAGCGGTTTTGCTGGAATGATACGGCCAGAAGCCTGATTATCACGGGTTCAAGAGAGAAGGAGAAAAACTAATAAAGGTACAAGGCCTAATAAAAATAGAAAAACCACCATTTTGCAATGAGCATTGTAATCATTGATTTGGGTAAGAATCATCAGTGGATGATAAAATTATTGGTGAAAAACTACTGGGGGATGATACAGTTTCAAAGTATCTCCCCCGAGACTCTTCATTGTTACAAAGGGAAACCAGTATCGTTACAATGAAGAAATCTGACAGATATCATCTTAACCAAGTGATCGAAGTTAGTATCACAAATAACGTGTCAGACTGGCATCACGTGTTCCCTGCTGCCGGGCACTCAGAGTATACAACATCCGTTCTGTAATACACTGGCCAAAGTGTTTAAGAGTCATTCCACTGCAGTCTTGCCAATAGTTTAACTTTCATCTAACAGAGGAAATAGATACATCCGAATTGAGAACATTCTGCAAAATAATTGGTGTGGATTCTTTCTAAGGTGTCAACGTTATAAATGACAAAAAAAAAAAATTTAAAGTCCAGTGTCCTAAATTAAAGGAGACTTAAGATATATGACAACTAAAAGCAATGCACGATCCCTGATTAGTTATTGAGTATCAAAAGAGAGTGAGAGCACTATTGGACAACTCGGAGAATTTGAAGACGGGCAGTGGGTACCATAACAGTATTGTATTAGTGTTAAATTTCCTGCATGCGATAATTGGGTTGGGGTTATACAGGAGAATGCCTTTGTTCTTAGAAGACAAGTATTTTGGGGCAAAATGCCACAGTGTCTGCAGGGAACACTCAAATGTTTCAGGAAAAATATATGTGTTAGAGAAGGTAAGATAAAATAGTAAAAACTGGTGAATCTACATGAAAGCTATATAGGTATTTGTTGTACTACTTTTGATACTTTAAAAAAATAGGTTTGTAATTTTTAACAAGAGATTGGAGGAGGAGGGGGGAGGAAGAGAAGATGAAGGCATAGACTTTTAAGGAGTTGCATACATGGGGTGGTAAGGCTAAGTGGGGTGAGGAAGGATTTTAAAAAGTGAAGATACCTTAGCATTTTTGGTATCTGGTGGGCATAATTGATAAGAAAAACTATTGAGGGCATGAGATACAGCGCACAGTGAAAGCCTTAGGCTTAAACAGGAATATGGCTAGAGGGTCTACAGCATATGGATATACACAAACAGGTACACTGGCATGTTTGCTAATGAAGCTTGTAAGAAACTCTAATTGTTTCTGTTTTCTCTCTGTGAATTAAGAGGTAAGAGGAAGAAATACTGAAAGTTTGAAGAGAGGAGATGATGTGAAAAATTATATATACTGAGTTGACTTGGAAAATCTGTATAAGTATTGATAGTGTTAAGGACCTACTTTATTAAACAAAGATCTGTATCTTTATAAAAATGGAAGAAACTCTAGAATTTATTTAACACAATCCAGTTATTTTATAGGCAAAAAAAAAAATAGAGGCATGGATATTCTTTTTAATTGATAGGTTGAGAGTAGGAAAAATAGATAATGTGGAGAAAATAAACATGGTTAACTGGCCAAACAGAAAAATAGGACTAAGAATATAAATCATTTATTGGAATCCTCCTGCCCTACATGACAGTACCATGCTAGGAACTTTGTATCTTTATCTCCTGGTTTGGAAACTACCTGTATAAAAACTGTGTAAAAGGTATGGATTTAACCTTCATTTTCCATATGAATAAAAGAGGCTCAAAAAGTTTACATCCTTCCCTCACAGGGATATTTGTACTGGAGTTATCCAACTTAGTCTTATTTTCAGGGATTCTCAATGAGTCTGCAAACTCTTGTATCTTATCCTGCTGTATACAGCCTTGTACCTCATAGATTTGATTTTCAAATATTTTAATTGAATCAGACACTTCAGTAAACCTGAATCTTATTAAAAAGCCTATTAAAGGCATAGTGTTGATCATCAGACACTAAGGAAAAAGGAGAAGTGAATGATGAAGAGACACAGGCAGAAACTGGGGTAGTTGATTATACAACGAAAAATCAGCCTAACTTTCTTCATTGATTAAATAAAGAGATGATGCTAAATGGACTCAAAGCTGATTAATATTCAAAAATTTCTAACAGATGCGTTAGGAAAATGTCTAAGAAAACAATGTTTCGCACATATATGGACAATAAGGGCTTATATCGTGGGAGGGAAGGAAGAGACAGAAGGAGGTCTGACTTAATTATAAATTTTCACGTAACAAGGGGAGCTTAAAGAAGTTAAAACTTTCATTGCTTCACTTTAGTGCCGTGCCAGTTTTTTAATCCCTCCCTGACCCATTTTTATTCAGCACTAAAAACGGTACATTGTTTGATTCGAGTATTAGCTTTTAAAGAGATTAGTTTCCAGGAAAAGTAAAGCATTTTGCATATAAAGAGGGACCCTGATACAAGTCTTCAGAGCATATTCTGTTTCCAAGCCACCTGTTCGAAAGCAATAAAAACCAAAGCCGAATTAAAAATCATTGTGTATGAAAAAAGTATTTCTCAATAAAAATTTTTTGAAAACCTTTCAAAATATATGCACCTTCTAGAGTTTTAACCAAAGGGAAGCTGAATCCTTTTATTCATAAGCAAGAAATGAAAATTAATAGATTTTCCTTCTTAATCATGGATACCGATCTGCATTACTAATTAATTATGGGTTATAATGCAATTAAAATGCAAACACAATGGAAAAATACATAAGCCTTCTAAATCTTCATGTAATTTTTCTTAGAGACTTCTGGCTTGATCTTAACACTTCAGAAAAATTTGACCATATATTCCATGTAGGTATAGAGATTAGATTTTCTTAGCCCTATCAGTTCTAATGCCCCTTTTATAATGACTATTTTTATAATATACCTCTTAAATATACTGAAACAAAATTCAGAGATCATTTAGCTTGCCAGCCTATAGAATCTAAATAAAATAAATATAATCAGTTAGCTAGAATATAAAGGAGAAATAAAATTAATATTGTATAATATAATAGAATGTAGATGCTCAGTCATGATGACTAGAGGACAAAAATGTCCCCCAAAATTTCTAAAACACACAAAGGTGCTTAATATTAAATATCATGACATGTATTAATAAACCCTCTGATTTTGGTGATGTTCTCTCTAGAATTTAAAGCAATGTTTTGTTACTGGAATTTTGCTCTTCAGTAACCCAAAGCACCATGAATTTTAGAAGAAAAGGTTTTCACAGAGCATATAACAATTTAGGGGATCAGACTTCTATTTTGAATAACTCCCTCTTATAAAAATCATCTTAAATATACTAGTATCCAACACGCTAATATAAAAGAGTTTCTTTAGATAAATAAATGAACGAATATTGTTTTTTTAAATGAGCTTCCTGATATAGCCATCTGGTTATTTTTATGTTTTACTTAGTATAATAATAATAACAACAATGAATCACCTGCTATTTTTAGAAAATTTCTCATAACTAAATATTTTTAGTAACCTAAAATATAACCCTCTTCAGAAACCAAATTCTTTTGTTATTAAATATTTCATACATATGATTCTAAACAATGTGAGTTATAAATAATGATGATAAAATGAATACCCATCTTAAGAAATAGAATATTAGCAATCCTTCTGAAATTCTATATATACGCCCCTACCCAATTGTACCTCCCTCACCTTTCCCTGCCCTGAAATAACCACTATCCTGGATTTTGTGTCATTCTATTGGGTTTCTTTTTAGTTTATATTTTTATATTTCTTTTTACTTTATAGATTTCTAATATTTAGTTTTAGTTTACATATTTCTAATATTTAGTTTTAAATATTTCTAAACTTTAGATAAATGGAATTATATGTATATATATATATACATACACATATATATATACTTTTCTTACAACTTGTATTTTTCACTCATTGTTTACAAGTTTCACCTACATTGATATATGAAGCTGTATTTTCATTTCACTACTCTTAAGCATTCCATTGTAAAGCCGTAATATAATTCATGCCTTCGTTCTCCTGTGGACAGTCATTTGGGATGTTTCAGATTTTTCTGCTATTAAAAACAACCCAAAACACTTTTTCCAATTTTGTAATTTTTTAAGTTACATATTTCTTCGAAAAATTTGAATACAATTTAATCTTTCCTTACTGATTTCAAGTTATATTTATGAATATCAATTATATATAATATAGTATTATGACAATGCCCTCAGATGTATGTATCTCCCAATTTTTATAGAATTAGTAAATTTCGTCTGCTTTTTTACAGTTCTTCTGTCTCCTTTCTTACTCTTGGGCTATTGGCAAGAAGTTTCTTGCTGCTATCAATGTTTATTTTAACATTCTCTATTTTCAGTTTCCTCCATGTAGAACTGAAGGCCAGCCAGTAAAATTTGAGACTAGTACAAACAAGAAGACAAAATAGAGTATGACCGAAAGACCAAACGGGAGCTTTTCCCGGGGAAATGTGTGCTATCATATGAGATAAATTGCTATGGCGGAAGGGACAAAGGTTTCAGTGTTTCACATCCGGCTCAGGCATTCATTAGCTGTTTGTCAAGTTACAAAACCTTTCTGGGTATTTGCTTTCTCATCTATAAAACGTCAATAACAATACTATTTGATAGGACTATAGCGAGAAATAAATATACTGTACACTTAATAGACTATAGCACAGTGTAAACGTAACTTTTCTATGTACTGGGAAACCAAAACATTTGTAAGATTTGTTTTATTGCAATGTTCACCTGACTGCAGTAGTCTGGAACAGAATCCACACTATCTCCAAGGTACCCCTATATCCTAATCTGATATTTACTCCAATTATTTATTTACACATTCCAACAGGAAAAAAAAAATAGGAGAGGGTAGAAAAGAAAAAAGTTGAAGTAGTGGGAATGAATACCTTTTCTTGCCTAGAAAAAAATGTTGTCAGCTCGTGGCTGCAGAACTTCTTGGAAGCCAGTCTCTGTCCACAGAAGTACATCTGTAAGCCACATACATATAGCCCCTAAATCCAAACTAAATATCCATACAGCCCAACTTCCCCTTAGGCAGTTCCAAAAAATATTCCTATACAAATCTGTTGCTTTTTTAAAGTTGGCAAATAATTTCAAAAGATGTTTCCGCAGTGTATGAGTGAATCGATAAAAATCAGGGGTTATCTGGCCCAAGGACCACCAGGTTGTGACCTTTTATACAGAAGCCAAAAGTAAGAAGGTAAGAGAGAAAAAAAAAAAAAAGAAAAAAAGTGATTAATCTAGCAAAATTCAAGAAAAGAGGAAACTAAACCACATTAAGAAAACATGATGAATAAAAAGAGATATGGCCTAAATAAAATCAAACATGGTAAATGTTATATTTGGCTACCAAAAGATATAAATGCTCCGATTTAATCATATAAAAAAGACAACAATCAGCTAAAATAAAATGATAGGGGAAAAAATGGAAACAAAAACGTGAATAACAATATTCCAGGTAAAAGCCAGCAAAAAGAAGTAAGAGTTGCAATATTCATATCAGATAAAAGAATTCCAGGCTGAAATAATTAAATAGTGCACTAATGAAGGCTAGATTCTACGGGAATGCACTGGTTGTGAATTTTTATGCACAGAATGATAAAGTCTCAAAATATATAAAACAAACAATATGAGGGGAAAAAAGAAGACTCAGAGAAGCCATTATCAAAGTGGAAAGATAAAATACAGGTTTTACAATTGAATCAACAACACATAAGCGAGGGGACTGGGTGTTCAACGAACAAGGTGGTCTGCAGATTAGGCTTAATGTTTCTCCATGTTTCAAAAGAATCTAAGATATTTTATTCATGAACATACACACCCATGAAACTTTGTGTCTGACATAAAATACACATTTTTAAATGCCCACGAGCATTTACAAAATTCACCATACATTAGAGAACCGATCACAAGGCAACAAAAACTGTCACAGTCATCACAACAATAAAATAAATGAACACTAAACACTTGGAAATTAAGGATATTCCATAAATAACTCTTGATGAAAATATTAATCCAAATACAACCACATACTATTAAGAAACGTACAACGCTGAGAACACTATGTATCAATATTTACAAGATACAACCGAAGCAGGTCTCAGAAAAAAGTTTAGAGTCTTTTTTTAGAAATATAATTATTGGCAAATGAGAAGAATGAAAAAATAAATGACTTAAGTATTCAATCCAAAAACCTCAAATAAAACCCACAATGTATAAGGAAGAAGATAATAAGATAAAAGCAGAAACAATAAAACTGAGAAAGCAAACATGGTAGAAGCGAAGAGAAAAATCCAATTCAAGTTTTGGAAATACGAAAAACTCCAATGAATTCATTTCTTATATGAGTATACTTCCTGGGAACGATATACTTAACAATAGAAGACATTTATAGGCCACAAAGTTGTCGAATCTTTCGGCAATTCAAGAAAAAACACACACTAAGGATATTAAGGTGTGCGTACGTGTGTGTTTGTAGACTTTATTTATTTAGCACTGTTCTAGGGTCACGGCAACATTGAGCAGAGCATAAATACCCACCCAATTCTCGCCCCCCTCTCCCTGACAGCCTTCCCTATTATCAGTATCCTGAACCGCGGTGGTACGTTTGTTAAAAATTGAGGAACCCACGTTGACACGTCATTATGACGCAAAGTCCATAGGTTATAGCAGGGCTTACTCTTGGTGGTGCACATTCTATATGGGATTGGACAATTTATAATAACCTGCATCCAGCACTATAGCACCAAGCAGAGGATATTTCCTGCCCTAGGAAGCCTCCATACTCCACCTGTTCATCCCTCTCTCGTCCCAAACCCCTGGCAACCCCTGATCTTTTTACTGGCTCCACAGTTCTGCCTTTTCCAGAATGTCATACAGATACGTTTTCAATGTTATCAAGTTCATGAATAAGAAAACATTATTCACTCTGGGAGGCTGAGGTGGGTGGATCGCTCAAGGTCAGGAGTTCGACACCAGCCTGAGCAAGAATGAGACCCCGTCTCTACCAAAAATAGAAAGAAATGATTTGGACAGCTAAAAATCTATGTAGAAAAAATTAGCCGGGCATGGTGGCGCATGCCTGTAGTCCCAGCTACTCGGGAGGCTGAGACAGGAGGATCGCTTGAGCCCAGGAGTTTGAGGTTGCTGTGAGCGAGGCTGACGCCACGGCACTCACTCTAGCCCGGGCAACAAAGCGAGACTCTGTCTCAAAAAAAAAAAAAAAGAAAACATTATTATATAGATTAATAAGGATTAAAATACTTAATGAGATGCTAATTTTCTGTATATTTCCCATAATCCCCAGAGTACAAAAAAAACCCCAAAAAAACAAATCTTTTCTGGACATAGAGGGCAAAGCAGCTCATCTCCTTTCATACCAAATTAACCCACACACGCAGTTCCACAGGAACATAAGTTCTCGAATTCTTTCACGGGAGAGCTAACCCTATTAACCCCCCAAATATCGGCAGTGTGTGTTTCCAGGAATCCAGCTCCACGACATTATAATTTGATGGGCACGCCCCGCTTACTGAGCCCTTAATCCAACTTCAAAAGAGCCCGGCGTAGCTCTGCCAGGGTGGGCTTCCCGCTCTACTCACATCATTCGTGCAGATAAGAATATCCAGAAACTCATTAATCCCTTTTACTGGCTTGTGGGAAAGGGACTTAGATTTTGGCTGGGGTGGCTAGGGGTAGGGAGTGAGAAGCAAGATTATGTCACATGTGGACATTTGAGGCAGACACTCAACACTATAAAAGGTATCCCTTAATTACGCGTGCAAAAACATAGGGTGGTATGAAGAGTGAATACAAAATAAAAGCTGAAATTAAAATCAAACTAAAATTTATTTGCAATTCAATTCTGTTGACACCGAAATGGGGCATTTGTTAGAACGAACTATTGTAATCTTGAAAGAAAATCCCCGATAATCATACTATTTTACCTCTAAATATGTCAGTTTGTATCTCTTACAAATAAGGGCTTTTTTCCTAATATAATCGTGGTATCACACCCAATAAAATTCATAATAATTTCTTATTTGTATGCTTGAAATGCATTTTGATCAGAGATAGGGCTTAGTAAATAAGCTAACAGAATACAGGAAACCCTTGCAAAGATCTTGCTAAAACTGAAGAAGTCTGGTGTCTGTGTGTATTCAATACCCTAGTGGGCATCTTGTTATAGGCTGGGGATGTTCTAATTCCAACTGATTGTTAGTGGCTCATTAGAGGAGGGTTAAGAATTAGACAATAATTGCAAAAGCTGAAATATGGTATAATGTGATACATAGCAGTTACTATTATTCCATGTGGGACCGTCAAGAATCTGAAAGTAGCAACTTGGAATAAAAATGTGAGGACAGGGAGATGGTGGAAGATGAGGCTTCAGTTGATCATAAATCACATCTTCTAGTTGTGGACTCACAGGATGTGGTCACTATGGATAGGTTAATTTCATCCACACATCACTGGCTGCTTCCTTCATCCTCAAACCACCCACCACTGGTTCCCAGAGACTCCTCCGTGGACTTGGCCTTATGTTGGCTTTCTGTCCTCTTAGCAGCAAAGAAGAAGTGACAATTTTGTGTGTGTGTGTATGTGTGTGTGTGTATGTGTGCAGATACACACATACATATTTCCTATTTCTCTAAATAGAAAAGATTCAAAATGAAATATTACTTAATAATATTTTTAATGGATTTTTAATTGGTATAAATCTTCGTAAGTTTTTAGTAAATGGAAAATAATTTCCTCATTTAAATGAAAACATTTTAGAAAATAAGTACAACCTCGTACTTGCATTTTTTTGCTCTACTTGTTTTATGGAATAGATTACATGAGCATACGATAAATCCTTGATAATTTTCTCAAGGGAAGAGTAAGTCATAAATAACACTTTACGACAGCCAGTAGTAAGAAATAAATCTTAAATTAACCATGTTAACATTTAAGTAAAAATCAATATATCTTAGCTAGTCATATATCTTAGGAATGCTAATTAAATAATCATTATGAATTTAATTTAAAGGATGCTGTTTCATGCTTTCAAAGGAAGGAAATTAAAGCATTTACAGGGAGATCAATTCCGCTTTTTACTGTTGATAAATCCATAGGTATGAATGTGATTTACGACAGTGAATCATTTTGTGGGTAGCATAGTGAAAATTAATCAAATAAGAAAAAACAGATGAGTTTTAGTACCTATGCCAATCACTTGCTTAGATCCTTTGGTCTTACATCCACTCCCTGCCCCTCCTTGGGTCTAGCCTACATAGCAGGGAACTGCATTTCTGTTTCCCTTGATCTCTGGGCTTCCAGTGGTTCTGACCCATGAGTGCTGTTGGGAAAAGCCTGGATGGTAAGAGGAGGAAGTCGGAATATTTCTCTCTTCTCCCTGTTTTTCATAGTGCCTCCAGCAGCAGCTGCCTCTCCTGTGTGGCCAAAGCTCATCCAGACAGGCCTTCTCTCCACAGTTGCAGCTTTTGCCGAGTGACCCCAGCTCCCAGGTTCCAGTGACACTGCCTCCTCCCCGCAGCGTCCTGCTGCTGTCCTTCCCTGGGAGGAGTCACCGTTCCTGGTTTGGCTTCTAGAGCATCTATCACTCATGTAACTAATACCCTGTATTAAATTATCCCTGTTTGAAGTTCTTAGAGTGGTTTCCATTTTCTCAAAGCATCTCGAATAAATGCAGTATTTCCAGTTAACGTAAAAGGGACAAAGACTGTTGATGACGAATACATTGAGATATTTGAACACAGAGCCTTTAGGGAGTTAACCGTTAAGGGTAATGAGCTCATTAGGGTGAAGCCCTAATTCAATGGGACTGGTGTCTATATAAGAAGAAAAAGAATTTGTCCATTTCCTCCGCGTTTTCATGTTTATGTGCATAGAGGTTTTTATAGTATTCATAGATGGTATTTTGTGTTTCCGTGGTGTCTGTTGTAATTTCTCCTTTTTCATTCCTGATTGAGCTTACTGGAGTCCTTTCTTTTCTGCTTCTCATTAATCTAGCAAGAGGTGTGTCAATTTTGTTTATTTTTTCAAAGAACCAACTCTTTGTTTTATTAATCTTCTCTATAGCTTTTTTGTTATGGGTTTCATTTAGTTCTGTTCTGATCTTTGTTATTTCTTCTCTTCTGCTGGGTTTGGGGTTGGTTTGCTCATTCTTTTCCAGTTCTTTGAGATGATTTATTAGCTTGTGGACTTGTGATCTTTCTGTCTTTTGGATGTAGGCATTCATGGATATAAATTTTCCTCTCAGGACTGCTTTAGCAAATACCAAAATAACTGTGTTATGTTTATAATTACTCCTTTGGTACTAAAATAAAATGCATGATAGAGCGGAACACTGAAAATTGGAACATCATCTCTTACTTTCAAACAGAGGGGCAGCACAGCGTAAGTGATTAAGACAGCCTAACTCTATAGCCTGTGTTTTTAAATCAGGTCTGCATTTTACTAGTTGTGGGGCCTTCTGCAAATAACCTAATTTCTCTATACCTCAGTTCTTCATCTGTACAATGGGGATGATAGCAGCTCATATGGCATTGGGTTGTTAATGTGTACTATATCAGTTAATATTATGACAGTGTTTTCCACACACTAAGCACTTCACAGACGTTAAAAAATAAAGATATATAAATGCTAACTGGGAAGAAAAATACTCCACTATTAAATTCTCAAGTGTAGCTATTCCTTTTGCCTTTTTGCTTATTTCTGTTTTGCTTCATCCTTACAGAGATATCTTTCATGGTGAAAGGGCTTTGTATTATAACAGATTTTTAGGAAGAATCTTAGTATCTTCTGCCTTCTTAAATTCTGATCTGCCTACGTGAAACTCCCAAGTTGATGAGCCATCGACAATACGAGGAGAACTTGTGACAGGTTTCCTACAGCACCAAAACACTTCGGTCTTGGTTCGTATGTTTTTCTTGTTCATTATGTAAACAGTGGAGATACCATGCTAGGTATTTGCTAGGCATAGTTATTCTTAAACTCGCTTGATTTTCCGGAAATATTTTTTAATGAGATAGATCACGTTTGTCTGGGATGAATTAAGTCTGTTGTCAACTGCAAGCAGCAGGATCGACTAATTGACCTTTTAAAATCTAAAATATATTTTATTAGAAACAGACAGGGAAGAGTAGAATAAACACCATCCCCCCCCCCGCAAAGATATTACACTCAGGAATAAAACTATTCAGGGAAACTCAAACTACCTTTTCTAAAATAAAAGATGAATCAATTTAAAACTGAAAATCAATCTTAAAAAGTGCATGTGGTCTGTTAAGGAAAAGAAGCAAAAAGTTCATCAGCAGAAATCGGTCACTGTAAATGCCAAGCTGGAGCTCTGAAAGGTCAATTTCACGGCATGCTAAGCATATCCTACCGAACACGACCAAACTGCTGTTTGGAAAAATATCCACGCCTGCTTCTCTCTTTGAAGCACTAGGTCCGACAGATGAACCAGGTCGGGTACAAAACTGCATCCACTTAGACCTGCCTACCCAGGGATAATTTCCCGTCTGTTCCAGTGTTTATCACTTTTAAATCGGATTTGTTAATCGACCCAGAACAAATAACTAACTCCAAAAAAACCCTGTAATTTGGCTTGGTATGCATGAGTGCTAAGAATAACCTACGAAAGCTTTAGGGAGAACGTTGAGTGAGTTAGAACACGTTAATGTAGGATTTCAGGTCGACGGCCAAAATACATAACCTATTGCTACAATCTGCCAGTCACATGCCCCTTCAGCCAGGTGCCTATTATAGTGCGGACAGCCCCAATCTGAATCATTTATGAGGCAATAAAAATTGTGCAGGGGAGGACTATTTTCCATATGAGAAATTCCTTTGGGAAAACACCTGAATTCTGGCCTCAGGGACTGAAGATGCAGACACTTCCAATCTGGCAACAAAACAAAAAGAGCGTGTTGCTGACTTACTCAAAATCTCCGGGGAATTTTCTCCTTCGCAGGGAGTGGGGGCGAGGAGACCGTCCACCATCCAGTCCCTCCCTGACGGGAGTAAATGAGGACTGTCAGCAACGTGCAAGCGAGAAGCAGCTCTAGAGACAGAATTTTCACATTCAAGCAGATTTAATGAAGGATGACAAACCAGAGAGACTCAAAAAGGTGACTTAGATTGAAGGCACAGGAAGAGGCTAATGAGCCCTTGGCAACAGTAACAGGTGATTCTGTGTTTTGGGTCGAGATTATTTCCATAGTGTATCTTTACGTTGTTACACTCCAGAAGTCAATGGCAAAACAAGCCCGTGGGCAGTGGACTTCGTGGAAATGCCAGGACTTTATTACGGTGAGAACAAAGCAGTGGTCAAGGAGGAGTTGGTAAAAAGTCCTCAGGTAATGGACAACAGGCAGAGTCAAACAAAGGTCTGCAAAGTCAAGAAGCCAGAAAAACGGTGCTTTATATTCAATAAATATAGTAGGTTTAGTAAACTGAGTCAGAGCCTTCTCTCAAGGAAAGATAATCAATTCTGCTATTCTAATGGACAAGCCACTGGTCTCCGCTACTCATGCTCTAGAATGTCACTCACTAACGTCTGCAGGGCCAGAAAATACATTGTAACAGTACTGATGTCTCTGTTCTATTCAGAAAGTTTGTTTTTTAGAAAGCAGAATTTAAAAGGATTTTATAAATTCTATTTTATAAAATTTCATAAATTTTATAAAAAGAATTATAAAGGAATATATAAAAGTGTTAGTTGTTATTTGTCCCAGAGTTCTGAAACCAAGGAAAATAGTTTTGAAATCAAAAGAAAACAACCACCCTTGCCCCCTAAAAAAAAAAAAAAAAAAAAAACCACGGTAAAAATTGGCATTTATTATTTTTTAAAAAAGCATAGATTATAACATTAAAGGCTCTCAACAAGCTGGTCCCAACTTTACCAATCCATCCACATAAAACTATTTTTCTGACCTTCACTTGAAATTCCCTTTCCATATTCACTCTCTAGTCCACCTTTGCTGATGCTATTCCGTCTCACTAAAATGCTTCTTCCTTTTTCTCTAAGGTTTACTTTGTTTGAAGGCTAAATGGACAAGACATAGATATTAAACAAAATACCTGCAAACATCCAGCCTTGCTATGGTAAAAATAATATGAAGTATTAATAAGACAATGAATTATCCATCCTTATTTTAGCCTATAAAAATTACCAAAAAAATGGGATGAATTAATGCCAGGGAATGAAGCAGGGGCTCTTGGATATTGCTGATAGTAAAATAAACTAGTAGAATCCCTTTGGAAATCAGTTTAGCAATATGTATAATGAGCAGCAAAAATGTTCACATCCTTTGACTCCTTTATCTCTCTTCTGGGGAATAACTACAAGTATAGGAAAGGTTATGGGTAGGATGTTTTCATTGCAGTGTTATCTGTGATATTCCTAAGTTTAGGGCAACCTTATATTCAACTACAGATAATTTAGCAAAATATATTAAACCTATTTGGTGAAATAAGGAATCATTAAAAATTGGCAGTTATATCATTGGGGGTGGTTGTATTATGTTTCAAATTCTTTAATTTTTTCAAGAGCAAATACGATGACATGCAAAGTAGTTGAATTCTTTAATACGGTTTGACATTAAATGAAAAGTTCCGGCACACGGCATAATACAAGGAAAGTGTGGAAAGAAAATGTCTAAAGACCCAGTAAAAGCATTTGTGAAGCTAGGATATATTTCAGCTAATTACAGTTTATTGCTTTTTAAAAAGGGGAAAATACTGACTGTATACTGACATCATCTTTTTTTGACTAGAACCTTTATATTCTATAGACGTTGAAACTTAACAAGGGCTTCTCTCTAGCAGAGAATCAAGGGAATGCAGCTCCTGCAAAGCAGGTTGGAAACAACACAACACATACAGTTAAATGTCACAACCATAGATGTAGCAGAAAAAGCTCGGCTGACATTCATCATTTCTACTCCTTGACACACAGATATAAATGACCAGACAGTATTAACGGAACAGTGAAAATGGTAAAGTAAGAAAATGGATGAAAATGCCCAAAGTAACCGGATTCCAACAAACAAAGGGTAGAATTTGCCTTGGGAACGGGGAAGTCTTCATATGTCGAAGAGTTTTAAATGCTGCTTTTAATTTTAATAGTAAACCACCTAGATCAGCGGTCCCCAACCTTTTTGGCACCAGGGACCGGTTTCACGGAAGACAATTTTTCCCCCGGACTGGGGGCAGAGAGGGGATGGTTTTGGGATGATTCAAGCACATTACATTTACTGTGCAGTCAAACCTCTCTGCTAAGGATAATCCGTATTTGCAGCTGCTCCCCAGCGCTAGCCTCACTGCCTCAGCTCCAGCTCAGATCATCAGGCGTTAGATTCTCCTAAGGAGCCGCAACCTGGATCCCTCCATGCGCAGTTTACAGCAGGGTCCGCGCTCCCAGGAGACTCTAATGCCCCTGCTGATCTCACAGGTGGAGCCTGTGCGGCGATGTGAGCGATGGGGAGCGGCTGTAAAGGCAGATGAAGCTTCTCTTGCTCCCCCGCGGCTCACCCCCTGCTGTGCAGCCTGGTTCCTTACAGGCCACTGACTGGTGCCCAGGGGTTGGGGACCACAGATCTGGATTAGATGAGAGCAGGTAGGTATAACTGGAAAGATTTTATAAGTCACTTTCCGTAATATTGCCTTGGACAGCTGCGTTTTCTCTCCTTTCCTTGCTTTTGCTGAAAAAATTAAAATGTGAATATGTCCCCAGGGCATGGGAATATTTAGCATTAATAATAAAGTTGTGAAATTGAGAGGGAGACAGAGAACATTACCTTATTATTTCTACCCCCAAACCCATAAATAGTTTTTAATATCTCGTTTATTACATGTATACACTGCCACAAAAATACTTTTGCTTTCTCACTGCAACAGACAAGTCAGAGTAAAACCTTCACATAAAATAATTTGTTTTCGAGATAAGGAGTTGTCCTGGGAATTAAGACTTTGCCCTAGGTTTTAAAAAATATTTGCTGTGTTATCATATGCAAAATTCCTACTTTCTCCTAGGAAGCATATATTTGCATTTATCTGTACAAAATAACAATCAACTTTCAAGTGTGAGTACAAGTTTCAACATAAAAATTAATCATTTTCCACAAATAAGCATATAAAATTTGCACCTAATAAACACGATACTATTAATTACTAATACTGTAGATTTATGCCATTTAAATAATGACAGTTCTCTATTTATGACTACATTTTTGCCCTATGGTTAAGGATGATTTTTTTCCCCCTTCTTCTAATGATTCAAACTTGAACAGCTGTATTGTTTCGGTGCCTGTGAGCTATTGTTACGGCACAGCTATTGGGGAAATCTTGCTTCAGGTATCTCTCCAGTGTAAGTTGGCCTAATTAAATAAAAGTAATGAATGGGTTTGAGTGCTGAGAGGAGCTGGTTCAAAGCACAGAATAAAATAGCTCATTGTGTAGCTGAGCTGATTTTTATCATAACTGTCCTGGAACAGCACAGAGAATGCCAATTTAAACTGAAATGGATAACACTAATTAGTTTCCATTAGCAGAAAAGGGGGATTATAAACATTTAGGATTTAAAGAAAACAACTCTTGAAAGTTTAGCGATGTCAAGAGTTTTTCAGCTTAAGAACTGTTACTGTGAGGTATTCAAGTAAGGTAATCCAAGAGATAAATTATGCAAGAAAACACCTCTTTGCAAATTAAAATGAATTAATACAGCACTAGTTTTGTATTAATTATAAACAGAAGCTGTCTTTCAGAGCAGCAATATATGGTTTGTATATAAATTACAGTCATCCCTTGGTATCTGTGGGGGATGGATTCCAGGACCTCTTGCAGATGCCAAAATCCATGGATACTCAAGTACCCGATATAAAATGGTGCAGTATCAGAATATAACTATGCACATCCTCCAGCGTATTTTAAATCATCTTCTAGATTACTTACAGTACCCAATATAGCATAAATGCTATATAAATAGCTGTCACACTGTAGTGTTTACAGAATGACAAGAAAAAAAAGCTTGTACACATGCAATATTTTCCCCCAATATTTTTGATTTGAGGTTGGCTGAATCCAGGAATGCCAAACTCACAATACTTCCTACTGTAGATATAGTTTAGAGACAACTCTGCAAATAACTCTGCAAGTATTTTCTCCTACAACATTATTAGGAATGTTGTTGAAGGCTGGAACTAAACACTTTGTTGTGGACATTTTCATCTTACAGCAAAGGTTCTTCTTCCCTACTCTTCATGGCTTCTGGATGTCACAAACAGTAAGTTTTGCTGTGCTTACTATGGGTTCTTTCTGTAAATTCACCCAGTAATGATTTATGTAAAATATGTAGAGATTTTCATCTATTTAATAAATCTGTCTCATTCTAAGACATTATCGTGGTACCCGTTATGTGTGAGCATTGGAAAAATTCATAAAGAAAAAAATAAAAAGAAGTTTTTTAGGGAAAGTCTCGTCTTGAAGTGGACACACATTTCTATTCAAAGATCATGCAGGCCTGGAATAGTGCCCCAGATCTGTTCACCAGAAAAGTCTTGCTGAATTAAAATGGTCCCACCCCAACTATATTTCAACACTAATTGAAGAGGGATTTGAACCGTTGGTGGGTAATGGTTTTCAGAAACAAGTATTACTCACATAAATCCCATTTTAACGTTTTGAAGCAATGCAATCTCTGAAACATACTATTATTTAACACTATTCACTTTTGAATGGATAATTTGAAGTTTCTTATCAGTGAACTCAAAGTAGTCCTAAAATAAACCATGGTAATTTTCAAACTTGCCTAGTACTACAATAAATGACTTACTGGAGCTGGGAACAAACCCAAATCTCCTTGATTGTTCAATAAATACCCAATTTGTTCATTTCTATACAAAGAAAATTCCAAATAATTTTTACACTCCACATACGACCTAAACAAAATAAACTTCAGATAAATTTGTATAATCACATAGATATTCCCTCACGTCAAACACTTTTATTTTGTTTTAAAAAGCAATATCTTAGGAGATTCTATGCAATCAACCCTAGATACTGGCCATTAAAACCTTCCTTGGTAATCAGTCATCATGGTCTCTGTTTGCAAAGTACTTAAAAAAATGGTCTATAAATAGGGTTCTTGAAGTCTAACCCTAGAGGATAGAACAAAGCTTAACATAACACTGGGAAGAATGACAGCAAATCTAACTCCAAGAGAAAAGAAAAGGACTTTTAACTTATTCCCTTTAATCACATGCCACAGTTAGCAAACTAAAAAAAAAGGTGTCATATTTTCCTAAGAAGACAATCTGGTTTCATGGTTTAAAAAGAGAAAAAGGAAGAAAAATAAATAGATAAGAAACCCACTGAGCCTTACATTATATGGATTTAAAGTATCAAAGCTGTGAGCCCATTTTACCAACGTTCCCCTAGCTAAAGAATTGCTGCCTCTATGGTAGATACCGGCTTTATACTTATTTTTGGTGAGGACTTTGAAGCTATAAAACTTTCATTTAATCTTGCTACTCCTTTTCAAACCTTGCTTACAGTAAAGTGCTTTGCAGAGGGTTTACACAGTAGCGTGATGTTATACAATTGTGTCCCTTAGACACCTGAGCTGAATTTCGAGTTCAAAACAAATTCATTCATTCAATCATTTTGATAGTGGAAACAAAATACTTAGTCCTAGTTTTCATTACTTTCAAATGCAAATGTATTTAATTGGAATTGGACACTACTAAGCTTTCATTATGAAAAGAACTTTCCGTCCAGGGACACAACATCTGTAACACTGTAACATATGTAACACGATAAACAGAACACCCTCAACGGCCCTTGAAGTTTCAGGCGAGCCCAGTATAAACTACCAGCCAGGCTTAATATTTGAGCTCCTCATAGACTACATCAATCACTGTTCCGAAGCACTGTTGATAAAGAAACCCAAATTACACTATGTCAATTTGACTTTCTCCATTTCTCTGGGAGCTTGGGAATGGCAACCTGTGAAACGGACGGTCAGAGGTGAAAGTCAATGTTTATCTGTGCATATTAGCACTGCATTGCTATTCATTGCAAAGGAAATATATTAAGCCGTCTTTGTAGCTCTTACCTTTTAGCAGAGTACCATTTGATTTACGAACCATCTCCAGAATTCTTTTTGAAAAAGGTCAGCTGAGAAACGTTTCAGTAGTTTTTACTTCCCTGATTTCTTCTAATATTCCTGCTTAAACTATTTTTAAACTTTTTATTTTGAAATGATTATAGACTCACAGGAAGTTGTAAAAATAGTTTATAAACTCCCTGGAACCTCTCACCCAGCTTCCCCAATGATGATACCTTGAATCACTGTAGCGCAATATCAAAAGTAGGAAATAACTGATTTTGATAAAAATTGTGTTGAACCTATAGATAAATCTGAGAAGAATTTGATTAAATTATTTTACATTATTTCATGTAAAGTTTTAAAAGGTGTAAATTTCTTTTAAGTTTGAATTAAAAAGTTTAATAAAAACATATTATATAAGTATAACAAAATTATGTATTTTATATGGTTGTGTCCTTATTTAAACCTTTTAATATTTTACATGAAGAAATTTTAAACTTTGTTCAAATCTTTTAAACTTTCACATGAAGAAAGTAACCCTGAAAAATAAAGATACCTTTCTACTAGTTCTCTACCTCCTTGTTTCCTTCCTATTCTATAAAGATTATTTGGTACATTACTTTGATTTTTAATTAGAAAATTCCCCTAATAGTTCTCATTAAAAGCTATTGTAAAAATATTCCTACCACCAATAACACTTCTCTTGATGGTCAAGTATAATTAATTAGTATTCTATAAAAGATTAACATACCATTTTCATACAGTTTTTAATGCTATAATTGGAAGAATTTTGCCTAGTAAAATTTTATCCACCTCTTTGCCAGCTTTGATTCCTTTTACTATTACTCTAGCTGACTTCTCTAACTTTCTACTAGAAAAAAAGATGAATTTAACACATGGTTTGCTCTATCTCATTCATATATATAATATATATCACATGTATGATCTATATCTATTTAAATTTGTACACTGATATACATCAGTGTTTTGGCACTAAATCAAAAGAGTACTACTGAGAACATAACAAACTTGTTCTTTGCAATCTTGTTATATTTTAAACCACTTAGTATAAATTCTGTCCATCTTTACATATATGATCATTTAAAGGCATTTAACTTTAGAGTAAAAACAGTTTAAATAACCACTTTAAATAATACTTCGGTAGAGAACTAGAATGCTTGTGGAGAATTTCACTCTGGACAGAAGAGGAAGTAGTTAAAAATCTGTAGAGTTCTGAGTCAAATATGGTCAGGTTTTGAATTTCACAGTTAAGTATAACTTAGAGAAATGAAAAATATTTAGGTTAGGGAAATTTTTCCCAGAAAAAAAAAACAAAACACCCAAACCTTTGATCTCATTCTACTGGTGTACTTTTAGTATTTTAAATGCCAAAAAGTTGAAAAAGTATCAGCTTTATAATCTAAAGTTATTTAATATAAACAAAAAATATCGAGGAGACTATATTCTTACATTGTCTCTGTGGAAAATGTTTTAAAAGTGAGAAAAGAAATATGTTAATTTTGAGTCTCCTCTATTATGGTGAAGCAGAAAAAAATAAAACTCCGAGACTGCTATTTCAAGGAAAAAAAAAAATCTTCTTGAAAGAAATAAAAAAGTATTTTTATTCACACCATCAGGGTACTTCTACTTATATTTGCTAGTAGGACTGTCGATATAAAGTAGAAGTTTCCATAGTTTAGCAAATGACTCAGAGGTATGCAAAAGCTTTTATATCTGACTTACTCTATGCTCAAAACACAAAAAGAATTAAGTTGTAAAGAAATATTTGAACAGCTTCAATGCTGTTCATGCTATTCTGGTGGCAAAAACTGAAATAAAAGCAGCCAATGCCTGCATTACGTCTGGTACCTGGGGCGATACTCTGGGTGGTGTGGTCCCCAGGGCAGCATCATGGGGACATTTCTTGGGAATGAAATTCTAAGGCTCCACCTCAGCCCTGCAGGAGAAGCTCTGGTGTAGGTCCCTGCAATTTGTTTTCACAAGCCTTTCAAATGATTCTGATGGATATCCCGGTTTGAAAAGCTATGGTTTAGGACAAAGCAGCATCCATACACCCTGCCTAAAGGCCCTAGAGCAAGCTTTTGTGTTCCTTCCAGACTCCCCCAAGGACACTGTGGATGAGACAAATTTTTGTTATGGTGAACTGTTAGCATCTCTGGTCATGAGGACACATCAGACAAGCCCAAATTGAGAGACGTACTACAAAAAACTGGCCTGAGCTATTCACAGACAGACCATGGTTTGAAAACCAAAGAAAGGCTAGAACCTATTTCATGTTAAAGGAAACTAAAGAGACGTACAATTAAATGTGCCACAATCTACTGGACTATTGGTTAGATGATATGTACTAAATTAAACATCCTGTTCTGATAGATGTATTAAGACTATGTAAGAGAATGTTCTGCTTTTAGGAAATATTCGGGAGTAAAAGGAAACACTGCCACTTACTCCTAAACACTCCATAAAAATATAATAACAATAATAATGTATACTAAATCTTCAGTTTTCCTTTCTTCAAACCAAATAATCTCAATTATTTTAGCCCTTTAAGTCTATAGGAATAAAAGAATTCAAAGAGTTGTCTAGTTTAAGCAGAAATTTGGGAAATTGAAAAAAGATCCATAGTTTCAATTCATTCAATTTAATAAAAAATTACTGAGTGCCTATCTGCAGGAATCCTACACTCAAAGGGCTCTCAGTCTATTGAGAAGGAAAACATGCACGTAAATAATTATAATGTAAGAGGAGCATAATGTTAAGTATCAAAAATGAAGTGTAAGAAAGTACTAAAGGGAGCAATGGATTCTGACCTCTGTATTAGCTAATATTTAACATTTACAGCTTACTAGGCATTGTACTAAGAGCTTTATATATTAATGCGTCGAATGTACCAACAGTCCCATCAGGTATGTACTATTATCCCCATTCTACAGCTGAGGCAACCAAGGCACAGAGAAGGTGCCTATCTGGGCATAGGTTATCTCGCTAGGTAGCTGAACAGCCAGATTGCAAACTCAGACAGGGGGACCCCAGGGCAGAAGGTTTAACGAAGGAAGCAGCGTTAGAATTGATCCTTAGACGAGGAGTATAATTTCAACAAGCAAGGGGAGCGGGAAGAAGAAAGACGTAGAGGCACTAGACAGAGGTTGTAAGAAACAGGGAAATGTCCCAGGGATGGTATGTAAGCTGTGGGGGGAGAAGAGTGTGAGCAGAGATTGGCAAATCGGATAGACTTAAAAAGTCCGTTAGGGTCCCATCATGGGGATCAACACAGGCTTTGTGGGTAAAGAATATAATTCTGACAACAGGCACCAAAATCTTGATGGAATTCGATGGATTCAGGATCAGGAGTCAGACTTTGAGACCCACAAGAACCAGTAACAATAAAATCTTATTGCAATATAATCTCTCCTAAAAGATAGCACAGGAACACAAATCCTGAGGACATGTTCGTCGTGATCCTCTATACCCCTATGTAATAATTTCATTTCATGAAGATCTTATTATCGTGCAATGTTTGAAATTGCCAGAACTGAAAATAGCAGGTCTAAAATGCCACAATTGTGCCTTAGTTCAACAAAGACTGTAAGTGTTTCAGGAAACAGTGAATGAAATGTGAGTCAATCAGGTAGTCCGGCTGTTAGAGCTGCCTCTTTGTCCTAATATTTATGAAAACAAGGTGATCCAATTACAGGGATGTAATGAGTAATATATTCCATGAACTCTGCCTGTTGGATATGAACTTATAACCAGAAAAACGACCAGGCATGAATATTTGATGTGAGATCTCCTTGAGTTAGTAGTTTGATATGATTGATTGCTCATATTAATGAGTGAAAATATTATTTTGATTCCCATAGTAAATTAATTATGGATAAAGCAAAACATGTGGCATTTGGAAAACACTTGTTTTCATTTCTTGATAAATAGAAATATTAATGAAAATCTGATTTTTTATCCAATAAACTGTAAGTGTAGCCTGTTCAAAATATATTATACAAAAATGAAGTGCATACAACGAAAATCCAACTGCAAGTACCATGAAATAAACATTTAAATTACATTTTTCAAAATGTCAGAAAATAAGTAAAATTAAAACACTAACAAATGCATTACATTGTTTTTTTCCCCTCCCTCGCATTACATTATTTTTGCATAAAATTAATAAAAGACAAAAAAATCAATTTTATTTCATAAAATATCTTTGAGGCACAGATTTTAATTCCCTAATATAACCTTCCATTCTGGGAGAATTCTAAATTATTTCCTTGATTGACAGAATACAATTGATCCATGAGAGACAGGCAATATTAGGTAGTATAACAGAAAAGAAGAATATGAGAAGGGAAGGCAAACTCTTTCAAAGAGGACTTGAAAATCAAGTTACATTTGGCTGAACATAAAACTAAAGAATAGGTGAATAATTGAAGAAATAAAACACTGAACTATTTTTAAAAATTCTCTACCTAAAAAACACCTAAAAATGGTATTTCAAATTTAACAGGCATCCTTTACATGTCTAACAGGTTTCTGAGAATAAGGAAAATCCATAGGACCTCAAAAACCTGGGGGAGCAAAAAAGTGGTAGGGGGCGGCAGGACTGAAAATTGGTGTAATAATCTTGAACCAACACCGTGGCTGCCCTAAAGGTATTTGCTAATAATAGCGACCTAGACTTTAACAGTAGGACAGAGAGGAGAGGCTAGTCCTTGATCCCTAGCATGGGGTAGAGCTGGAGCTAATATTACTACATGAAAGCAGAAACCCTGAAAAGTTATAGTCCTCCGAAAAGATGCATTAAAAAGCCCAGCACAACAACAAAGGGAAATGATAAAAGGTAATTTATCTGCTTAAGTCTCGGTTCCAGATAGGAAAGGCTTAAAGAATCTGAGCTTAGGGTGTCGGCAAGAGGACCAGCCGGAAGCCCCCACAGCTCTTTACCCCCAAAAAAGACAGCCTCGACAACTAATAAAAGGTTAAGCAAGAAGATTCCAGCAGCCCCTTCAACACCTTGGATACCTACATGCCTCACCGTTGGGGTCCCCTGCAGTCCTCACAGGCACTAAGCCCAGCTGAAGGAGCTGCCTGGAGCCCCCACTGCTGTGCTCCCCCCACCCCCAGAAGGAGCCGATACTGTGCCCTTGCCCCGTGGCCCGTGTGGCTACTGCACAATGCCATCTTGCAAGTGGAACTCCAGGGCTAGGCCCATGGCATCCCTCATCTCTGAGACGAAGCCACTGCCAAACCACACCCGCTAGGTGGCTGACATCCCCAGGCACAGCTGCAACCAGATGCCACCCCCTTCCCCCAAGGCCCAGGCAGCCCTGTAGGGGCTTCTTCCCCCACCCCTCCCAGTTCCTAGTCCTCAGCTGTGGCCGGGGCTGAAGTTGCACCCTCCCTCTTGGAGAAATGGTGCTTTGGCAGAATCACTCTGTCGTCTCTCTCACAGTCGTGACTGCACCCTGCCCCTAAAGGCCAGAGCTAAAGCCACACACTGCCTCTTAAGAAAACCGTGCCTTGGAAGAGCTGTTCCGAAAACCTCTCCTAGTCGCTGCGGAACCCTGCCCTGCTCTGCCGGAACTGAAGCAACACAAGCCATGCCAGGGAAACGATGCCTTGGCCAAGTACAGCAGTCACGCTCCTCCATGCCTAAGCTGGAGCGGTCAGTATTCTATCTCCTAGGAAACCAGCACCTTTGCAGCCCAGGCAGTCACACCTCCCCAGTGCCTAAGTTAGAGCAGTACCCTGCCTCCCAGAATGGTCACCAGTACCTAAGCTGATATGGTGCCCAGCGTCCCAGGGAAATAGTGCCTGGGGCACAGAGAACAGCCATGGACTCTTGGCAAGTGGTCTTAAGTTCTAGTACTTTGAAAGGCCAGGTGTAAGCAAATATAATCCCTTTGTGTGGGAATTTACCCTTAATCCAAGCCCCACAAGATTCCCACATATTGAGTAACCCCAAAATGAATTCACAATCTGAAATCACAAAATTCACAGGGAAATAAAACACCAGAAGTGAAGTCAACAGAAAAAACAAACAGCAGAATTAGAACTCTATGAGCATCAACTATTAGAAGTAACAAACACAGAATATATAATAACTGTTTAAAAAATAAAAAAGAGGAAACAAACACAAGCAAGGAAAAGGTTATTATCAAAAACAAACAAACCAAATACAATTTCTAGCAATGAAAAAATATAATCATTTAACCACAAACTTAACAATAAAAAGATATTTTTTCAAACAGTATTTTAAACAATTAGAGGAAATGTATTATGAACTGGGCATTAGATAGATTCAGGATTTTGGTTAATTTTTATTAGGCATGATAATGGCATTGTGATTATTTGAGATGTCAATATTTTTTTACAGGTGTGTACTAAACGTACCTGGGATTTTTTTTTTTCAAAATACATCAGTAAAGAACAAAACAGGAATAGATGAAACAAATGTACAGAAATAAAATGTGGGAAATATTAAATCTGAGTGATATGTGTCTATAAAATTTTTCATAATAAAAATAAAATGAAAACTCAATGAATAACGTAATCAGAATATTAGACAAAGGCAAAACGAGAACTAGGGAATTGGAAGACAGATCTGAAGAGAGTGTCCAGACTATGAGTAAAACTTAAAGAAAAAAAAACCCCCACCTTCCTTTGGGCTCACGGCTGCAGGGAGACCATTCCAATCCAGGGTCCAAGTAGGGCAAGGGTGGGGAGAAAACATCACTTCGATGCCTTTTTCCTAGAAAAGGAAATATCCTCTTTCCAATTAATGAATTAATAAACTCTTATTATGTTCTTGAGACCCAAATTTCTATTTTCTATACTGGCAAGGAGGAGCATAAATAGCAATAATCATCAGAGATTCCCCCAAATACTTATTCATTACATAAAAAATACAATATGCTGGGGTTTTTGATAGGATGGTTACTTACTTATTATTTTTTAATTGAGATAATAAAAAGTAATGCTATTTTAAAATTATTATTAAAAAATACATAGAATAAGCAACCTAGAAATATATTGGATGTTAAACAGAAAAGTCACCTGAAGATAAATTTTATCAAAAACAATCCGCACAGGCCGGGCGTGGTGGCTCACGCCTGTAATCCCAGCACTCTGGGAGGCCGAGGTGGGTGGATCGTTTGAGCTCAGGAGTTCGAGACCAGCCTGAGCAAGAGCGAGACCCCGTCTCTACTAAAAATAGAAAGAAATTAGCTGGACAACTAAAAATATATATATACATAAAAAAAAAATAGCCAGGCATGGTGGCGCATGCCTGTAGTCCCAGCTACTTGGGAGGCTGAGGCAGGAGGATTGCTTGAGCCCAAGAGTTTGAGGTTGCTGTGAGCTATGATCGCACCTAAAGCACTCTAGCCCAGGTGACAGAGCAAGGCCCTGTCTCAAAGAAAAATAATAAAATAAAAATAAAAGACATAAGTTATGCCCCAAGGAAAAAAAAATCATATGTATGCTCATTATATAGCAAACACATTAAAATAAAAAATTAAAGTAAAAATAAAATTCAAAGAATTCCAAAGTTGTAAATTTAGACTTGGAAAGTAAATTGAGATATTAACTTTTACATTTCTTTAACTTCAAATCATCCTCAAACCTTGTACTAGGAAAACATCAGGTTAAAATAATATACTTGAACATAAAAAAAGTTTTGAGTAAAATGCTTTTTTGAAAGTATATTGTGACTTTCGTGGCTCCAAAGATACATATTAAAAATCTTCAATTTGCTATACTTTGCTTAAACGCAAAAGATTAGCAGAAATATTAATTGGCAAAGAGTGATGTGAGATAGCTACTAATAAAATTTATAACAAAAACAATGTTGACAAATAATTACAAGTCAGGCTAGAATACTCTGCAACGCCATTCATACGGAACTTTCCAAAGAAAATTTTAATGAAACAATTTAAATACCATTAACTTGGTCATAGTCGGTCTTGGTCCTCCTACAAATAAAGGATCATTTTGCTCTTCTGAACCAGGTATGTCACTTAAGTTTGGATGCTGTTCATTTGAGGGGGTCAACAACTCTGGTAAATGAAGAAATTGGATCCCACACTTGGAAGCAGCTGTTTTGACTCCTGGCACTTCCTGAATCCTCTGGTACCACGAGGCTAGCAGTGGAAATTCTACTAGCTTTTCAGAAAATTTCTCGCAGATAATTACCTAGGCAGAAAAAGGATAAAACATATTTTCATATATTTGTTTGTTGTACTGAGGGAACCTTACATACCACAAAAATCAAACATTTTAAAAATGGTAAAAAAAAAAAAATTATTGCTACAAACGGCACAAAATGAAATCTAGTGACTCTGTAGTCAATTGTAATATAAGGGGGCAGAAAAAATTGAATAAAAAAAGAAGCAAGATGTTACATCGATCCAAAATATCTCCTCTGGGTTCCTTTCCAATCACTTATTACATGTAAAATATTTTGTGATGATTTTATATATTTCCTTGGTCATGCCTACTGTTTTGTAAACATGTCATAACTCACAGATGTTTAGGTGAGCAGTGTACACAGGGGGGAAAAAAGTAAACAACCTATCGAAATGGAAATATAATCCCAGTTCTCTATTTGTTACTTATAAATTACAACTAGGGGGTTAAAACTGAAAACTCTTAAGCTACTTCAATCTTATAGAGAACAGAGAAGCATACAGACAACAATAAAATATTTCTGATTTGACAATGTCCAACATAATCAGGTTAGTATTTTAAGTGATGAGTAATTATAAAATACAGCTGACAAGATGTTTTTAGTTTTTAGTTCTTCTAGTATTTGTTTTTGTTTTTTTTTATTTTGGACCCTCTAAAATTAGGAGGTAATCATGACAATTAGAAATTAATAACTGCAACAATTACTACTAACATTTTAGCAACACAGAATTAAAAGTCATAATAATTATTAACATTCATTGAGTGCTTACTATGTGCCAAGCACTGTTCTCCACACTTTACACAAGTTTTCATTATTTTCTCCCATGGATCCTATTAGACAGGTACTATTATTATGTCCATTTCACAGGTAAGAAAATGGGGACAGGGCTGGGCGCGGTGGCTCACGCCTGTCATCCTAGCACTCTGGGAGGCCGAGGTGGGAGGATTGCTCGAGGTCAGGAGTTCGAGACCAGCCTGAGCAAGAGCGAGACCCCGTCTCTACTAAAAATAGAAAGCAATTAGCTGGACAACTAAAAATATATAGAAAAATTAGCCGGGCATGGTGGTGCATGCCTGTAGTCCCAGCTACTCGGGAGGTTGAGGCAGGAGGATCGCTTGAGCCCAGGAGTCTGAGGTTGCTGTGGGCGAGGCTGACGCCACAGCACTCTAGCCTGGGTGTCAGAGCGAGACTCTGTCTCAAAAAAAAAACAGAGCAAATGGGGACAGATATTAATAACATGCCCAGGACCCAAATGACAGTAAGACGTGGAACTGGAATTCAAGCCTGGGCGACTCCACAGACTGGAACTCACTGCCAGGCACGTCCTTCAGACAAAACCTTACCAGAAAGTGATGGATACAGGGCAGGAGCACGATGTCCGTCAAGGTGAAGTAGAGCCCTTCCGCAAACACGTGCTCCAGAGGGGGCAGGTCAGAGGCTTTTGCCTTTCGGATGTGAGGTGGCTCCCTGTGGGTGGCGGCTGTTTGGCCCTGGACCCTGAGCTTCGAGAATGCCACCCGCAGTTCCAGACTCCTGGAGGAGGACTCCCCGTCTTCAGCTGTCTCCGGCGTGTGGCCCTGAGTAAGGGGTGGCCCGACCTGAGCTGCCTTCTGCTGCTTCAGCTTCTGCCTGCGGAGCTTGTCATCGTTGTGCACCCGCACCGGCTCACTGAGCTTCTTCTCCAGCTGTCGTATTTCCACGGGGACGGCTGGCGGCTGCTCAGAAGCCTCTCTGAGAAAATTCTCGATAACCAGAGGAATGGTGAGTTCACACAGCCGGGTCCACTGGCTAACCTGCAAAGCCAGAACAAAATCAGAGAATGAAAGGGCTCTCGACTTGCAACACAGCTCGAAGAAAAATGACTGTCTTCTTGGGAGATCGGTCTTGGGCTGAGCATCGCTGGGCTGGGCTTTGCTGCTGTAACAAGAGACACATCACCACGGTGCTTCACAAGTGAAAACATTTAAGCAAGGAAGGTTTAGCACTTGCGCATCCTCCTTTTCCTGAATAAATCCTTACTTACCAAAGCTTTTAAAAGGTACCTTCCCTGCCCCACCCTCCAAAAAGGCAGGGCTTCCAAAGCGCCGCCATTCCCTTGAAAAATCCTCAGTGTGATGAAAGGATTAAAAAAGGAAGTTATTCTCTAAAAATCATGTCTCCCAAACTTCATAAATTAAATCTTACATTTTCGTTTTTCAGTGCTGCACTTGAAATATTGGCATGTACGAAGAACTAGTTTAACTATTCTATAAGTTACTGTGATTTTTTTTTTTTTTTTTTTTGAGACAGAGTCTCGCTCTGTTGCCTGGGCTAGAGTGCCGTGGCGTCAGCCTCGCCCACAGCAACCTCCAACTCCTGGGCTCAAGCGATCCTCCTGCCTCAGCCTCCCAAGTAGCTGGGACCACAGGCATGCGCCACCATGCCCAGCCAATTTTTCTATATATATTTTTAGCTGTCCATATCATTTCTTTCTCTCTTTAGTAGAGACGGGGTCTCGCTCTTGCTCAGGCTGATCTCGAACTCCTGACCTTGAGCGATCCTCCCGCCTCGGCCTCCCAGAGTGCTAGGATTACAGGCATGTGCCACCATCCCCAGCCTGTAATTTTTTTTTAAGTAAATGAATATTTATTTCCAACAGGAAGTTAAGACAAATGTTCAAGTAAATAAATGTTATCATTTTGCCACTTTACGTAACAGAAGGGACATTATACTTACTTCGGCACAGGCTTTCAAGCAAGTCTTTTTAAAACCCAGAAGTTCCAAAATTTCCTTCTTGGAGGGGTCCACTTCGTACGACTTTTGGATGATGTGTCTTAGCACAATGGCAAGTCCGGCTCTGCAAAAGTTGTCTGGTTGTTCTACTACCGCAGGCAAACAGCAGTTCTGGACTATCGGTGGAAGTTCTTGCCTTGAAATAATTTGTATTTTAATATCCTGGGACAGCACATCTCTCAGTAATGAACTGTTTGTACTTTCTTTGGTCAGAACTAAGCAAACTTTAAAGATTCTGCAGTCACAGTAGGACAACAAAAACAAAGTTACAGACGTATGAAGAGGAAAGATACATCCTTCTGTTTGGTGAGAAAAGTCCAGGTATAGATACTCTTCTGTAAGATTTTTCTTCGTGCCTTTCATTTTCTTCTTTCATCGGGTCACCTAAAGCACAAATTGAAGTGGTTTTAGGAACATTTAATAGAATAATTTAGAAGCTAAAACAAAAGATGAACGGTTTAAAGGCCGGTTCTAGAAATTAGTAAAAAAATTTGTGATCGATAATAATGCTACAAGAATTTGTTCTTAAAGACTGGCTAAATGACTTTGAAAAGAAAAATTTCCACCCTCTGCAATTAATTTGGCTTAAGGGTGATTTTATACCCAGCTCCTTTAAAATGAGACTACTTTAATGTTTTGCAATAGAACCCTCCCAATCAGGTACTTTGGGGTTTCATGGTGAGACAGAGGAGATAAATAAAATGGGAAATAAGAAATCAACCAAGAACACTGAGAGTTGTCTGCGGATAAAAGCGTTGAGAAATTCTGAGAATGCGGGTCCTTCCCCAATGCTTGTTTTAGGACCATACGGTAGAATGATCAGAGAAGGGACATTCATGCCGTGATGAGAAATGCATTCTCGTAAAGGAAGGGAGGAGCTGTCGAGTGCTGAATCACGAAAGAGAAACGTATTTTAATTTCCCCACAAACTTAGAGGTTGATAGCTGAGAGAGCTCAGAGTGAACATGTCCAAAATCTAGTTCCTTCTTCTGCCCCACTTCTCTTATCTCGGTTGACGGAACAACATCCTTCTAGTTTCTCAAGCCAAAAACCTGGGGCGTCATTCTTAATTACTCTTTTCTTTCATACCCCTATAATTGATGCATTAAGAACTTATTTTGGCTCTGTTTTCAATGCATATCCAGAGTCTGACCATTTCACAACATTCCCGTTGCTTCTACTGTGATCCAAGCCACCATCGCCGCTGTTCTGAATGACAGACAGCAACTGCTGGCTTCCTGTGTCACCTCTCCCCTGTCCGTTCTCAACACAGCAGCCGAAGTGATCCTCTTAGAAATGAAGTAAGATCCTGTCACTACTCACCTCAAACCCTCCAGTGTCTTCCCATCTTACTCAGAGAAAAGCCAAAGTTTCCCAAGTGGATTGTTATTCCTCTAAAACACTCGGTGCCTCAGTGCCTTTGCACGTGGTGTTCCCGGTACCTAAAACACCCCTTCTCCTTCTTCAGGTATTCACTCAGTAGCAAGTTCTTACTGAGACCCTTCCTGGCCACTCAATTTAAATTGCAAACCCCAACTCCTACCCTCCCCGAAAAAAATCTTTCTATTCCCTCTGCACTTTATTTTTCTCCATGGTATTTATCACTATTGCAACTTACTATATATTTTTTTCTCTCCCCCAACTAAAATGTTCCATGCCAGAATTTTTCTGTTCACTGCTACGCCTAAAATACGGTCTGCTTTATATATTTACATATATAAGCAAGAAAGTGTTTGACAAATGAATGTATGGATACACACACTGGTTATTTTAAAGGTTCAAACACACACAATCTTGGGGTCAAATTATTGACGGGTGTTTTCAAGTCATATTCCTTAAGGCTTTTCATCAATTATTGTGACTTTTTATGTTGGAGTCATACATTTTTTCTGGGTCGAAGATTCCCATTCTGATCTGTAAATCACAATTCCAAAGCTGACACTAGATGGTGCTCTCTTTAAAAACACTCATCACGGAATTATGTACTAGGAAGATGGCACAGTAGAGGAGAAATTATTTTAAAAGCCTTTTAAAACTACACACGCAACTCCTTTAAGTATATGTGAAATGTTAGTGTAGTTTTAATTTTAGGAAACCTTCAACATACTAAATTTCCTTTAATATTCCAAATTCCTTTTTGCTTTAATCCAAAGCGAGTCACTGCGGTTCTTGGTTCTCTACTTTTTTTACTTAAAGAGCTTCTGATCCATCATAACAAAGGAAGGTATCACGCTATTAAGTATGAAATGTCGGATTTCCTCAAGTACTAAGTTTGACAGTTGATATCTCTGACATTTTACTTTGACGTTTCTTGTTTTAACTTTTACTTAATTATCTTAGAGTTAAAAAAAAATGACTCTCCCTGGGAAATTTCTCCCAATTATGTACTAATTTTTAAAATAAATATTAAATATTTAGTAAGCCTGAGCAAATTTGAAACGTTTTTGGCTTGCACTGTGTCTTAGTTTTTCAAGGGAGTAGAACATAGTTTTTGCTCAAAGTTTGCAAATCATAGGCAAAAGAAATCTTTATTTTCTTCTCCTTTGCTACCTGGAGAATGCCTTAGTGCATTAATTTTGTCATGAGCTTTAGGAAGGTGGGTACTATACAATCAACTTCTGTGTCTCTCGGGCATCTGGGCACAGCTCTTGCAATGTCATAGTACATTCCTGCCAAGCAGAGAAGCAGCGTCATTTGCGTTTTCTCAGTCTTGACAGGTGACACTGCACCTAGGCCTGAGAAGCGGAAGGCAGCAGACACAACCACAAACTTCAGGAGCCGAACAGAGCTAACAGAGTGTGCATCTCTTCCTGGATAGGCCAATTTGCCCGGGAATCTCGTGGAAGGGATAAACAGGTAAAACAAAACAAAACAAAACAAAACAAAAAAAATTAAAGCTTTGGCTTTATTATTTGGGAATCTTCAAAGATTTTTTAAAATTTTTTCCAAAGATATTTTTAACTGCCAGAATTAGTGACAGGCTTAATATTTAGGCATTTAGGCCTTTTCTGCATTCTCATTCTCATAAATATGTTAGTTTTGATAAACTAAAACATTTCACATATGAAAAGGGAAGTGAGTTTTTATAAGTGTTTTCTTATCTAAAACCATTTTACTACTTCACTCTGCGTGTGTGTGTGTGCGTGTGTGGAAAGAGTAAACGTTAAAAATAAGGATACTTCAAAATATGGTTAAAAAAAGGGGGTGAAAGATTTGTGCTCAAAATTCAAGTCCAGATCTATGCCATTATGTATAGTATCATATAACAGATAAATTATATATTAAATAATATATATTAAAGACCAAAGAGTGAATAACTGCAGCAAATTATGAACCAGTGATTTGTGTTTTTTTTTTTTTTTCCACATAAGCTCTCTCTGTGCCAGGAATTCAATAGCTCAATAAATGTTAGGTCAATAAACAAAGAATTTTAAATATTACATACATTTTACTGTCTACCTACTACATGCTGAGCACACAGAACTTGTGCATTACTTCTTTTATTTATTTTTTATTTAATTTTTTGTAGACAGGGTCTTTGTTGCCCAGGCGGGAGTGCAGTGGCAGCATCATAGCTCACAGCAACCTCAAACTCCTGGGCTCAAGCGATCCTCCTGCCTCAGCCTCCCGAGTAGCTGGGACTACAGGCACGTATCACCACACTCAGGTAATTTTTTTCTTTCTTTTCTTTTCTTTTTTGGTAGAGACAGCGTCTCACTATGTTGCCCCGGCTGATCTCAAACTCAAGCAATCCATCTGCCTCAGCTTCCCAAAGTGCTAGGATTACAGGCAGAACTTGTGCATTACTTCTAATTGTCACAATCCTTAAAAGCACATTTTATTTCCATTATACGGATGAAAACTGTACATCAGTCCAAAAGTATTAATTGAATTTACAAAGGGATCTTATTTGAAGAAATAGGTATTTTTCTAATATAAATAGCACAATTTTATAAACTTAGAATTTCATAAACTGAGGTGTATTATAATTTTATTGCAGCCGCAATTTTACCAAAGTGAAAATCATCAGAAATTATGTTATTCTAAGCAAGTATGCTCGTCTCAGTACTCCCTGATTAAAAAAACGTCCATTCCGAAGGCCAGGTCACTTGACAAGTCTCAGCCCTGGACTAAGGTCTTCGGCACTTCCTTCCTGATTCCTTTTACTGGATACTCCCCAGACTTCTCAGGGAGCCATGGCTCAGTGCTTTGCCCGTTTCTAAATTTACATTCATTTCTTTGATTACTGGCTTTCAAACTTTTGATCACGCCACACAATGAGTAATAAATTTTATAATGCAACTCACTAGATAATGAATAAGACTGAAACAAAAATGTCACAGTATTATTACTTGGGATACATCTGATATTTTTTACTCTGTACTCTTTTTTTTTTTTTTTAAATGCTGGTTGTTACTAAATTGATTTTAACGGGGCCCAACTCACAATATTACAACAACGTTCTAGGTGATCTCTAGTGCCATAGCTTTAAATATCATCTGACTTCTATATTCACATCTCAGCTACATCCTGGCCCCATGAACTCCAGACTCCTATATTCTATTAATACTTGACATCTCTACATGGATGTGTTTCTCAACCTTCTCCCCTTCCCCTGTGTTCCACTTCTTGGTAAAATGGCAACACCATTTATCCAGATTCTCAGGCCGTAAACTCTGAGTCCCACTCCTTTCTCTGTGTCTCTCACCCTGCCATCTCTACCTTAGAAATACATGCTAAATACAACTCCGTCGCACCTCCACCATTACCACCTTAATCTCAGTCACCACCAGCACTTACAAGGACTATTGCAAAAGCCTGTTAACTACTTTGCTCCACTCTCCACACAATGGTCCATGCTTCCATAGTCTGGGTGATCCTCTGAAAACATAGATCAGATCGTGTCCCCTGCTCAAAACCATCCAATGGCTCCCGAGCACACTTAAGAGTAAAATCCAAATTTCCTATTATGACCCATAGGCCTAAGGTGACGCTAGCTATCCCTCGTTTAGACTTCATCTCCTATCCTTCCTCACTCCCTTCCAGCCATGGTTCTCCTTGTTGTTCTTGGAAGATGCCAGAAATGCTCCCACTTGAGAATTTTTGTACTTGCTATTCCTTTGCCTAGAATGCTCTTCTCTCAGATATTCACATGGCTTGCTCCCTCATTTCACTGATTTCTCTACATCAATACTGCCTCAGAGCAGCCTCTCCTGACTACCTGAACTAAAAAAGCACTCCCATTACTCCCAATCCTCTTACCCAGCTTTCTTTTCCTTCATAGCACTTACCAGCTAACATTATAATATCACCAATGCTTAATAGTACTTATATTTTAGTTGAAGGAGTACATGAATTAACTTACATAAATGAATGTCAGTAATCACTGTCATGAGTACTACTGAGAACCTCAGTACAACATGAACCTCATTCTTCACAACACCATCCTTTTACTTCCAAATTAATAAATCTACTTTAAGGGCCAACTAAGTATAAATTAAAATGAAGACACAGGACCACCTTTGTGAGCCGACTCAGAAGAAGTATAACTGGAGTCTATTCCAAATTTGTAAATAAAGCACAGAAGTTTTTATGTATATTGATATTCAGGCAAGAGAACTAGGAATCTTAACTAGATCCTATATACTTAGCCTGCAAGTAGAATATTTATACAATAAGAATTATAAAGTGATGGATTAGAGCCCAGACTCTTGAGCCAGACCTACCAGGTACAAATCCTGGTTCTGATTCTTAGTAGCTATAAAGAATTTTTATGCGCCTTGGTTCCTCATTTATAAAATGGCAACAATAACAGTACTTACCTACATTATGCTGTGAGAACAGAATAATTCCTGTCCCATGGTTAGCCCCTAAATAAATACTAGCTACTATTATTCATTTATAAGTTATCTCCAAATCCTTATCCATTGACACTATTAAAACATACAAACGTTGATGTGCAAAACCCAAATCATGTTTGTACTGCCAAACTTCTTCCCACAAAAGGTAAGGGATTCATGTTAAATTGAAAAGTTCTCCCCCTTCCCTCCAAATATTGCAAAACCTTGTTTGTTACTTACTGAGGCTGAAAGATGGAGAGTCAAGAAATGGCACAATATAAAAGGGAAGTCCTTAGTCCACATGCATATTAACAGATTATACTGTGCAAAATAGGTAGTTCAGCACAGTCTGCAAGTATGGGAAAATTACAGAACTCTTATTTTAAAGGTTAAAATTTAAATCTGCTTAAATCCCCTCCTACATTAAATGTTCAACATTTTTAACATTACAACTTAGCTTGTGTTTTATACTTTTCACAAAACAACACTATTTGGTTGCAAGTCCCACCCCATTTTATTACAATAATATAGATTTTTTGCAAAAAAAGCTTACCCGTACGGAGATAAATAGTAGCTAATTACCTTAAACGTTAAAGGTCAAAGATAACAAAAAAGCTGAGCTTTTTCAGAGCTCATTACATGATGTACTGTGGGATACAGTTAAGTCCTAGAGGACAAAAGCCTATAATTAAAATTAGCTGTTTTCTTATCTGGGCTAGAAGTAGAAAAAAAAAAATGTTTTAAAGTAAAAAAGCTTACCGTAACCTTAGCCATGGAGAAAGGGTGTAATCTTTTCTCTGGAGAATCAGGGAATCACTGGTTGCCATGGAGTCATAATGCTTGCAGCTAAACCCAACCTCATAATTAACAGGGATCCAACAGCACAAAAGGCTAACACATTAGAAACACCAGCAACGCTGAAATAAAACTACTGAATCCTCACAGCAAACAACACCTGTGCTTGGTATGATCTAAATGGTTTAAATCCCTGCCTCCCAAGGACTAACCGTAACAGAATTCAGCAGGATACTTTCGATACTTGAGGATAAAAACAACATATACCAGGGAACTGCTATACTATAGGAGATGGGTTAGTTGGCTGTCCCCAGAATTTAGTTTCGAGGCCTGCTAAATTGTTGCTGTTAGAAAGGCCAATTGGTTACTCAGTATTTCTTCTTATTTCAAACCACAGGTGAGGATACAAAACCTACAAAGTAAAACAGGTTTAAAAAAAACAAACACAAACCTTGATGGGCCCAGGACTACAGGAAAAACGATTCTCAAATCTCTTTGACTTTTTCAGTCTTATTTTTGAAGTTAGGCCTTAGAACATGAAGTCGGGTATAATAACCTAAACGCAATTCCCAGCGATGAGTACGCTTAAGGCAAACCTCCCAGCAGCCTGCGCTCCTCACCAGATAGTTTAAGGAAAAAAAAAAAAAAACCACATAGATTAATATCTGACATATGAAATACGACAGCAAATCGCTCAGTTGTGGTGTTATAAGTTTATTTCCATAGCATTTAAGTGACCGTGTTTATATGTTTAAATTTGTCGCACCGCTGGTTCTTGCTTGCTACCTTTTGCATCTTCTCCTGTAAACACTGTTTCTACAGATACGCTTAGAAAACAACACAGTAGCACACGACATTCTTCATCAACTTAAAACAAAACATATTACTAAATGCTGGCCTTTTCTCGAGGGTCAAGAATTTGCAGCAAGGAATGGGATGCTGGCATCAAGAATAAAGGGGAAAACGAGTCACCGGGTCCCCAAACCAGGTAGAGGCGGGAGGGAAGCACGAGTCTCAGCAAACGTGTCTGGAGCCAGAGCAACTCGGGCAGCTCGAGACAACTTTCTGCAGAGGTCAGAGCCCGAGCGGACGCCATCAGGTCCCCAGGACGCGGGTCCCCTGCACCTGGCTCCTCTCATCGGGAGGGACAGGAGACGAGAATCATGCGTCCCAGAGCAAACGAGCTGGCGCGATCCCCGGGGTTTCCGCATCGCGTTTAAGAGCAAAGACCCCGGAAGCCGCCACAACCGGAAGCCGCCACAACCGGAAGCCGCTCCCGTCCCCCGCCGCGCAGACCGGCTCGGCGACCAGCCCGGCGATGCGCACAGCTGAGACGCGGCCCGGGGCGCCCAGCCCGCCCCCGCCGGGCTCGTGGGGCTGCGGCGGCCCCGGGGCGGCACGGACACCGGCGACCCCACGCCCCCGTCGCTGCCGCCCGTCCCCGCACCCTCGGCCCCGTCGACCCGGACGCAATCAGCGGTCCCCGGAAGGTCGCGCGGGCTGACCGGGTGGCGGCACGAGCGGCCTCTTTACCTGGTCGCAGGGGCGCGGCCAGGCAGGGAGGGTGCGTGGGCCGCGTCGGCGACCCCGGCCGCCTCGCGTCTGCTCGCCCAGCCGGAGCCGCTGCCGCCCGCGGACTACACGCTTCCAAAGAAACCGGGGAAGCAAAACACCGAAGCACCACATCCGGAAGGCGGCCGCGCCGGCCCTCATTCATAATCCGGCGAACCGGAAGAGAGATTCTACGTCACTTCCTGCTGTGGCACCGCCAAACGTTTCCCCCTCGGCCCTGCAGCCGGAACCTTTGTTTTCCCGCCGTCGGAGCCGGCTAGGGCGGGGACGGGATCGGAAGGGGCCAGCGGGAACGCCCGGGGCGGTGAGCTGTGACGAGGGACCCGGCTCCGGGTCGCCGCTGGGTGGCTCGAGACCCCCGCGAGGGCCGAGGGTAGCTCCGCGGGGACTCCGTTCCTCGCTCCTCGAGGGGAAGGCTCGGAACTCGCGGGCGGTGGCGCGCCGCTCCCGGTGCGGGCTGCGCTTCCCGGCGGGGGGCGCTGGGGACCCGGGGCCTCGTCTCGAACCTTCCTCGGGGGGGGTTGGCGACTTCTCCGGGCAGCCCCTCTTTCCCTCCGTCGTCTCTGGCTGCTCTGTCGAGGGCCCCGCGGGGCCTGCGGTGCGTGTCGCTGCGGTCGGAGCGCGGACGTCCCTTGTGCAAACGCCGTCGCCTCTGCGCCGCTCGCCCCCTTCGGGGTCTGTCCTCCTCCTGCCGCGGGGTCCCCAAGGCCTCGGTGGAATCCAGAGCCGAGGACGGAGTGGAGCAGAAACAAGGGACAGCGCCTTGAAGGGAATTGCTTGTTGCAAGGGGTTGCAAGAGCTTGCAAAGGCGCGAACGACCAGGTTTCCTAGAGCTGTTACTAAGTAGCAACCCGGGTTCAACGTTGCACCCCGTGTGCAACAGACTGAGCGTCCTTCGCTCGCGCACGCGCAGACGGTCGGCTTGGGCCTCCTCCAGAGACTGGCA
The DNA here is from genome assembly GCF_020740605.2 of Lemur catta. Lineage (NCBI taxonomy): Eukaryota > Metazoa > Chordata > Mammalia > Primates > Lemuridae > Lemur > Lemur catta. The sequence goes on along the minus strand of NC_059153.1, from coordinate 839,908 downwards.
AGTAGCGTGGAAAACGGATCTGGGGGAAAGCACGCATTTATGTTCATGCACGAGTGTCCAGTTTAAGTTGGAGAGGTCGCAGAAGCCCCCAAAGTGGCATTTTTGCAAAGACTTCAGTTCATTCATTCAATAACTATTTTTGAGCACCGGTTGGTTCCACATGCTGGGGAAATAGCAGGGAGCAAAATGAATCCCTGCCGTTGGGGAGTTTGCATTCTGGTGGGATTCGTGAGTTTTGGGATTCATGGATTTAGGCCCAGGTGAAAGATTAGGAAGAGAGAATTGCAGATAGGGATACTGCACAAGTCCCAAGTCGTGAAAGAAGTGATTTTTGTTTTGTTTTGCTTTTCCTGTTTCAGTGTTTGGGGGGTTTTTTTGGCGGAGGTGAGTGATGGGAGATTGTAGTCAAAAAGAATACTTGTGTCAAGTTTCAGATTTTGCTGGCTCAAGCTGAAGATACTTGAGGTTGAAGATCTAAATGAAATGGATATAGAACGTTGGAAAAGATCGTCAGTGTAAATGCCAAAGTTGTTAAAGATGATGGCAGGGGGAGAAGAGGAAGGTGAACTTGGTGCCAGTGTTGTATACGTTAGTAACGGTGAAGGTGCAGGTGTGGATTTCAAGAGGAGACGTTGACATGTGGTGGTCTTGGAATATTTTTCTAAAAGCAGCAATATAAAGTAAGGTCTCCTTAGACGTCTGTTTGCTCGTTGAGGGGAAACGAGTCAAAGGAACACGATTTTGGAGAAGGTTTTAAGGGAGGCGATGTCTTTGGGGAGAACCATAAAAGTAACAGAAAAGAAGTGCTTCAGGGAAAAGTGGAACATACAGAGAATGTGTTGGTAATGGGCAGGGGGTCGAAGATGATTGGCAGCTAGCAAGGAAGTTAGTGTGAGAGGGAGGAGGGCTGAGCTGAACGAGAGTGCTGGCGGGATTTGCAAGGGGCAGCTTGTTTGTACCTTAAAGCAGCCATGGTGTATAAGAGGGAAAGTGGAAACTAAAACTTGCTTTTCTTATTTATTCCATGAGTAAAAGAACCGAGCATACTTCCATATATATGTGTTTAGTCATCAATTATATACCGACTCTGTTATCCCCCTGTATACAAGTAGCTTTTTTAAATAATAAAATTAAATAGAAATTTTAATATTTTTTCTCTCGTATTGCACTGCAGGGGGCACTGGTCTAGTGGTGGGATATGTTAGTAATTTAGGGCAAGGGCACAAAGCCCGTTGAGTTTGATAATTGCAGGATCATGTAAAAAGAACTGACTCCAGGGTTCCAATCAGAATGTTGGTGACTTCTGTAGTCACCTGCTGACTCTGACACCTCATCTGTGACTGTAGAAATACATAACAATGAATACTCTGCTTCCATTTTTCAGCACGGAAATTTCAAGTAATGGTTTTTCTAACACATTATTACAAGGATTATTCTAGGTATCAACCCTTTTCTCGGTACCCAATAAAACAGGATAAGTGAACTACTATGGCCTTTAGCTATGTAAAATTAGATCCACAGAAAGATTAGGCTGTCTTCCCCTTGTGCATCTGGAAGAGTGGCAGGTTTAGCCTTTTAATCGTGGAAATTTTATTGAGGAGATATTTTTTCCTCAGAACGTGTATGGTGACCAGTCCTGTGAGTAAATTTAAAAATAACCTCTCTGTACCTCTCATTATGTAGAGGTGATGTATGTGATAATACGATATGAAGAGGTGACAGGCTGCTTCTCAGTTTTTTTACGTTCTTACTAATACAACAGTTTGAAATGAGGTTCCTTTTTCATTCTAGTGTTGGCCTTTCGACCCCTTTTCATGGATGATTCAGGTGATATTTTACTACAGCACAGAATTTGGCAATAATTTTGAGGTTATCAAGTAGGTAACTGATACCTTCTTGGGAACTTAAAAAAAAACAGCCTGGGGGGGGCGGGGCGTGTATGTTTCCTCTCAGACCTGGAAAGGGGTGAGGAGGGAAGTAGGTGGAGGGAACAGACAATCCACTTGCAGGCTGTGCTCTCATCTGCCGAGAAGGTTTTGGTGGCGTCAGGAACCCCTGAGAATGGGACGTGCCTGTGGAATTGCCGACAGGGCCGTTACTGTGGCAGCTCAAGTGTGTTGCAGGATTCTAGTATTAACCTCAAGAATAGAGGAGGGTCTCAAGCTGTGGTGGTAATATACTGATCAAAGGATTGAACACAAAGAACACATGTTTATTTTAATAATTCTTTGCCTGGAGAGGTGTCTGAAGAGGTGACAACCAGAAGTAGAACCACATATAATAGCATTGATATTAACTGAAAACAAAACGGGGTTTTAATGCTGTGAAATTTTGTAAGTCATTGACATGTATCTTTATCCATCTTGGCTGTTTTGTAAGCTCTGTAGGACAGAGAGCATCATCATAGGTTCTGTGGGAGATAGATTGTGTATATATGTATATATATTTATGTATACATATATATATTTTTTTAAGCAGCTGTGGTACCATCCCTCAGAGACCTTGCTTTTTAAAAATAGGTTAATGCATAAGATACCACGATCTAAATGTGATCTAATAAGATTATCAGTATGTTTCAAGATTGGGGCAGAGGACTAAGGAGGCAAAATTTTAAAAAAAAAGAGAGTTGAGGTCAAAGCAACCTCTACAGCACATCACTTAATGCCCCTTTAACCATTGCCCTCCTGTGACACCCCCTACACATACAAACACATCATAGTGAATCTTCGCTTTTTGTTATGGAAGGACGGTTTGAGAGAAGAAATTTTGATATAGAGTGAACCTGACCTAACCACATCAGGTTCTGTGTACTGAAATTACAAAGTGTGTCTTTGAAAACAGGTGAGACGGGGCCCTGCAGCAGGGAGACGCTTATCGGGATTTGAAACTTTGCCATGGATATAGATACACAGGAAACTGATAATGCTGGCTGTTTCCGCAGAAAAGAATTAGATACTGTGGGTCAAGATAAGAAGGAAATTTACTTTTATCTGTAATAACCTTTTGGACATTTTAAATTTTGTATCATGTGCACAGTATAATCTATTATAAACAAAGAACAAAATGGATAAAACTTTGACATAGATCATTGCACGTTGGCTCTAAATTACTTCTCGCTCTTTCTTTCCTTCAGGTGTTTGCAATGGCTGCCTCTGTGAACTTGGAACTTGATCCCATATTTTTGAAAGCGCTGGGTTTCTTACATTCAAAGAGTAAAGATTCTGCTGAAAAGCTAAAAGCACTGCTTGATGAATCTTTGGCTCGGGGCATTGATTCAAGTTACCGTCCATCTCAAAAGGTACCTGCATGAATAAAAAGCTCGGAAAGAACAACTTCTAAGCTGAATTAGATACTTGTTGCAAATACTGCAAGATTATACTCAATTTTTTTGTTGCACACATGATACAGTTTTCAGTTTAATCTGCATTATTATTAACATTTGCTCCATTGCTTTACTAAGCCTACACCAGTGATCAACAAACTTTCTGTAAAGAACTAAATAGTAAATAATTTTTTTTAGAAACGGGGTCTTGCTATGTTGCCCAAGCTGGCCTCAAACTCCTGAGCTCAAGTGATCTTCCTGCCTCAGCCTCATGTCTTCCTGGTGGAAATATAAAATGGTACCGCCACTTTGGAACACAGTTTGGCAATTTCTTAAAAAATTAAGCATATGCTTACCATGTGAGCTAGACATTGTACTCCTAGACATTTATTCTAGAGAGATGAAAATATATGTCCATACAATGACTTGTACATGAATGTTTGTAACAGCTTTCTTTGTAATATCCCCCAAACTGCAGACAACCGAAATGCCCATCAATAGGTAAATGTATAAACAAATTACGGTATATCTATACAACGGAATATCATTCCGCAATAAGAAGGAATAAACTATGGATACACTCAACAATGTGGATGAATCTCAATATACTGATTAAAAGAAGCCAGACAAAAACGGGTATTATATAGTTACATTTATATACATTTCTAGGAAATTTGTAACTAATCTATGGTTACAGAGAGATCACTGGCTGCTTGAGGTTGGGGGACATAGTTTCTCCAGGATACATACCTGTAAGGGTGTGATTACAGACAGCGCCGAGGAAATCTGAGGGGACGATGGAGATGTTCATTATATTGATTGTAGTGGTTGTGTCACTGGTGTATGCATATGTCAAAATGTATCAAATTTGACACTTTAAGTACAGTTTGTATATCATTTGTATCTTAATAAAGTTATTTAAGAGAAGGATGTTACATTGGTTATAACATAATGTCTTAATTTTTAAGTGAACATTGTTTAGATTTATAATATGTTTTTTATGATGTGTTAGGTAGTCTGAATTTTTAATTACTGGTACTTTTTGATTTCACTTTTTAGGATGTGGAACCACCCAAAATTCCAAGCACAAAAACTGTCTCCATTAAGCAAGAACCCAAAACGTCATCCAGTCTTCCGTCTGGCAGTAATAATGGCAAGGTCCTCACAACTGAAAAAGTAAAGAAGGAAGCTGACAAGAGACCTGCTGATAAAGTAAGCTTTTTTTTAATCTATTTAAAAGGGAAAAAGAGTAAATCAGTTGTTCCACAGGCAGAAAGAAACAATGTTTTGTGCCTACTTCTTTTATAATAATGGGTATAGGCATGTAGTGATCACTCAGTAAATATATTTTGCTAGTTATAGATGTTGACTTTTTGAAAAAATGAGTCAAATTTAGAAATTTTTTGATTGACATTAAATGGTTAATTTTTTAAAACTATTTACTGAAGTCATTGTCAACAAATATTTGAACCCTAGGGGGTACTGTAGTTTTTTGGGTATAAACTTTATCCACACCTCAGAGATTCTAGACGGAACAGTGGTTGAAAAGATAGAGAGGAAAGAAAGATGTATTAATAAATGACTAAACATGAGCTTTGTTGTAGAACGGCATGCACCTCAACAGGGCTGCAGATAATTCTTGGATTGTCTGTTTTGAATGATTTTCACAAATAGTAGTTAAGATTTTAGAAATTAGTAAAAAATACATTGAAATATTATCTTCAGTAAGTCCTGCCTCATGGTGGGGCATAGTATGTATGTTTTCATACTTTTACTAAATAGTGACTATTCATAAACTATATTACTTTTTCTACTTTTAAATTTACATAAATGATATACTGTGTATATGTATTCTTTGGTAACTTTTTCTCCAGGCAACAATGTGAGGTTTTTCTTTGTTTTTGTTTTTGAGCATATTATGGGGGTACAGACATTTTGGTTACATGAATTGAGTCAAAGTTATAAGCGTGTCCATCCTCCATATACCGCGCACTGTACCCATTTGGTATGAATAACAATGTGCTTTTGTAGTTTATGTCGCTGCCTCTAGAGCTGGTTCTTTCTTTTAGCTACCATATAATATTCATTCTATAAATAAACCCATTTATCTGTTTCCCTACTGATGAGCAATTAGGTTATTTCTGCTTTTTCTCCATTACAATGAAGTGTAATTGACCTCTTTTGTATCTATCTCTTTGCAAATGTGTTGGTAGTTTCTATAGGATGTATGCGTGTAAGTCGATGTAACACAGCATCTTCAGTGTTAATAGGCATTGCCAAAAGTGGATGTACTAAATCTGTGTTCTCATCAACAAAATGTAAGATTTCTAAGTTCTCCATGTCTTATCAGACTTTCTAATTTTTGCCAAGCCAACAGGTATAGCAATTATATTTTAAAGAAAGGAGCCAGAATTAGCTTCGAAGCAAATATGGCAATGTGTGAAGTCTGGATCACTAGTAGATAGCGCAATATTTCTTTCAATGTTTGTTAAATATTAGTAGTTTATAATTAAAAACACTCAAAATAAAATATAGCCTTATTAGTGAGAATGTTTTCTTAATTCAAAGCATCTTATTGGGAGAAAAGAGGCAGTATAAGTAAAACCATTGAACTTCCAGAATTCTTTGATAGAAGAGTACAAAGGAAAATACCGGTGTATGTTGTACGCTTCTGATTTATTTATTTCTATCTTGCTGGTTTCTTTTAATGTACTGATTATAAATTAGTTACAATTCTACACTAATGTGCACATCTGTCCCTAACTGTATGAAAATATCTATGAAATGGAATTGATCGTCACATACTGTCCTTATTCATTTCTCAGTGATTTAAAGTTTATTCTGCCATGTTGTTTTCATTATTATATTCTGACGTGTGCTTTTTATAGATGAAATCAGACATCACTGAAGGAGTTGACGTTCCGAAGAAACCCAGACTGGAGAAGCCAGAGACGCGATCCTCTCCCATTACCGTCCAGACCAGCAAGGATTTAGCCATGGCCGACCTTTCCAGTTTTGAAGAGACCAGTGCTGACGATTTTGCCATGGAGATGGGATTGGCCTGCGTTGTTTGCAGGTAAGCTGTCCCTTGCCGCGGGTCCTCTTGTTTCTTTGCAAACAGCAGACAAGTCCCCCCCACACCCACCTGCCAAATCAGAGCAGTTGTTGGGTGTTTTCTGTTTTGTTTTTATTATCTGGGAGAGGGAGGAGACAAGTAGATGATGCCTTATGACCTGCCGGTGTAGCAGTTTAGCATCCTGAAAATTGGAGAATATCTCTTTGTGGCTTCTTTAATCTGTTATGGTAACATTTTCTGCATTTTTGGGTTCTAGAGGGAAAGTGATTATCGTATTTCTCTTCAATCAGGAAGAGTCTGGTCAGTAGGCTCAATTAATTCCATCTTTCTTTTTAAAACTGTGTTGCTTTTTTCCCTGAATTGTTGATGAAATTTATAAAAATAAACTGTTAAAATAATTTCCTAAAACACTATTAAGTCTTTTCCTAAGGATAATGAAAATGAAAGAAATGGTTCTTGTAAGTTATTCTGATTAGTGTCTTCTAACATGGAGGAATAATTAAAACGTAGATAACTTTGCTTAGTAGAAGATACATTTTAAAAATCAAAAATAACTAGTTAATAATACTTATATGATAATAACCAGATACTTAATAATAATACTAAATAACATAAACTTCTCAATGCCAGGAGCTAAGTTTTTCATTGTTAATGGCTTTCATTGCTTAGCACAAAAAAAATTGCCATCTTTGTTGCTGTTTTCATCATAAAAATTTTCAATTCTGGTGCATTGGGAGTGAATAAATAACTATAAGCTTTTGTGAACGTAATAGAGAATGACTTAAGGTGTTTCTGAATAGAATCATTTATTAGAGAGTCATTGTTTTCACATGTATTTGTTTATTCCAACCTTTATCTACTGTGAAAGTTACTATGTTATAAATAAGTGATAAGGTAACAATGGAGAGAGGTCTCCCTTCATCAGGAGACTTACTGGGATAATCTGAGACCATGGTGATTGCTTTTTGTGCTGTCAGAACTCATACTTTTTTAAATACATATTGCTACATTCTATTCAGCTGCTCGGGCATTTGTTGAACACCCTAGGTGTGCACACTAACGTGCCAGGCACTGTAGATAATTAGGTCCAGTCCCCACCTTCAGATAATTTGTATTAATGAGGAAGGTAGAACAACATGTAGCTAGCTAATTTAAAGGAATTTAATAGAGATACAAAGAAAATGTTATGAAACTGTTGTAGGACTACTCAAAGTCTAACTTCTGAGAGAGAGAAAAAAATTACAGTGAGAAATGACAAGGAGAAAATAGCCAAATTTAATTAAGGCACCTTATATATTTATTAATGGTTGAGCATAAGCTTGAAAAGGAATGAAGTGCCAGTTCCATGGACTTGGGTTTTTTTTGCTCTTTGGTTTTCTGGAACTTTTTTTTCCCTTTTTGTATACCAAACTGTACTAGAACAATTCTGAAATGACTTTAAATTGTTACATTCGAGAAAGTATAATATGTAATGGTATATTTTCTCAGGCAAATGACTGTGGCGTCTGGTAATCAATTAGTTGAATGTCAGGAGTGCCATAACCTCTACCACCAAGATTGCCACAAGCCCCAGGTGACGGACAAGGAAGTGAATGACCCTCGCCTGGTGTGGTATTGTGCCCGGTGCACCAGACAAATGAAGAGAATGGTAGGAATCATGTTTTCCTTTATTTTGATCAGTGTGTGTCACTTGTTCGTTGTTATGTGCTTTGAAAACAAACATTTGAACATTTAAGATATTGAAAAAAATATCTAAGCTGATTATGTAAATGTTTGTATGTACAGTAATGCATAGTAAACGCAGATTGATGTGTCTATGCCTAAAGACCAGACCGTGGTATATGCATTTTTCTCTGTTCAGCTTTTACGTTATTCTAATATAGATAAACAAACAGAACTGGTGACCTACAAATGATGAATATTCCTTACTGGTATGTCAGTGTATTTATAAACACATTAAAGATAGTATAAAGTACTATGGGAGGGGGTTAGATGCAGAGCCCCAGTCTCTGTTGAGAAGGAAATACAGAAACTTGCTGAGTGAGTGTAAACCACCAAACGCGTGTGTGCAGGGTCATGGGGCTCTGTGTTCCCATCTGCGTTTCTCTGTTCCTCAGTTTGTCCTTCTGATTGTCTTCGACCATTTATCTCATTCTCCTCATACACTTTTCTCTTTTCACTGTTCACTTACATAACCACCCTTAATATCACACTGAATCGTGTTTTCATTTGTTATTGGATAGTTTCTCTAACTTTTATTCATTTATAAAGGAAATAAATGATAAATGAATTTCATAGTTATCAAGGAGCTGCTGTGTACTTGATGGACCTGTTCCCTCCTCCCCTTCCCGTCTCTCTTCCCTTGCCTGAGATTAGCGGCTCTTAATCGAAGAGTTCTCATGTCTTAAATGAATTTCTACACAACTTAAATTTGTCTGACCAGAGATATCTTTCTAAGGTCAGAAGTACTTAGTGAAAAGTAAAAATTCAAGACATCTATTTTGCTATTTAATCAGTTAAATCAGAAATAGAAAATGAAAAGTGGTCAGATTTTAATTATATTTGTAACAGGAAACTTTTGTGACAAGTTACAATTTTTTCTGTTTAGTTTGATTTTTATTTTCATTTAAACTAGCTCTCTAGGATTTTGACCAAAATTATTACAAATGAGCAGTGTAGTACATTCCAGAGCATTGATAAGAAGCCACTAAGAGTTGATAACTGCCAAAAGAAACAAGTTGTGACAGTAATCTCTCTATAGTATACCTTCAAAGTCTTTTTCAGGTATTATTATTTCACTGTAACTCTTATTAGCTAAGCACTAGTCTCCCCAGATTTTTTCTCCCCCATTTGTTGTGACTTAGTTTATACCAAATCTGTGTTTATGGTTCTAACCCTTTTTCTGCAGCTGACTAGCTGAGTAGATATCCTACAGGTACTTTAAGTTCAACATCTTTAAAATTAAAATTGTTCTCTTCTCTACTCAGTTTTTTTTTTTTTCACAGTTACTTGAGCTAGAAAACATTGTCTTTGATGCCTCTCTTAATTCCCTATCCCTTTGTTTCCCAGATTTGTTAATTCTACCTCTTACGTATCTCTCAGATCTGTTCATTTCTCTTTTATTACCCTGCTCTACAAATCCATCATTACTTGTTTATTGCAATAGCCCTTAAGAAATCTCTTTGCTTCCCTTCAATCCACTTGACTCACTACAGTTAGATAATTAGAATTATTCTTCTAAAATGTTGATCTGACTTTGTCTGCTTGAATATGCCGTGTGGCTCTCAGTTACTTATGTAACGAGGTTCAGCTTCTTAGTGGGCACACATGGACTCGGTCCTTCCCTGCCAGGTCTGCCTCACGGCCTCCTCTCTCCCTGCTTCACCGTGTGCGCCCACACTCTGGCCGTGCCAGACTACGCGTGTCGCTCCCTGAACATGTGGGCAAACTTTCGTGTTCCCCGGTGTTTTGCTTCTCAGCTTCTTCTCTTCATCTGGGATACTGTTTATTCTTGATTTGCTTTGCAAATTAAATGTCTAATGCATTTATCAATAAAACCATGTCTTATTCATTGGCATGGCACCAAAGCAGAGCACAGGGCCGGGCACATTCTCCATTCTCTTGTTCTCATTGTAAGGTGAGTCAAGTAGAGAAAATGTATTAATAGATTAGTTCCAGAAATCAGCGGTCAGTGCAGTGTGTGTGTCCAAGAGTCGAGGTACTGAATGGGGAGCCATGGCTAATAGTAGAGTGACGAGGCTACACGAAGAACAGATGTGGGGAAATCCCAGAAGACATCGTCTAAAGTCAGCCTGAAGATCGGGGTCCAGTAAACATAACATTTAACACGAGAGAGGCATTTGGAACAGTAGGACTGTAAATCCAGTCGCTCTAACTAGAATTGCTTTGAGTAAGATTCTCATGTGTTCGTTGGTTATTGCTCCAAGGTGTCTCAAAGGTGGCATAATTAGCATCCAATATCCTCTTTCTCCTTGCACTAATTTCTCCAACTGTAGAACCTTCTACACGTATGTTATTACAAGAAGACCTTGGTGAGAAGGTTGTGATAGTGTATTATAGGTTCCAAGGTCAGTCTTTAGTTCCATGATTTTCTCTCAACCCAGTGATGGGTTTTGCCCCCACTCAATTAAGAGACTCATATAACTTACTTCCCCGGCTCTCACTCTGAGGTAGTAACACACTCGGACTCGGCAGGATTTAGAAATATGTGGGTGTTTTGATCAGTGCCATACTGGCAGTTGGGGCCTGAGTGGGGAGTTTCACACATTCTGCAATGTATGAAGCAATTACCCAGAGAAAAACCGTGGTGCCTTTGTTGAACAACACCGAGTCGGCAGTTATATCCTAGTTCCCAAAACTGGCATTACCAGCAAAGGACAAAGGGTTCTGGGCATTTCTTACTCAGCTTCTAAGGAGCTGGGTAAAATAGGGAGGCAGAAGAGATCCAAAGATCATGTCCTAGGCAGAGGCCCTTTCTGGGCTTCATAATCAGTGTTCATCTGCTAAAATATACAGGTTAGGTTGGTCGTCAGAGTCTAGCTCTGGAATGGTAGGTGCGGGCAGAGGGGCAGTGTGAGATTGGAGGCCGTGGTCACGGAGCCATGTGTCTCTGAGTTACTGTGAAGCTGCATTTGCAGTAGAGGATAGAGTGCCCCTCCTTTCCTGCTTGCAAGAGATGCTTTACCACGGGGAGTCTTCCAGCATCTTTAATATTCTTAATCTGAATGCTGCTTTGTAAGGGATGCTTGCAGGTAAATGTACTTTGATGTGAAAAGTGTATAATGTAAAAAGTGACATGAATTAAGATTTAAGGGTCAAAATTACATAGTACAGCAAACAATAGCACAAGGAACGAAAAGTTCTTTCTGAGAGGGAATAAAAATTAAAAAAAAAAAAAGATTATTGCAAGAATGTCTAAACAAGGATAAAACAGGCCAAATTCAGGCTTCCAAAAATGGGAACAAGTTATTAATAAATTGCCTGGTATAGCATTCTGTGGACTCATGAGGGTTGTCCAAGACTGTGGAATGGCTGGCTGGGGGCAGCTTTCCCCATCCAGGGTGGGTGGGCGCTTCTGGATTCTGTTTGATTATCCTCTGTAGATAATTATGAATAAACAGTCACTGTTGTGTCCAGTTCTCAACATGGGCCAGACATTGTGCTCACCTCTTACATAATCATCATCATCCTCACAACCTACCTTCGAAATAGATGGTACTTGTTATCATTTCACAGATGGAGAGAATGAGGCTTTTAGAGATTTACGTATTTTACTTGAAGTAACATGGCTGGGAAAGTAGTGAGCTGGGTTTTAATCCCAGCTCTGTCTGACTCCAGAGAACTGAGCTCTTAAACGCTGGACTGTACCGTCTGCATAGTTATGAGTATCTACCTGGAAAACACTAAGAAACTAAAAACTGATTAGAGTTTATAGGACAGTTTAGTAAAGCACTTAGTTATAAAATAAAGGAAAAAATCAATTATTGGTCAAAATAAAACTGAAAATGCTTATAAAGGAACAATGGATATACATCCTTCTTTTGGAACATAGAAATTTGCGTTTGTGGCTCTAAGGATTTAGTGTGCCTAGATGTGCGGTGTGGAGAAACCTCAGAAAGGTCCGTCGTTTGTCCATCATTTTTCCCTTCCCATTCTGTATTTAAAACCATACAGATGGCCTGAGCTACGTTTTAACTTACCCTTTGTGACTCAGGGACTTACACCCTAAGAAGGAAACTCCTAAGTCTTTGACCAACCGAAATGAAAAATAAATGTACTTCATGATAAGTAAAGCTAACTAGTTACATACAGTTTGTGATTTTCCTTCTTTAAAAAAAAAAGTTTGGTTTGTCTTGTTAAAATTGTATTTAACCAACCCTATTCAGCATGATTTCTAAAGCTTACTATTATCTTTACTGTTTAGAAATTAATGAAATCTGTTAAACTATTAATATGTTGATGATAAAAATAATTTGTCTAAGAGCCTATGTATTCATTGTCATCATAACATTTTTTAATGTTGAGACCCATTTCACTTCAATGATGAGAACTCTGATAGATTAACCTTTTTGTGTGCATTTAATTAAGATTTTTTAATCTAATTTAATCCGCTGATTTTTGCAGGCACAAAAAACTCAGAAACCACCACAGAAACCAGCCCCTACAGTTGTTTCTGTAGCTCCAGCTGTCAAAGATCCATTGGTGAAGAAACCAGAAACTAAACTCAAACAAGAGACCACTTTTCTAGCATTTAAAAGAACGGAAGTTAAGGTATAGTACGTTCCATTTTTATCTGAGATTATATCTTTATTTAGTAGACTACACAATAGTTGCTTGACAAAAAATTTAAGGAGAAACTTTATGTACTAAATGGCTATATGTTAGAAATTAAGACTGCGCTACTGTTAGGTGGAAAAGGAACATTTGTATTATTATCTAATCTCTAACTTTGCTGTGTTTCTTTTTATCACAAACAGAAACAGTCTGCAATCACTCCTAAATGACATTCTTTACCATTCTTATGTGGTTAGATACTTACCTCCAATCAGGAATTTAGATTAAATTCTAAGTACCTTTGCCATCAGCAGCAATAGTTTTGCTCCCTATACTGTGTAAGCTGATTGGCCTCATAGCTTTTTTTCTTCCTACTTACTGGCTATTGAAAAAGTGTTCTTGCCATATTCTTGTCAAGAATATGGTTTTTTGGTTTTTTTTCTTTATTATCATGAACTTTCATGGTATCTACCTGTTATACTAAGGGACCATATTATCTACTAAGAATATCACCTTTCTCATTTCTAGATTTGCATCTTTGAAATAAGTTTACATTATTATTAATATTCTGGCATTTTGATGACATGAAATAAAAGAATTTTCTAATTTAATTTTATAACAAAAATTATATGTATTAATCATATATTACATACATGTAAATTATATGTATGTAATATGTATAAATTTACTGGGTTATACATTCCAATTTTAAGTGTAGTACTAAAAAAATATTAGCCTCAAATTCTCAAATATTTACTTGAGAAAATTCTAAAGATAATACCTTGTCTAAGCAATTATAAGTAGCAAGCTCAAGAACCTTGGTGTGATGAAAAAGAATGTGAATATAAAGTACTCTGAGAAAGATATTGATAATTGTATTTGTAGGTCATTTTTTATTTTATTTTACCAAGGAAGAATTGATGCCCAAGGGATATCCATTATTGATTTGTCATATAGGAACTTGGTAAATTGGAGTAGAAGTAAGAATAACTAATTTATTGAAACTAATTAGAGTTGCTATATTGTATACTTAATCACTTTTTGGTAGATTTTTATACTAACCCATTACGACTAAAGTATGTTTTTAGGAAATCCACCATGAAATCATTTTATGGCAAATAAATTAAGGCCTTGGCAGTCATGTTTGTTTTGATTAAAAGGTTTTTTGTTGTCTTTTGATAAAAGTGAATAAGTTTGTACTATGAAAAAAATCATTTCCATTCACACATAAAAAGCAAATGGCTTTTCCAATAGGATAATGGGCAAGAAAATATCTATTGTTAAAAGTACTTAAGAAATTTATTTTCTACATTGAAATAGTAAGAAATAAATAAACCTTTAAAAAATATATCAGGGAGTGAGTCAGTCCTACCCAAAATGTCGCTGTGCAGCCAGCAAAGCAATTGATGAAATTCTTTTTTCAGAAACAGGAATCTGTTGTGTGAGCCTCAGAAGCACAGACAAATTATGAAACTAAAATCATGAAACCTTTTTAATGTATCATAAAAGTTGTGTACTTCCAAGTAGTTAACTGTGTACATCTGCATATATTTTGCAGCGCTGTAGCTGTTGCTCAGAGTTTGGGAGAACATCTTTTTAATGGGTTTAGAATTTACATACAACTGTTTTCTTTCTCTCACACAGCCACTCAGTAAATGATTATTAAGTGAATCTCTTCGTCTCAGGTATCTTCTCCTGAATTTCCTGGGTATAAGCATTTTTGTCCATTAAGGGTGGATTCTGTTCTTGAAATGATCCACTAGTCATTTGTGGCAAAATCTAAAGAATTAGATGTTTTAATGAGCTAGGTAGTACCTTTTTGGGTAAAAAAAAATAAAGCACTAAATCTGATTTTTCTGATAAGACTTATAGCTGAATCTAAAGGCAGTTCCCCAAAATGAATTCTGTATATTTTCTTGGCAAGAAGATGGCATCCAGACTTTCTGTTTTGGAAATGGTAATTCCTACTAGCTGTGGATAAGTTTTGTTCTGTGTGGTTTTTCAGATCAGTTTCATAAAAACCTAATTTGATGGTGAGACTTAAATTTCCCAGGTCACTACTTTGGTAATGACAAATCTAACCATTAAACTTGTTATATATTCAAGGATATCAGATAGGTGTTGATTACACTTGGCTCCAATGTAATATTTAATTTTTTTCTTTTAGCCTTCCACGGTTATTTCAGGAAATTCTTCTAGTACCAGTGTTTCCTCTTCAGTAACCAGCGGCCTCACTGGATGGGCAGCTTTTGCAGCCAAGACTTCCTCTGCTGGCCCCTCGACAGCGAAATTGAGTTCAACAGCACAAAACAGCACCGGGAAACCCGCTACCTCGTCAGCGAACCAGAAGCCCGTGGGTTTAACTAGTCTGGCAGCGTCATCCAAAGGTGGACTGGGTTCCAAAATAGGTTCCGGTAACAGCACCAGTCCCACTGTGCCGCTGAAACCACTTCCACCCCTAACCCTGGGCAAAACTGGCCTTAGTCGCTCCGTGAGCTGTGACAACGTCAGCAAAGTCGGTCTGCCCAGTCCGAGTAGTTTAGTTCCAGGGAGCAGCAGCCAGCTGAGCGGGAATGGAAACAGCGGGACATCGGGGCCTAGCGGAAGTGCAGCTGGCAAAGCCACTTCAGACTCTCCCTCCGCTTCCCTCAAAGGCCCAACGTCACAGGAATCCCAGCTCAACGCGATGAAGCGGTTGCAGATGGTCAAGAAGAAAGCCGCCCAGAAGAAACTGAAGAAGTAACACGGCCAAGTAGGTTTTTATATCATATGAACCTAAAGCTGACAAGTTTATTCTTAGGACACAAACTGTAATAATACACTGTAATTTAATAAAAATCCTCATCATCAAATTTCGATTGTTTCTTACCTTAAAATGCTAAATATCACATAGCAAAATTTGGAAAGTTTTATTTTAAATGTCTTTAACCCTTTTATTTTAATGATTCCCCTAGTGTGTGGAAACAAGGATTAGAATGACTGATTCTTGATGAGCATTTCAGAAGATTGATAGCATGTGCGAATTTAAAGAAAAAGAAATAATACTTCTTCTAGCAAAGCCCCGAGAGTCGGTCCTGCTGAACGAGGTACCTTCCAGGGTGGTGGATGTGACCCAGTGTCCAGTCTTCTACTTCCCTCCCCACGCTCTGGGCGCTCCCTGTCATTCCCAGCCTCGTTTCACCTGACTCTGCTACTCCCGCTAGATGGCATCTCCTTTTTCAAAATTAATTTCTTATAATTGATTCCTCATAGTGATAACGTTCATAATTGATTTCTCATCCCGTTTGTAGCACTGTTTTTATTACCTCATATCAGTTATTTTGGGATTTATCTCTTCCAGTAGACTGTGAACTCTCGTACCCTGTAATACAGTATTTTTCTCACGTTGCCCACCTTTCCCGCCATCGCCAGTGTAGTATGTGCACATAGTGTACACTCAGCAAGGGTTGAATCTTGACTCACCCTGGTTATGCACATTCCTGAGAACTCTTGAGAAAAATACCCATTCCCAGGAGACTGTGTGGATGGAAATTTATGGCTTGTTCACACATTGACACCTTCTTCCTATTCAGAAAGGACATTTTCTTACTGCCCAAAAATGGTATGACATTTTACCTAATTTTAGTTAATTTTGTATAAAAGAAGTTCCTATGTCATGATTAGTTCTTGAGATCGTTTTGCACATTGTGAAGTCAGAAACTGTGAAGAGTGAGTTGTTGCCTCGCTTGCCGGCCCGCAAATCGGCCGTCATTGTTCGTAGATGTTCTGCCGGAGGATAGGGAGCTTTTTGAATCAGAGAAACAGTTTATTATTCACAGCAGCCGTGTTCTAATTCACGAATACCTCGTTTCACCCAGAAACTGGAGATCCAGCGAGTTCCCACGTTCACGAGACTGAGCACCCTGTTCTGTCAACCTTGACGTGTGCCACTGAGCCTTCACTCTATAACCCTCTAACTTCAAACCCTCTGCCTTAATCCCTGGGTTTTTCTAATATCATTATTCTAGAATAATTATTCTGATTTAGTAATAGAGATAAGTGATCCCTGTGAAGATAAAGCTTTTTAAATGAAGCTTGTCCTATTTCTAAGGAAAGATGATTATTTTAAACCACTCTATTAAGTAATGGCTCCGAATTATTCATGCTTAATTAGAATCCAGGATTGAGGTAATCACATTACTTACATGTGGAGTAGATGTCTATTTACATGTTTAAAATCTGCCTACAGATGTTTTTGTTTTCAGAAACAGATTTCTGTTCATAAACCACCAATTTGGCATAAAACCCCAAGTCTGCTTCAGGGTCAAAAAGACCAAAAAAATATCCACGGTTGTTTATAGTTCAGAGCCAATTTGGACTGAACTGAACAAAATGACCTGACATAATTTCAGCTCAGCAACTATAACAGTTAATGTAACCTCAGCCTACAAGAAATTAAAACAGTAATGCTTATTACCGTTTGGGTATTGGCACTAGAATTGAAAAAATTTATCCCATCATGAAAAATATGTGCTAGACAGTTTAGAAGAGAAGTAATTATTTTTATTTCTGTTGTACCTCAGAGATGATTTTAACTAGTTTATCTCTGAGTATGGCTGTTTATGTAGGTAATATATGCATTGTATATTTAGAATATGTACATATATATACGTATGCATACATCTAATAAGGTATATAACTCAGTTTGTTGTTTTATAGAGGGATATTTGGTATTAAGAGTTTAATTGTGTCACGTATCTCTTTGACCTTGATTCTTCCGTATCGTAAAGTGGGCTGCAAGACTTTTTAACTGGGCAGTGATGACAATAGCCAGTTTCATATTAACAGTACTTATGATTTTATTTAATTTGTTATGTGTAGTTTGTTTTCCCCACTAGAAGGTGGTGTGAGCTCTCAGATACTTATGGCTCAGTGAATGGGTGGACAGATAGGCAGGGATGCCCACAGGTGAGTTCTAGGACTGTATCTTTGAATCCCATTTTAGTAGATACTTGGCATCACTTTTCTGTTTTGCATGTTGTGCTTTCTTTAAGATCACGTAAACACAGATTTTAGTGACTTTGGAAAAAAAGAAAGAAAAAGAAAACCACTGAAAGGGCACAGAAGGCAAACGCCCGACTTGGAATCCCAGCCCTCCTTGGGGTCCTCGGTTTCCTCCTTTATGAAACAGATAATGACATAAGATGGAAGGCATCTAAAACCTACAGGTTAGGTGATTCCAACTCTTGACAAGGATGTGGCAGTACTGTTTATTAGTGGCTGAGATTATAAATTATATTGTGATGTCCATAGATTATATAGGAAATGCATCATTTTACCAAAATAAGATTTCATTATGAATAATACAATAATTATAAAAATTATGTGAGAAGTTAGAGAAAGCCATAAATACATTTACATACCATAGTGCTATTTTTTTAAGGTAAGCTTTATTCAATTTACTAAGAATACATTCCCTAGATTTTTGGACAAGAACATCTCATTCCAGTATTTGCTAAAAGTGTGCCTCATTTTCCTGAAAAGCTAAAGCGAATCTTGCCTATTTCTAGCTAGAGTGTGAACGTTGAACGCAGTGTCTGGCCTGCAGAGGCTCCGCCTGGGCTCCCGTAGCCCTGGAGTGAAGATTTGTTATATTGGAATAATTTGTAGATCATGGAGAATTAGTGTCTGAGTTTTTAAATATATTATTTAGTGTGTATATGGGGAGGGAACTAACTGGAAAAAAAGTTAGGCTTTTTAAAATAGTAACATTCTCTAAATAGTGAGTATAAAGTCCAGTGTCTTTCCAGTCAATAAAACTTTTTACTTCCAAATCAACTGTAATTTAAATTTATATTTCTAATTTTGTGAGGTCAGATATATTCAGTGTTGAGCAGTACATTGAGCACCTTAAGAAGCCATAGTTATAACAAACAGGATTTAAATAAGGTGGTTTTCTTGTCATAGAACATAAAATAAAGATTTCCTCCTTTTAGTCATATGGCTTTGAGAGGTCTGTACAATGGGCAGAAATCCAAGAAACTAATGGGAAAAGTGAAGAGTTTTTAATTCTGTGTTTCAGGAGTGAAAGCAGTAATTTTTGTAAATCACCTGAGCTGCATTCATTACAAATGGTACCAGGCACGTAATAGCCATTTGTAAAAGTGCAAATTATGTTTTAGACAAAATATGGATATTCCAGCACTTAAAGTATGTCAAAAAATGCTTCATTGCTATGATTAAGGATGTACATTATATCTCTTCTGCAGAACTCAACCTTTATGGAATTGTTTTATCCTAAGGAACACTAAAGATATTTTTCTGAAATATAAGGAATGTTCAGATAGTGGCTTTGTGACTTTTTCGTATCACTTAAGCACCCATGGTAATTTTGCATTACTAGATTATTTTTTTACATTTCTCAACTTTATTATATATAATGATTAATTTAGAGCATCTGTATTTAAAAATAAATGCTAAATAAAATGTACTTATTTATTTATTTTAAAAAGCAAAATAGCTACAAAAGTTTCCCCTTCATTCTTTGTAAAAATACCTACGTCCGAGGATCCTATACTGTACAATAATATTTAATTTAAAAAAATCATCAGGAAATAATTACATTACCATACCTAGCCTTAATTATACTGATGTCACCAGCAGTTTTATCTTTTAAAACTTCTTTAAGATTTATACATCTTAGAACTACCTTGGGAATTTATTTCCCTTAGGCCCGATAAAATAATATCTGACCTCAAAATTACAATTTACTTGATTTTAAACAAAATACTTAGAAAATGAGGGTATTGTATAGTTAAAAAAAAAAAACCCACAAATGTCTAGACGGCAAATGAAATGTAGATTGTCTTTTTAAAATAGAAACAACATAGTTTTATAGTAATATGTTCACCACAATAGTGCAGAACTGCAGTAGGCGGCTTCATTACAACTCTTGCTCAGCAGCTGCAGCTGTCATTTTAGTGTTGTGGCTTCTTCAATCCTGGAAGCATCAGTCCCAGGACTACACAGGTGGACAAAGTTTCTCATATACATCTGGCCATCGGCATCAGCCAGAAAAGCAGATATGTACTACTTACATAATTCTTCATTTTTGTGGGGAGTATTAAGGTCACAGTTCATTTAAATATATATATATGATTTCCCCACTGTTTTCATCTTTGTATACATTCATAGTTTCCACAAGTAGCAAGTTTGGATTCCTTTTTGCTTTACCCTAGGCAAACCTATAATTTACTTATGTTTTAAAATTGGGCACAAAGGAGGATTAAAAGACATCTGTATATCTGAAAAAGAGAGTCTTCTTTCAGTGCCCAACGCAAAACAACATTTTATGCAAAACAACTTACTAGTAGAACCTTATAAAATCATCTTTAGATTAATGACTTTAGGAACAATATCATAAAATGCAAATGTTTCTGTCGTGTACATGTCTTATAAATTTCTGTGGTTGTGTCATTTGTGTGTGTGTGTGTGCGCGCGCGCGCGCGTGTGTGTGTGTGCGCGCGCGTGTGTGTGTGTGTGTGTGTGTGTGTGCGTGCGTGTGTGTGCGCGTGTGTGTGTGTGTGTGTGTGTGTGTGGTCAGCAGCCCTCTGAAAAGCAGCACCCTTCATTTTGTTATTTATATTCCTCAGTAATGTGTAACATACTATACATTATAAGGATCAAATAAATCTTACAAAGTTACAATCAACCTTAAAATTAATGTCGCATTAGCACATTTTATATGGACAATGAAAAGTCACTTTAATTTGATTTTTTAAAGGAAACCACTAAAGTCAAATTTAATCTTTTTTTTGTTGTTGTTGTTCCAAACAAGCATCTTTAGTTCAATAAAATGTCTTCACAAAATATGTCTGAAATCCTAAAGGACAGTTCTCTGAACAAGACCCAAGTTAAAGTTCAATGTCCCAGGACATTGCGTCGTAGCAAATGTTATCCTCAATGCCTGTCTTGTCTAAGTACAAATTGGCAACTAAAAATACTTACATCTTGGCTCAGAACTGGGAACACACATTCCCCACTTATTATCCAAATGATTGAGCGATCCAAAAATATCTCCTCATTAAAGTGTCCTTAGCAATCATGTGGGATGATTTTTAAACAATGGCACTTTCAAAAATGGTTACACAAAACAAAAATAATAAACCTAGATGCTTCATTTTCTCTAGGCTAATATCATGGAGGTCCTTGTAATCCTTAATTTTGAAGAGCTGCTAAGTACTTAAACCATAAGCCTGAGAGAAAAATGGTCCTCCTCAGTGCTCATTATTTGCATCACCAAGTGCCTTGCGGATAACAAGTGAAGACACTTCTTGGGGGAGTGCCGTGCAGTGGTTAGGAGCACGGATCCTGGAGCCAGACCACCCACGTCTGACTCCCAGCCTCACCACTCACTAGCAGTGTGACTCGCACTAAACTACTTCACCTCCTTGGGCCCCAGTTTTCTCATAAGGTTTTGAGTATTAAATAAGTTACTACCTATAAAGCACTTAGAACAATGTCTGGCCTCTAGTTTGGATTCAGTAAATGTTAGGTATTATTAATGTCAGGTTACTCAGTTTTTTCCATTGGTTCAAAACTTAAAGGAAGTTTCTACATTAAAGACTACTAGTTGGCTGTTAATTAATTCCTAGTCTTATGTGTATTTAGTTTACTATCTGGCTGCTACATATATGTGTATGATCTATATTACACACATACAGTGCATAATATGGATTTATATATGTATGTATATGAACATACATGCATTTGCAAGAGAGAAATATGACAAAAGCATAGTTAAGAAAATATACGGTTAAAAAAATTACAATAAATTGAAAAGCCTATCCTTAGATCCAACCTTTCATGATGATAAAAGAACGTATTTATCCCTTCAAAAGATCTCCACTTTTATGTAGTTGATTAGTTGGGGCTTGGGCTGTTTGCTATTTCTGTTGCGTTAATATTTCCTTCCACATGTATTGTTTATAATACATTCATGAAATAATCTTGTTAGGAAGTACAGTCTTCCTGAGAACTTGATACAGTATCAGTTCATACAGTTCGGAGGTTTCTTGCTTTCAGGTCGAAAGTTTGTAATATCAGTTTTATCTTCTCAAGCGTAAGTCATCTTCCCGAGGTAGTTAGCCGGTACGTAGCCTTGCTGCCCTTGAGCTTCAGCCAACCACCATTCTTTATTGCCACTGAGGTCACAGAATCTAAGTATGTGGACTCGCTGGTGCTCCTGAAGGCTGAGTTCATGGTCACTCCGTGCTTGAAAAGCATGAACTGCATAGAAAATCTAGATAAAGAAGACAATGACGTTAATGGAACTGGAACGTAAACATTTGGAGGAACGTAATAGTTTACAAGCTTTCAGAAGCAATGCTAAAGTAGTTTTCTTATTTTTTCAAAGTCATGTTGTCCAGTGTGTTCTATTGGATTTATTTCTCTAAAATATGATGCAGATGAGAATAGAATGAAACAGGCATTTTTATCATTCTGTTGGCAGGAGTCTAAACTGTCCATGCTTGAAGGCAATTTGACAGTTTCTTTTTTTTTTTTTTTTTGAGACAGACTCTCGCTCTGTCACCCAGGCTAGAGTGCCGTGGCATCAGCCTAGCTCACAGCAACCTCAACCTCCTGGGCTCAAGTGATCCTCCTGCCTCAGCCTCCCGAGTAGCTGGGACTACAGGCATGCGCCACCATGCCCGGCTAATTTTTTCTATATATTCTTAGTTGTCCAGCTAATTGCTTTCTATTTTTAGTAGAGACAGGGTCTCACTCTTGCTCAGGCTGGTCTCGAACTCCTGACCTCGAACCATCCTCCTGCCTGGGCCTCCCAGAGTGCTAGGATGACAGGCGTGAGCCACCGTGCCCGGCCTGACAGTTTCTAATAAAATATTTTTAGAATGTTAATTTCTTTTGAATCAGTAATAGCTCTAAGAATTTCTTCTACAGAAATAGAAACATTGGAAGAGATTTTTGCACAATGTTACCGCAATACCCAGATGAAATGTGACGTGTGAGAAGGGAGTGGGGATCACACTAAAAGTTCAGCAGGAGAAGCATAGTTAAATTCTAGACCCTTATACTAAGAAAATTTGTAGTCATTAAAAGTGTTTTTTTCTGAGACTAATAACATGAGAAATGCTTATGATGAAATAGCCAAAAAAAGGGATATATTAGATGTACAAATCTAATACTGTTAGGTAGTTTCTTTGAATCATAGGATGATAGATGATTTTCATTTTTACTTCTTTCTTTTCTAGCCCTTTATAATGATAGTGTAATACATTTACAATTTTAAAAATTAAATGACCTAGAAGAAATTAATAAAATATTTCAGTCAAGAGAATTTTTCTCTGACATCAAAAAAACACTTTATAATTATTAGATGTATAAGAAGTCCCAAAACAAGTGTTGAATCCTTCTTCCTTCATAAAATCCTAAGACTGAAAATAAAAATATTTAGTTATGTTATAAAATTAAGCAATTATCTAACAATATTTATTCATTCAGTTATTTTATGAGATACCTACTAAGTGCCAGATATTATTTAATCAGGGCCCTTACAACTCAGCTGGGAAAATAAAGTGTCAACAAACAAAACAAAAGAAGAACACGGGCACACACAAACACCCACAAAACTCTCCACATAGATGATACATCAGCTAACGGTGAGCTGGATTTTGAAATACATAACCTTTCATAAATGACAAAGTTGACATAGGGGACGAATATGTCCTATTCAAACGTACAAAGATGAATACGTGAAAATAATATGTAGGAAAAGGCAAGCAGATTAGCTCAAAATTGGGGGTCAGTGGATAAAGGAAACTGTGAGAAATGAGGTGACTTCATTGAACAGGAAAAGAGACTGGGCAGTGAAGGGGGAACAATAGCTGTAGCTTAAGTTGTTATTTAAATCTTCAACTGTTAACTTTTGATGAAATTCTGATTCTGTTGGTTGGTATATCGACCTAATTAGCATGAGCTGCATCTCAAGGAAAGGAACCACATTGCTATGGTCTGGATATTTGTGTCCCCCCACAAAATTCATGTGTTGAAATCCTAACCCTCTGGCTGAGTGTGGTGGCTCACGCCTGTAGTCCCAGCACTCCGGGAGGTCGAGGCGGGAGGATCGCTCGAGGTCAGGAGTTCGAGACCAGCCTGAGCCAGAGCGAGACCTCATCTCTACTAAAAATAGAAATTATCTGGACAGCTAAAAATATATATAGAAAAAAAATAATTAGCCAGGCATGGTGGTGCATGCCTGTAGTCCCAGCTACTCGGGAGGCTGAGGCAGGAGGATCGCTTGAGCCCAGGAGTTGGAGGTTGCTGTGAGCTAGGCTGACGCCATGGCACTCACTCTAGCCCGGGCAACAAAGTGAGACTCTGTCTCAAAAAAAAAAAAAAAAAACCAACAAATTTATATTTTGTTATGGCAGCCCAAATGCACTAAGACACACATTTAACCTTTTCTCTACTGTTCACATCATGGTACACAGTAGGAATTCAAATACGTGTTGATTTGTCTTAAAAGTTAGGCTAGGCTGGTCACGGTGGCTCACGCCTATAATCCTAGCACTCTGGGAGGCTGAAGTGGGAGGATCGCTCGAGGTCAGGAGTTCGAGACCAGCCTGAGCAAGAGCATGACCCCGTCTCTACTAAAAATAGAAAGAAATTATATGGACAACTAAAAACATATATATATATAGAAATAATTAGCTGGGCATGGTGGCACATGCCTGTAGTCTCAGCTACTTGGGAGGCTGAGGCAGGAGGATCGCTTGAGCCCAGGAGTTTGAGGTTGCTGTGAGCGAGGCTGACGCCACAGCACTCACTCTAGCCCAGGCACCAGAGCGAGACTCTGTCTCAAAAAAAAACAAAAAAAAAAAAGAAAGAAACACTCTCACCTATATCTATTTGGTATGAAATTACAGTTTATATTTTAAACATTAAATACAGATTCTCGTTCAATTGTAAATTGAAAGTACAAAATTAAAAATATATTCTCAATGCTTTAGATCAGCGGTACCCAACCTTTTTGGCACCAGGGACCGGTTTAATGGAAGACAATTTTTCCGTGGACCAGGGGTGGAGGGAGATGGTTTTGGGATGATTCAAACACATTACATTTGTTGTGCTCTTTATTTCTATTATTATTACGTTGCGATATAGAATGAAATAATTATGCAGTTCATCATAATGCAGAATCTAATGCTGCTCTGACAGGAGGTGGAGCTCAGGCAGAGATGCGAGTGATGGGGAGTGACTGTAAATACAGATGAAGCTTCGCTCCCACCCACTGCTCACCTCCTGCCGTGCGGCCCCGTTCCTAACAGGCCACGGACCAGTGCCTGTCCTCGGCCTGGGGTGGGGACCGCAGCTTTAGATGATCACAGCCAAAGTTTATTTAAAATGAGCATTTTTCAATTTTCATGCAATTTATGTTAAATGGAGGCATTTATTATATACTCAGAATGGAAGTCTGCTTGTAAAGAGACAGCATTCTCTTTGGTCTCTTTTTGAGGTTTTTTTTTTTTAAGTCTCTTTGGAGTATTTTTAGTCTCTCTAATGTTAGACTACAAGTTAGATGTTTTCAACCTCTCATGGATTTGAGAGCTGAAACATTTCTCTTTTTTTTTTCCAATATTTTAATTGTTTTTGGCTGTATGTTTCTAACTTTCAATGTTACTGTGTTTTGGTCCAGACGCATTAATTAAAATGTTATTAATTTGAATCATAATCATCTAATCCTCTTTTTCCTTGGCATTTGTTAAGATATATTTTGTTGATTGCTTTGCACTCTGTAAAGCTCTGGCTCATTTCATGTATAATACGCTGTGAACACAACTCAGTTCTCCATGGCATTTACTTTTTTTTTTTTAATAACACTCTATTATTGACTTGTACCTAATTTATTAGCTGCTGTTTACGACCACAGATCTTTGCCTGTGATACCTTTGCCAGGTCAGCATTCCCTTATTCTATATTTGTGCGTTTAATTTTTCCTCCTGTCTTCACTGAGTCTCATTTTATTGATTTCATCCCAGTTCTCCAATTAACAACAAAAATCATAATCTATTTTAATCTTCATTTCCAAAACTAAAACCCTACAAAACCAGCATTTATAGTATTATATCATATGTAGCTCAAGAAGCCAAGCCAGTTATATTACATGAAAAATGCTCATTTTTCTCTCTTACCTTCCAGGAGCAAGCTTTCATGTTCTTCATGTAACAATTATATATTTTTACTATAAAAATAATGTTGATGAAGAAACAATTTTAAATAAAGTTCAGCAAAAAAATAAAAAACCCAAAAAACAAAAAAAACCACTCACTGATGTTACTATCTTGCTTCCCTCCCTCCCTTCCTCCTTTCCTTCCTTCCTTCTGTTTTTTATTTCTGCATACCTCTCTGAAGTGGTAATAAAAATGCACTTATAGTATAATAATTTTTGCAACCTGCTTTTCACTTCAGACTATATTTGCAGATCTTTCCATATCAATAGATAGCTCTCCAAAGCATCATGTTAATGATTACTTAAATGCATTACGGATACAGCTTTTTGACTTTTCGAAGCATTTTCTAAACAATGACATACTAGATATGTAACATCATCGTCATAAGGAGCTGAGAAATGCAAAGATGAAGGTCCAGACCATGAACTTGGGGTTGGTAGCAAAACAGCTAACTTTTTAGAAGTCAGACATTATATTTTCAATACTATTTATGTGAAAAAAGAAAAAGCACTAATTCTGAGACATTGAACTGCCCTGTGAAACTGGGTTTCTGCCATTATTAAACCGGCTCCTCTTGGAGACGTGCTCAGGACAGCAACTGTGCTCGCCACACAAGGCCTGTTAGACATTGCGGGTAAGGAGAAGTCTAGAGAATTCTAGAAAGGACCCCAGGATTCCCACCTCCTATTGCACCTGTTCTATACAATCCCCCTCCCTTGATTGGGGGTGCAACTTTTTGACGTGATGAAATTGTACTCCGGCCGTTAGGCTGCATCAGATGGTAAAGGCGAAGAGATTTTGCAGAGGTTCCTAAAGGGTCCCTGGGAAGTCGCCTTTGGGGTCGTCGTAAGGAGAGTATCCTGGGTGGGCCTGGCCTAATCAGAGGAGACCTTGAAAAGAGCATTCAGGCCCACCCTGCTGGAGGAGACTTGGAGTGAGAGTGATCGCCGTCTACCGACCTTGGGGAAGCAGACAGCCACGCCATAAACTGCCCGTAGAGACAGCCACGCGGCCGGGGCTGAGAGCAGCCGTTAGTTGCTGGGACTGGTCCCCAGCCGATGACCAGCAAGAACACGGGACCCTCAGTCCTACTGGAACGAGAAAGTGAATCCTGCCAACAACCGTGAGCTGAGAAGAGAACTCCCGGGTTCAGACAGGAAAGCAGCCCAGTGAACACCTCGATGGCAGCTATGTGGGTCCCGAGCAGGGGACCAGGGCAGGCCCTGCTTGGGCTCCGGACCACGGACACTGTGAAATAGTTTGGATTGTTTTAAGCCGCTGAGTTTGTGGTCGTGTTTTATGCAGCGCGGAACACAAATTCAGATCATGCCGTTACTGCTGGACGCATAAACGGAGAGAGTAACATTAGGCTGAAAAGGCACATTGGTTTGACTGCTTTTGTTAAACCCTTTGAGACAGCAAAAGGCAGCGAGTGAGCGACTGAAATATGAAGTCCCTTGGTGTAGCCCAGCACTGCCAGGCTGTGGATGTCTGTCAGCTCACCCCCGTCATTCTACAGAGGCCCTGGATCGTGATTTAGGGACGCTTCTAAAGCACCCAGAGAAAGTCCTCGCTCTCTGTGTGGGATGTGTATAAAGGACCCTAAGTGGATTTGTTCTGAGGCCCCGAAACGTAGGATGACATTCCTCCCGACTTGACCTGTCGTCGTGTTTCGTCCAGGGAGCACTCTCTTTCATGAACAACAGTGTCCCATTAAGCATGGTTAGTTTTATTTCCACTCCACCCATGAGACTTCCCGATTCACTAGAACCATCCTAGAAAACAAGGGAGGCTCTTCTTCACCTAATAACACGTCTTCTTGCTCGAGGGGGAGAATTAATAAAGCAAGTCAAGTCTCTGCAGCAGTGATTTCTGACTTTTTTTAGATGAAATTTTCTTTGAAAATCTGTTGAAAGCTGTGGACTTCTCTCACCGTAGATTTGTACATGTGCAAATGGTCACAACACTTCCAACAGAATTGAGGGTATTCATGGAACCCTGCAAAGCCCATCCACAGAGTCCTTTCTTTCTGGGAGTCCAGGTTAAAAACTCAGCTCTTGCGTAAAGATCCCAGAGCCACTAGAGTCTAAATCAGGATGAAATCGTTTATCTACGAATGATCCTTAAAGCCCCCAAAAGGCCCCCTGGATATCAGGTATATGCTGAGACTACCCATCCACCTGTCCTTGCTTGTCAGGGTCCACGAGAACCATTGATAAGACAAGACTACAGCCTTGGCAATGTGCTGTTGCAATTCTGAAGCAAAGCAAGTGCTGCCACAGTAGAAAGGGGACGAAATGGTGACCCCAAGTGGCACCCAATTCTGCCAATACAGGTTTCATCTGATGTTCTGAAAATAAATAAAGTAAAATAAAATAAAAAATAAAAGTCTACATAGCCGTGTTGGAAATTGCTCTGTAGGGTACTTCAAGTGTGAGATGTTACAATGTGCAAAGTATTTTTACTGTTCATAAAGGTGATACAATGCATCCCTCCTTTTTAATCACCTTATAGGAACTGATATAATGTATTTTTCTGTTTGTCACATCACAAACATAGGGGGTTAACCATTTTCTTCTCCCTACAGAGCCAATAGAATGGAAATAATAACAGCCCTCTGGCAAGGAGTATGAAGGTAATAGAATCCCTTCTCTTTCTTTTTTTTTCCCTTAGAGACAGAATCTCACTCCGGCTGGAATGCAGTTGAACTGCTGGGTTCAAGCCGTCCTTCCGCCTCAGCCTCCCGAGGAGCTGGAACTACAGGTGCGTGCCACTCTACCTGGGCAGTTATTTTTAGGGTCTTGCTGTGTTGCCCAGGCTGGTCTCACACTCCTGGCCTCAAGCAATCCTCTCTCCTCAGCCTCCCAAAGTGCTAGGATTGCAGGCATGCGCCACCACACCTGGGTTCTTTTTCTTTGTTTTTAAGGGATGAAGGCTAGTTGCATTGTGGGAGGAAAAGCCACTGGCTCGTGTGCCTCCATGGAGTTAAGACATTAAGGAAAATATTTCTATGTGTCCTTTTCTTTTTTTCTCCCTGTACTGGGGTTTCCAACTGGTGCGTCCTCTTCTTTTCCTTGTAGTAAATTTATTGGGACAGTCTTTGCCCGTGCACCGGAGAGGCCTTCGATTTGAGCTGGGTAATTTCTACTCTGAGGGAAGGCCTAGGAAATTTCCTGTGGACAGAGATCCAAGACACATTTTCCATCCTGCTTTCTTAGTAACAGTGCTTCTATTTATATCCCCGACACCATGTCTGTTTTGAATCGGCTCCAAACTCAGAGGAAAAGGAAAGCAAATCACAGTTTATGGAGAGATACCATTAATATATTTTCTGTTGTGAGCAAAGAAAATTACCTTATTTTTTCCCTCTCTTGGTAATGGCAGTCTCTAACAGACCTAATTCACGTGATACACATCGATAGGATCACGTGGAGAGAACAGCTGTGCAGCACCAGCTAGTACGAACTAGACTGATGAGGGCTCGCACTATAAATTCCAGGCTGAAAGGGCCTGTGTGAGGTGCTTAGCCCAAAGTCCTTAGAAAGCCAAGTGAGAACTAGAACTTTGCATCAAGCCAGGGCTTCATGGTGTCTTGACACATTTGATCCTCAGATTTCTGTCTTTCTAGGTGATTGGGAATAGGCAAAATCTGCCCGAACACTTAACCGTGTATATAGATTTCACTTATAAAATTTATTAGTTGGCATTATAATATAACATGTCTTCTTAGGACTCTGAATAGACTAAGAACATGAACACGTAATGGAGTAATAGAGTTTTGAAACTTCAAGACAGAAGAGTGATAACATATAATGACCAGGCGAGTTAAGAGTCAGTCGTGCCTGGGAGAAAATATTTACAATTTATACATCCGATAAAGAGCTTGCACTGAGTTTCTAAAGAATTCTTATAACTGAAAAATAAAGGAAAATGACCCAATTTTTAAAAATTGGCAAAAAATATTTAAATAGACATTCCCCCAAAGAAAATATAACACTAGCAAAGAAGCACATGAAAAGATATTCAACAGCATTAGTTATTAGGGAAATGCAAAGAGATACCACTTCATGCTCACTAAGGTAGCTATAATAAAACAGAGATAATAGCTAATACTGGCAAGGATGTGGGGAAATTGCAGCCCACAACCCCATATGTTGCTGATGGAAATGTGATACCATGTAGCCATTCTGAAAAATTGCTTGGCAGTGTCTTAAAAAGTTAAACATAGGGTTAGCTCTGTCGTGCGTTATATGATTAGTGCAAAGTCCAGGAGAAGTACGGGGACAAATGACGTGAGAAAAGGCCTCATCGATTTATCAATATATAAGGTATTGACGTTATGCCTTTCAAAACTTTTGAGCACTGACATTCTGTGTCTGTCAGTAAAATATCAGAGCCTGATTAAAAAAAAAAGTTAAACATAAATTTACTACACCAACAAGAAATCATACTCCTAGGTTTATACTCAAGAAAAATGAAATCCACACAAAGACTCATACACAAATATTCATAGCGGCATTGTTCATAATAGTCCCCAACTAGAAATTACCCAGATGTACATCAACTGGTGAATGGAGAAACGAGATATACTATACCCATGGAACGAAATACTATTAGGCAATAAAAAGCAACAAAGTAAACATACGTACCATGACACGAAAGCATCTTAAAAACATTCTGCTAAGTGAAGTGAGCCAGCTGTAAAACACCACACATGTACGATTTCGTTTGTGTGACAGATACAGAAAAGGCAAATCCGTGGAGACAGAAAGTAGATCTGTGGTTTCTTGGGGCGGGAAAGAGGAGGGACTGCAAGGGATGCCAGAGATCTTTTGGAGTGAAACACACGTTCTGAAATTGAATTAGAGTGAGGGCTGTACAGTAAGACCATAATAAAGCTGGTTTTGAGAAAAAGAACCGTTCATGAATTAGACAGCAATCGCTAACTGTTACTGAATAGACACGATGTTTTTGAAGGGCAGTATGGCAATGTCAGTGAAGACTGTCCATATATATACCCTTTGACCCTCCGATATTTTTAGCAACTTACCCTGCAGATACACTCCCTTTTTGGCACCAGGGATTGGTTTCCTGGAAGACAGTTTTTCCATGGACGATGGCGGGGGGTGATTTCAGGATGACTCAAGCGCATTACATTTATTGTGCACTCAGACCTGTCTGCTAATGATCATCTGTATTTGCAGCCGCTCCCCAGCGCTAGCATCACCACCTCAGCTCCAGCTCAGATCATCAGGCGTTAGATTCTCATGAGGAGCCACAACCCGGATCCCTCCATGCGCAGTTTACAGCAGGGTCCGCGCTCCTGTGAGAGAAAAATCTAATGCCCCCACTGATCCGACAGGAGGTGGAGCTCAGGGGGTGATGCGAGCGATGGGGAGCGGCTGTAAATACAGGTGAAGCTTCGCTGGCTCACCTGCCACTCACCTCCCGCTGTGCCGCCTGGTTCCTAACAGGCCACAGACTGGTACCGATCCACGGCCCCGGGGTTGGGGACCACAGTCTTACAGTAAGATAGAATGAAGTTAGGGAGAGATTCTTTCATGATTTCAACAGCCAGGTGTTTTTACATCAAGGTTCCAATTTGTACCTGTTCGTCTACTTCTTGAAAACTGTCGGCGTCAGTGCCGTTTGTCTCAGACTTCCCGCACGTGCCACTAAGAGATGAGCTGCTGTCACTTATGCTGCTGCTCTCGGGGGTGCCGGTGACACTGTCACTAGCCGGCCGCGAAGACACGAAGAGGCTGATGTTGTCAAAGTCGTCATCACAGAACCTGTTCTCTGCGTCCCCTCTCTGCATTTTTGCTGGATTGTAGGGTTTCAGGAAGGAGGAATACACATATCCTTTGACAACTGGATAGGAAATAAAAAGAAAGAAGCAGCAAAATCATGGCTATACTCTTCCCAAATGTGTGCTCAGAGGCCCCTGGGAAAATCTCAAAGAGGGTTGGCGTGCTAGAAAAAAACTTACTTCCTGTGTCCACAAGCCACCTGCTCGTACTCCCCAGGGGATCTTTCTGCTCCATCACAGCCACCAGCTCTCCTTCCAGAAGGTTGATGTCCAATTCTTGGGTCGCGTTGCACTTTCGCTTGGCTTGATAGAGCTCCTCTGCGCGGTACGTGGACAGAAGTTGGCAGCGGTGAGTGTCATTCTGACGTGGCATTTCTGGCTGCGAGAAGCAAGGAGAAGTTTTGGTTTAGACAGATGTACAGAAAAATTCTCTCTGCGTTGGTATTTTTTCTCTGGAGATTTCTTTAAACGTAGAAGCCATACATCGATTGGGGGTTATTTCAAGGTGATCAGCCTGTCACTGTCAATTATTCACTGAGGAATTCTCTAGCAAGCACACACGAGGGCAGTGTTGTCGAGAAGAAAGGAGGAGAAGGCAGAGGTTCTAATCCCTCTAGGACAGTGAGCGACTTTTTAACTCTCCGCCGTTCCGTAGACGATCCCTTGCATAGTAAGCGCTTGATAAATGATATTTAATTAAGTAGATGTTTGTGTATTTTTCTGGGAAATAACATCAGCAAATTAGGCAGGAGTCCAGAGGCCTACACCCCTTTCCAACTCCGGCACTAAGTGACTTTGAGAAAAGCCACTTCACCACTGGAGCCTGGGATGCCTCATCTGGGAAATGAAAGAGTTGGACGATATAATTTATCTCTATGAAGTCTCATTCGACAACTATAACAAATGTGACAAACACCATCTTAGGCACTTTACGGATACATCATACACAAAACAGGAAAGAATACAGGATCTTATGGGATTTATACTATAGAGGGTAGAAACAGATAAGAAATTATACACTTAAGTCGGTAAATCATAAGATATCAGAACGAGATAAATGATGTGGAAAAGCATGTGATGTACGATTCGAACAAGGCAAAGAAGTGACATTCGTCATTGTCATGGATGCTGTGAACCTCACCGGAATCTGCGCAGGCTTCTTCTTCTCAAAACTAAGTTTCCTCTCAATAAAGGTGGCGCTGTTGTCCTTGACAAAATTCAGATTTTGAACCTCTTCCAGGAGCCGATTCTGAATCTCAGAAATGCCCGAGACCAGCCGTGGTGCCTGTAGGTACAAATGACACGGCATTGTTTCCACACGGCTAAATAACACCTGGTAGGTGTTACATTTAGCACAGTTACGATCAGCAGTCGAGACAGCGTATGATAGTTTCACAGTGAAAAATCAGGGTATAACGTTAGACCTTCTAGATAAAGACAATTTAGTTTGCTGTCTCGGGACATCCCACTAAAATCATAGGACAACTTTTTAAAGGTTAAAGCCCAAAATAAAAGAAAAGCAGAAGAGAAGAAAATAAGCCACAGCGTCTTGGGACAAAGGCTCAGGAGTTGATGGCAGAAGGTGAGGCGGCGGCCGGGGACCGGGGCTAAGACAGGAAGCCCCACTGAAAAGCCCGTGCTGGTTCTCAAAAGAAGACACACAAATGGCCAGAAAAATGCATGAATCACTAATCACCTGGGAAATACAAATCAAAACCACAGTGAGGTATCATCTCAACCCAGTTAGGGTGACTGTTACCAAAAAGACAAAGAACAGCAAATGCTTGTGAGAACGCAGAGGAAGGAATTGTTGGGCACTGCTGGTGGGAATGCAAACGAGAGTAGCCACCAAGGAGAACAGTACGGAGGGCTCTCAAAGAACTGAAAACAGAACTACCCTGTAACCCGGGAATCCCGTGACGGGGCCTCCGTCCAAAGCAGAGAAGATCAGTGTATTGAAGACGCAGCTGCACCCCCAATTTTATTGCTGCACGAGTCACAAGAGCCCAGATACGGAATTAGCCCAGGTCTTCAACAACGGAAGAACAGGCACAGAAGATGTGCTGCTTGTCACTTTGACTCAAACTGTACAAAAGCATCTCAGGTAACCAAAACGTTTGTACCCCCGTCATAGTCTGAAATTTAAAAAAAAAAAAAATCATGTCTTTGTTTTGTTTCCTCACCAAAACGCTTCTGTAAAATGTGAAGTTTTATCAATGCTCAGAGAAATAAGTTGGAATAAAACCACTGTGATGGATGTCAAGGAGGTCCACCGGGACTTCGAATTCTCCTCTCCTTGTGGGGGTGTGGGAAGGCGGCATTCCCTGGCCCCCCTGACCTCGGGAACAGCCAGGTGGCCTGCTTTGGCTAACACAACGAGAATGCAAGGGACACACGCCACTTCCATGGGAAAGCTTGTCGGAGCTGGTACACCACGCTCCGGGATCTCTCTTCTACTGCCAAGGCGTGCATGCAAGTCTGTATTGATGTGGAGGTGCTATAAGATAAAAGGATAAAAACAGA
The DNA here is from genome assembly GCF_020740605.2 of Lemur catta. Taxonomy (NCBI): domain Eukaryota; kingdom Metazoa; phylum Chordata; class Mammalia; order Primates; family Lemuridae; genus Lemur; species Lemur catta. The sequence continues at coordinate 805,655 of NC_059153.1, read as the reverse complement.
AAGCCAAAAAAAAAAAAAAAGGAATACTATTCAGCCGTAGAAAAGAATGAGATCCTGTCATTCACAGCAACGTGGATGGAATTGGAGGATATTACGTTAAGTGAAACAAGCCAAGGACAGAAAGTTAAACACTACATATTCTCACTCATATGTGGAAGCTAAACAGTGTGGATCTCATAGAAGTAAAAAGTACAGAGGGTATTAGAAGGTTGGAAGGCTAGGGGGAAGGGAGGAATGGAGAGATTTGTGAAAGGATACAAAGTTACAGCTAGATAGGAGGAGAAAGTTCTAGTGTTCTAGACCACTGGTCCCCAACCCTTTTGGCACTAAAGGCCAGTTTCATGGAAGACAATTTTTCCATGCACTGGGGCTTGGGGGATGGTTTGGGGATGACTCAAATGCATTGCATTTATTGTGCACTTTGTTTCTATTATTATTACATTGTAACATGAAATGAAATAATTGTATGACGCACCATAATGCAGAATCTAATGCTGCCGCGGCTCTGACAAGAGGCAGAGCTCAGGCGCTGCTGTGAGTGATGGGAGCGGCACTCAATACAGATGAAGCTTTGCTCACCTGCCGCTCACCTGCTGTGCAGCCCGGTTCCTAACAGGCCACGGACGGGTACCTGGTCCACGGCCTGGGGCTTGGGGACCACAGTGCTCGACCACCGTGTGATGACTATAGTTAACAATAATATATAGTTTCAACAGCTAGAGGGAGGATATTGAACGTCCCCAACACAAAGAAATGATAAATGTCTGAAGTGATAGCTATGCTAATTACCCCGATCCGGTCACTGTACATAGGTATCAAAACATGTGTCCCATGAGTATGTACAGCGATTACTTGTCAATGTGAAAAATTTAAAAAACAAATCAGAAAATCTTTTGTCATGCTCCCCAACGAGAAGTGGAATCCCTGTCCTTGCCCCCTAAAAACTGGGTAGGCCTTTCTGATGGCCTCAAGGGACAGAGTCTGGAAAGGGACAGGACAGTGGCAGTCATGCTGCCTGATCGTCAAGGTTAGATACGTGCCGCGCCCAAGAGAGATGAGAACGTATGTCCACTGAACACCTGAATGTTTACGTCAGGATTATTCGTCACAGTCAAAAAGTAGAAATAACTCAAATACCCATCAACTGGTGAACGCATAAGTACAGTGTGGCCTCTCCGTACGATGGAATATGACTTGTCAATAAAGAGAACTAAGTCCTGAAACGCACGTCGTAATGAATGGACCTTGAAACACTACGCTAAGTGAAAGAAGCCAGTCACAAAGAACCACGTATGATATGATTCGATTTATACAAAATGTCCAGAATAGGCAACTCTGTAGAGGCATAAAGTAAATTGATCGTTGCCGAGGGCTGGGGTGGTTGGGGAGAAATGTGGGTGGCTACAGGGCTTCTTTTGGGGGTGATGACAATGTTCTAAGATTGATTATGGTGATGCTTGCGCAACTCTTGTTAATATACTAAAAATCACTGAATTATATACTTTAAATGAGTGTAATGTATGGCGTGAGAGTTATATTACAATAAAGTTGTTACCAAAAACAATAGGGGACTGGTTACACATTATCGTACAGCCATACAGTAGGTTACTATAAAGCTGTAAAAAGAGTGAGGAAGCTCTCTGTGTACTGACATGGAAGCTTCCCCCAGATATAGTGTTAAAAAGCAAGTTGCAGGCCTGTAATCCTAGCACTGGCTCACGCCTGTCATCCTAGCACTCTGGGAGGCCGAGGCGGGAGGATCGTTTGAGCTCAGGAGTTTGAGACCAGCCTGAGCAAGAGCGAGACCCCGTCTCTACTAAAAATAGAAAGAAATTAGCTGAACAACTAAAAATATATAGAAAAAATTAGCCGGGCATGGTGGCGCATGCCTGTAGTCCCAGCTACTCGGGAGGCTGAGGCAGGAGGATCACTTGAGCCCAGGAGTTGGAGGTTGCTATGAGCTAGACTGACGCCACGGCACTCTAGCCCGGGCGACAGAGCGTGACTGTCTCAAAAAAAAAAAAAAAAAAAAAGCAAGTTGCAGAATGGTGTATATAATATGGTAGTCTGGGGCTTTAATTTTAGGAAATAAAAACATATTTGCATTTATTTTTATTGGCATAAAGGAGCCCTAAATGGATAAAAAATGAACTAATAAAAATGAGGGTGGGAGTGGGGGATGGGACGCCGAGGGGCCAGGTGTGGGTGTGAGACAGCAGATACGATTTTATGTGGCTTTGACTTTTGAACCATGTAAATACAGCATCTGTTTATTCCATTAAATTTAATTCAAAGTGTAAGTTACAAGTTAATTAAATGCACAATAGAAAATAAATAGGGGCAATTAATTCTGCTCCAGGTGTTGCCACTGAATTGCTAACCAGCTGCACGAGAACTAATATCCTGGAAAGGAAGGGCCAACAAAGCAAGCTGATTTTTTTAAAAGTTGATGTCAGGTTGTATCTTTCTTCCTCATCGGGAAAATAATTATAATATTCTTGTGGGAAGCTAAGGTACGCGCACACACACACACACACACACACACACACACACCAAGCTTCTCTTCCTTGGAGGAAAACAAAACCAAAACAGGGACTGGTTTGCGAGTTATCCTGGCATTATGCCGAGATGGCCTTCTTTTAAAAGCCACATCTTATTTTCTTCTTCTTTTTTTAAGTTTATTTTATAAATAATTATTCTTTCTCTTTTACTTGGACAAAAAGTATGATCTAATAAAAGCCATGTCTTTTCTTTTTTTTTTTGAGACAGAGTCTCGCTCTGTTGCCTGGGCTAGAGTGAGTGCCGTGGCGTCAGCCTCGCTCACAGCAACCTCAGACTCCTGGGCTCAAGCGATCCTCCTGCCTCAGCCTCCCGAGTAGCTGGGACTGCAGGCATGCGCCACCATGCCCGGCTAATTTTTTCTATATATATATATTTTAGTTGGCCAGATAATTTCTTTCTATTTTTTTTTTAGTAGAGATGGGGTCTTGCTCTTGCTGAGGCTGGTCTCGAACTCCTGACCTCGAGCGATCCTCCCGCCTCGGCCTCCCAGAGTGCTAGGATTACAGGCGTGAGCCACCGCGCCCGGCCAAAAGCCACATCTTAAATAGCCATGGTTAACATCTAAGAACTGTTGATTGGGAAGGAATACAAAGTATCCGTTGATAAGCTTCAGTGTAGCATCAGGCAGGTGGAGCCAAGGTGTTCGGTACTTGAAAAGGAATCTCTAAAAAAAAAGAGCTACAAATGTGTCAGTCACAGTGAACCTGAACTAGAAAGTGTCTTTCAGCTTCCTGTGGGGAAGAGAGATGAGGAGCAAAATACCATCTGAGTGGCTTCAGTTGAAATAAACCTGACACACACACATGCACACACACACCCCTCACCACACACGTGCACGCTCCGGCCGGGGCTTGTTTTGCAGGGTGTGGTTTCCAGCAGGCCGGGCAGACCCAGGTGCTTACCGGCGCCACTGTGGAATAAGCCCCCTCTGCCAGCAGCATCAGGTCCCCAAGGCGGGCGATGAAGCTGCACAGACAGTTCCGCAGAATCCCCCGCGCAGCCCGGTTGAACACCTGCAGCTCTTCCACGAGCTGGGCATTGAGGGCCTCGTACTCCTTTTTGGCCAAGTCGGACTCATCCCCTGCCGACCGCTGCAGGTAGCCGTTGTAGTCCAGCAGCTTGTCGTAGCGTTTCTGGATGAGCTTGTGAGGCCCTGGGAACAAGGACAGCAGGGCCGACAGGGGGGTCAGGACGAGCCTCTGTAAGGGAGCTGCCTGCCAGAAGAAAAAACCATCCCATTACAGAGAAAGGAACAAACAGCCCCGTCCCCGGTGCAGAACTGTTGTCAGCAGGCTTACCCCTTCCCTGCAGGGGCGCGAGGGACACGGGAAAGCATCTAACCAAGCTAAGAGAGGATCTGGCTGGGCGCGGTGGCTCACGCCTGTCATCCCAGCACTCTGGGAGGCCGAGGCGGGAGGATCGCTCGAGGTCAGGAGTTTGAGACCAGCCTGAGCAAGAGCGAGACCCCTGTCTCTAGTAAAGAATAGGAAGAAATTATCTGGCCAACCAAAAATATATATAGAAAAAATTAGCCGGGCATGGTGGTGCATGCCTGTAGTCCCAGCTACTGGGGAGGCTGAGGCAGGAGGATCGCTTGAGCCCAGGAGTTTGAGGTTGCTGTGAGCGAGGCTGACGCCACGGCACTCTAGCCTGGGCAACAGTGAGACTGTCTCAAAAAAAAAAAAAAAGGATCTGATCATCTGTCTAGCTAAACCTGTCCGAGGACTTGAAACAGGGTCTCCATACTGTAACATTGAACCTGAAGAGCGAGCAGGAAGAGGAATACAAAAGCTAAAACCTGCTCACCCCAAATACAACTCCGTCTCTTTCTTTATAGCCATGGTTATGTTACTGGAGTCATCTCCTTTCCCACGGTCCCCTTCCCCTTCTTTCTGATCCCAGAGCCAAACCGAGCTATTCCAGCACGTGGGGGTGGAGGGTGGCAATCTCCAGCCTTTGACTGCCAAGACTGTAAAAGATTCACCGTGTCACCCACACGCTTTGCTGGTGACAAAAGTCAGTCTTACAGGAAGAGTGTACCCCATTCCTCTCGTATCCGTTGCAAATCCCTAGCTACCTGGGGGACTCATTTTTGGTAGTGGAATTGCGTCCCTTGATATAGGTATTTTACTCTTGAGACAGAAATGACCACAGAATTATAACTTTCTTTTGAAATACATTCAACGATTAAGCAGAAGCTAGTCTGTATCTTAAATAGTTACATTTTTACGTCTGAATCATTGAAAATGAACTTCGTATTAATGCCCAGCCCCCAGGCCATCACGTGATCATCCTGCATTTAATTTCTTCTGCTGCTCTTTCCTCTCCCTCTATTCTGAAATGCGCTGGTATTCTGTGTGCTGCCTGCCCTCCTTTACCCTTTCTCGCACATGCTTGGGTTACATGATTGTGTTATGGCAATTTGGAAGCAGGTTTTGCTGTCGTACCCCAAAAGATGTGACAGGAAATCAGCGTCTGAGCAGTAGCGTGTACTAATTAAATTAAATGGTCCCTGGTAACTTTGAACTCTTGGGAAATCTGGAAGAGAGGGAAACCAATCTCTTACTGGCACCAGCAATAGCCAGCACAGATTAAATTTGATGTCTAGCTTATGAGATAATCAATATACACCTACAGACTGTTTAATGAATCCCTTGACTAAGCTAAGAATCTATTTATTGTATCTGGGATGAATTACTGTGTTTGTGACTTGACTGGATTCTACAGGCAATGTAATACAGAATTACAAGATAATTACTACATATATATATGTGTGTGTGTGTGTGTGTATATATATATATATATATATATCTCCAGTAACTCATAGACATGTACCAATTCACCTGTACATAGGAATTGTGGTTGGAACAAATAAGAATCAGATTTTATTTTAATATTTTGCCCTACCTCAAATATGTGCATAAGTATCCCTCATGATTAGATAAGAACAACTGCTGTGCCTTAGATAGACATTGAATTCTTAATATCTGATTTTTAAAAAGAGTTCTATATATGTTAATCATTAAAAAGTTACTTTTATATTGAACTTTCTAATAATTACTTTAATTTAGCCTGATTGATCATCTTGTGGTTTTATGCAAGGTAGGCAGGACACCTTCTCTCTTCTTTCTGCCGAATTCTGGAGCATGCTTGCTGAAGGAGAAGCTACACATGCTCTCAGATGCTACTCAACAAATATTTATTGACTAAATGAATTGGAATTAAGCTAAAGATAATTAAGCTAAATTCTCTTAAGGAATTTTCTAAAATGCGCTCTCTGCAATTAAATCCAGAGAATACGTAAAGAACTAACCACATTTTTTCTATCAAACATATGCTGTAAAATCTATTTATCTGTCCACCTATTCACTTATCCATCTGTGAATCAACCTATTTCTCTATCATCTCAGGTCAGATGTAATCCTAACTTTCCATTCCTCAGTGCTGGAAAAATGAGATACTTCTCTGTGGTTTTCTACAAGGGTAAGGGCTGCATCACTTCCTAGGGCCTGGAGACATTTGGGGCTCTTCACTGGCTCTTCTATTATATCTTCCATATAATTCTGGAAATATTGCCATGAAATAATAATACCCATAGAAACACAAGGCACTAAATTAAGTTAGTGTTATCCAGACTAGCTTAACACTCAGGTATTTTATTGACTCAAACATGGTTTTATGATTCCCAAGCTATATTTCACAGAACTCCTAGAAGACAAATATTTTACCACGGAACAGAAGAAATAATATACACTCTTAAGGAGAAGTCCTTTCTCAATAGAAAGGCTTTGCTTTCCAGCGTATGGTGTGTTAGGAAGAGTCATGTCCTCTGAGGGTAACTTTGTTCCTTCCGTAAGGACTCAGGACTTTTCCACAGACTCCTCTGAGCAAATCACAGCTTTCTGTCTGAAATCCTTGGCACAGCATATGCAAACTTAGAGTAAACATTGATTTTAAAAGCTGCGCTGACACCACTCTTAGAAACACAGTCCGTAGTCCTCTTAAATTTCCACTATAGTGAAATCCTGACTAATCCACTTTAAAAATATTTAATGATTTTTAAAAATCCCCTGTTTAAATCTACTAATTTTGACATCAGGATTTGCTTTCGTGCATGTTTTATTTCTAACTCCAGAAAAAGAAATGGAAAGCCGCTTTTCTTTTAACGTCACTATTTAACTGGCATTTGTCTGTGAAGACGAAGAACTCACAAAGTCACGGCAGGGATTGGAGGCGTTGCTCGGGGTCTCCGGACAGCCCCCGTCGTCCTCATCCTCACTGTGTGAAATCTCCCGGAGGTCCCTCACACTCTGCAGAGCCAGGGGCATGGCGTCCTGAAACCCAAGAACAAAGTCACAGAAGGGACAAGTTCTGAGGTCAACACAACCAAACGTATCCCAAATGTGGACTTCATTATCATAACCCTCTATCACCACTGAGAAATTTTTAAAAAATGAAAAATATTGGCCGGGCACGGTGGCTCACGCCTGTCATCCTAGCACTCTGGGAGGCCTAGGTGGGAGGATCGCCCGAGGTCAGGAGTTTGAGACCAGCCTGAGCAAGAGCAAGACCCCGTCTCTACTAAAAAAAATAGAAAGAAATTATCTGGCCAACTAAAAATATATATAGAAAAAAATTAGCCGAGCATGGTGGCGCATGCCTGTAGTCCCAGCTACTCGGGAGGCTGAGGCAGGAGGATCGCTTGAGCCCAGGAGTTTGAGGTTGCTGTGAGCGAGGCTGACGCCACGGCACTCACTCTAGCCCAGGCAACAGACCGAGACTCTGTCTCAAAAAAAAAAAGAAAAATATTTCATGAATACTCTGCACAATCAGGTTACTTGTAACAATCAATTTCCTAACTTTTCCGCCATGTCACTTTCTCATCATACTCTGTACCCGACCCTCTTTGATTAAGTAAAGTCCCATCTTAAATTCATTCTTAGCATGCAATTCTCACAAATCCCTTGTTTGGAAAATCACTCCTCTTGGCTTCACATCATCGGTTTTCCTTAGTGACTCTGATGCTTTCTTTACGAGAAGAAGCTTACATTTTTGTTGCATCAATTAGTGGAAATATTAGACTTTCCTGTGGATGTTTCCAAGAGGCATTTTCTCCTCTAAAGGAACATAAGGGACAGGGTTCCCGCTGCCCTCTGGCTGTTACAACTGTGTTTTGGTTTTCTCCTCGCGGAAGGCAGCACTTTAGGAAGAGAATAGCGACCCTGATTGTAAAATCAGGCCTCACGTCCTATAATAAATAAGAGCAGAATGCTGCGTGTCCTTCTGTAACAAGGAGCTCACTGTGCCTGTCAGCTTCATCCTTTGCTGGTGTGATATTTTATCTAAGAGGGTAAAAGTCTATGCAAGAGAAAACCTTCTGGAAAACGGAAGGGGCCATTTAGTAACCGATCTACATTGTATCTCTGCTAACGTTTCGCGTCTCACAGTCGTAACCATTGTGAAGATGTTGCTAAGGAAGGACACTGTTTCCTCTTTCTGAGATCCTGACTGATCTGTCTACTGAGAATAAGTGTAGTGTTCTCCGACTTGTTGGCTGAAATCAGTGATTCTCCTAACGGTCAGGACAGCCTCCTAAGGACCTGGAAATTTGTGGGGGTATTTTCCTCTCGTAGCATAACGACACGGGGACATTACATATCGTCGTTCGTATTATTTTGTGGTTCAATTTATTCTCCTTTGCACTGATTTTAGGTGCCAGAAAGAGATAAGTTAGTACCAACAAATAGACAGATAAAACTTCTGCCTCACGTGCAATGTTGCACTAACAAAGTCGTCTCTGTGATGAAGAAAGCGTGCTGATGGTTAGTGTGGCAGTCGTCTGAGCAAAGTCCCCCACGGTGTGGGGATTTAGGTTGGGGAGAGGGTGGAGTAGGGAAGGGGACAAAGAGCAAAACTCTTTATACTGGCTTCTTTCTCCAGCAGTTTGCAGCCTTCCAAATTTGGTACAGTAAGTATCATCCTCTAAATGATGATACAGTCAGATTCGCTCTCCATAGTAACCGTGGGAATCCAGGTATTCTCGCAGAATCACTGCAGACGTGCCTCACCCACCTGGATGTGCTGAACACAGAATGAAATGTTCTTCACACAGTGCCTCACGGTCTTCTCTAACGATCTGAACAGCTTTTCTTCTCTGTTAAAGGTATTGTCTTTCACCTAAAAATATATAGGAAATTATTTATTTCAGACCTCCAATGAATCTGACATTTAAAAAAAAATGGCACCGAGCAGTTGAGCCAGCACATTAAGAAAAAACTCCTCGTTGATATGAAAACCTTTTATGGTGACTGTCCTAACACCACGCTTTCTGTGTTGGCACACGGCACAGCCGGTGTTTGGTGAGTGTAGAAAAGCCACGTCGTGCAGCTTAATTCGCTGCTGCTGTTCATTTTCACGTAGCTTCACCCGATCGCAGTAGCTGCAGAACTGCACAACTTTTCTCTGCAGTTTTTAACGGCATAGATTGTATATGTACTCAAATTATATTGCATTTTTTTGGATTTATAAAATAGCAGAATTTGATCTCTTGGCTGGAATTTATTGTTTTGCTCCTATGACTCATTCCAGTTTATTTCACCATGCTTATTTAGAAAACATTCTTAGATTCATGGTTAAAGAAACGTAATAATTCTTTATCAACTCAAATTTGGAGGATGATATATATAATCTTAGCAAAAATAGTCCTTCTGTTAAGATAACTCAGCAAAGATAGTGGTCATGTGTTCAGTCACTTTTTTATCGTATATATTGATAAAAATATGCAGTTTATATGCTGTGGCAATTTCTAGAAGCACACACTTATAATTGCTGTTAATGGTAAACGGTGTTTCTTGTCAATCAAAACGGCTACAAGACAAGATCAGAACCAGCCTCATGGTGGCAAAATCTCTGTGAACATACACATTTCTCGGAATAGGAATAGTGTGTGTTATTCACTCAGCACTCGGTCATGAGTGTCGCTGTTCTTGGTTCATGTTTCCTAATTTAAGACGGTTGGTCTTAGAACTTGATGGAAAAGGGAAGGGGCCATTTAGTTACTGATTTACATGTAACTCAGAAAATAGTGATGTCTTATTTTATTTTTAAACCCCTTAACACTGTTTATGTAGAAAGCTTTTGATTAAATAGGCAACAGAGTTCTTTGTAATCCATGGAAAATCCAACGCCCACTGCCTTAGGATCACTATGGTCCAACTCAGCCTGGTGTGTATAATATGCTGGGGCAGATTTTTTAAAATGCTGTTCCCAAGGACCCCCATCGCCAGATACTTTATTTTGTGCATCTTGGCTGGGACCCGGATGATACTGAAGTAGCAGGTTAAAGGATCACACGGTGAGAAATACTGCCCACTTCTACCGCCCGGTAGCCAAGCCTTTTTCCATGCTGTTTTCTTCTGCTGCAATTTGCTGCTGTTCCTTTTCTGCTTTGCAAAATCCCGCTGATTTTTTAAGAACTTGTTCAGATGTCACCACTTCTGTAAATGCCCCCTCCATGCCCGTTCTCCCCGCTGTAGGAGACGCATTGTTCTTACAATCCTAGTCAATGATTCAAGTGATTCTCTCCACGGATAGATTTCAAGTATTTTTGTCTTAATGATAGTAACTGCCAACATTTATTAAACAGTAGGTTCCAGACGCTGAGCCGAAACCTCTCTTCCCATTTTCCCTTTTTAATTCTTCTATGTCTATAATGGGAAAAGACATAGAAGCCTCAGGAGGTGGGCAGGGATGGCTGAGATTCCCCTGTCGTCCTCTTACTGATGGGACCCCCACGTGCAGTAGGAGTGGGGGCCTTGGCTGCCCTGCTGGAGACGACATCCCCAGACCCCTGCAGCTGGCTCTGCCCTCGTAGCCGGGTCGGGGCAAACAGGATGTGGGCGAAGCCTTGCATTTCACTTCTGAGTCTCGGCCTTGTAGCCTTGTCCTCGGGACTGGAGTGCAGACATGGCAGTAACCCAGCTTCCACCAGGCAGGGGAGGGAAGACAGTGTGTTTAGGAAAAGCGCTGGAAGAACTGGGTTCCCGAAGGGGCTTATGAAGCAGAGCCCATCTGGGCCCACATCTCAGGGTAGTTGTAAGAGAGAGAAATGGGCCGGGCACAGTGGCTCACACCTGTAATCCTAGCATTCTGGGAGGCCGAGGCGGGTGGATTGTTTGAGCTCAGGAGTTCGAGACCAGCCTGAGCAAGAGTGAGACCCCATCTCTACTAAAAATAGAAAGAAATTATCTGGCCAACTAAAATATATATATAGAAAAAATTAGCCGGGCGTGGTGGCACATGCCTGTAGTCCCAGCTACTTGGGAGGCTGAGGCAGGAGGATTGCTTAAGCCCAGGAGTTTGAGGTTGCTGTGAGCGAGGCTAACGCCACGGTACTCTAGCCCAGGTGACAGAGCGAGACTCTGTCTCAAAAAAAATAAAAAATAAAAGAGAAATGAATGATGGAAGCTACTATACTTCAGAATCTCTTTGAGACAGATGTCTGGCCTTTACCCTAACTAATACAGGGAGGTAAAGAAACTTACAGCACTAGGTAGGATCAGGACTCGAGCCCAAGCGGTCTGAATTCAGAACCTGTACCTTTTGGTCTTTGTATTCCTGATTCTGACTTAGTGCCTGGTCCACGAGAGTTCAGTACGTGCGTGATGAATTGAATAGAATCCTCCTCCTGGGTAACAGCTTTACACCCTCACTCGCCCGATATTTCACCCGAGCTGCTGACAAGTGCAAAATTGATTGATTCGAGATTTATCTCTCCTCCAGTCCAGCCTGTGCAGCTGATTTTCTGATTAACAGCAAAATGCTTCATTGCTGACAGGACATCCTCTCAAAGGATTAAGGGGGAAAAAATCTCATTAATACCCCTTCGGGCTACTTTAACTACGATTCCCTTCTAGTTCGCAATTGAAAAATATAAGAAGCTGATGATAAATACGGTAAAGATTATAACAGGTTATTCAAAACCCCGCCCCGAATTAGAGCCTGCATGGCCCATTGTTCTGTGATGGAATTGTCTTGAGTCAGAAGCAAAATTCCAGAGAGTGCGGGAGAATTCTTTGCACTACATTTACACAGGCCTACGGGGGCTGAAATGGCTTCTTAAATGAATTTCCAATTCAATTTTATTACCGTTGTTTTTGGTTGACATATCTTGATTGTCCTTTCCCTGGTCTGTGAACACGTACCGTAAATATCCCAAACTCCCGCCGTGCAGCGCCACACGGACAGGAGGGGCCTCCTGTGGCCCCGGGACCTGGTGAGCCCCTCGGAGGATCTAAAGCAGCAGGCACAAGAACGACCCAAACCCGTGTTCTGAGAATGTCCGTGTTGGCTCTGGCGTGGTAAATTCCGTGCAGCCACGGGGAAACCAGAGCAAGGCTTGGAAGCGATGAGTTTATCATGTCGCAGGTCATCACATGCCACACAGGGTCACCGGGAAAGCACCAGGGTTCAAGTCAGGTGGCAGAAGACAGGAGTGGGGACAAAGTCTAGCCCAGAGCCTTTGCTGGGGCTTCCCTGGGAAAGGCCAGGCAGGGCAGAGGGAATATGATTCCCAGGGGCTTTGGGCCGGAGGGGTGACCTCTCGTTGCCCGGCACATGGCCTTGGGCTGGCTTAGGGTGGGAGGAATATCGGCTCGGGGTGTCCAAGGTAGATAAGGAAGTGGTCAGAGGTCTAGACTTGGGATTGGTTGGTTTGCACGTGAAAGTTGTATTCCCTGCTGTTTGCTGTCTCTAAGAATTTTCGAGCCCTGGAAGGGGCAGTCTCGCCTTAGCCAGAAAGGTATTTTAATATGTCAAAACATTGTGCAACAGAGAAAGTAGAAAACATGATTAACATGCCACACAGGGAGGAGTTGCACCACGCAGGAAGCAGGAAGTCTGCACATGCAAAGGCAAGTAACGACACAAGGCGATGACAGGAAGTGATGATGATGATGATGATGATGATGATGATGGCAGACAGTATATACTGAGAGCTTACGCACCATGTCAGCTACTTTCTTTATAATATGCCTCATCTCACTGAATCCTCACACCCAGCCCACGTGTTGGGTACTAGTGCAGTCCCACTTTACACACGATTACACTGAATTTTTGTGCCCCAAACAAATACTTACTAAGGGGCAGAGGTGGGGTGCAAACCCAAGTTTATATAACTTCAAAGACCCTGCTCATGATTTCTTTCCTATGCCGACTCCCGCAAATATGAATCGTGCCAAGATGAGGATGTGAGTGAATTAGGCATTCAGAGGAGGACGAGGCCGCTTCTACCTAAGTGGTCAGAAAGCTGCAAAGATTTGATGAAGCAGGGAAAAAAAAAAAAAAAAAACTACAGCAGCTACCATGAGCCATCTAACACCAACGCCGAACCAACATACAGTTGCCTCTAGTTCAAACTAAAAACCTTCGTTAGAGATGTTAATAAGTGATGAAAAACTGGTAAATGAGAAGGGAAAAAAAAAGGACCGCATGGTATCCTCAGAACCGTCCTCCCGATTGGTAGAAGCCCACTGTATTACAACCTCAGGACCGTGACCTTTCTATCCTGTGATTCTAAAAGTGTCCCACTGATGGCTTATTTCAAGGTCATTTGCTCCCCAACACCTGGAGTGTTTGTAAAAATACAGGCTTCTAATTGCACGCTTGAACCAGGTAGAATCTTAGAATTTGTCTTTCTGTGAGCTCCTCGGGTGGTTCTCACGCACATTAAAGCCCAAGCGCCTTCGCTGATCCATCCATTATTTATCAGGGGTTGCAACGAAGGTGGTTCAGGCCGGGCTGAAGAGCTGGCCAGAGCTGTTCCCACCAAGGCCTCCGGGGAGTAGGGGAGGAGGAGGCGGATACAGGGCAGGAAAAGAAAACCACACTAAGTTCTGCATCTACACACTTTGTTTTAATAGATGAAATACAGATAAAATGCATATCAAGGGAGCCCTGAAGGAACGTGATATTTTTTAAAAGCAGAAGTAAAACAGGGATGGAAAGAGGCATTGCCTTGGGGCAGAGTGTGTACCACGTGCTGGCTGGTGACAAGTGTCAGGACTCCTGGGGCATCCTAGGTCCCACATCTTTAATGTCCCTGTCACTCCTCTGCCTGCTTGCTGAGTGGCAACACCACAGGCAAGACCGAGTCAGGACCATCCCAGCCCCGCTCCCGCCGCCATTTTCTCCAGAGAGAGACAATGAAAGTGCATGGGACAATGGCCTTGATTCCCACTGTCCTAGAAATAGCCCTGACGGAGCCAAACAGAATCTCACAGAAATACCCGCATCCGTGTTCCCTGGGAAGATACACGTGGCCCCAGGAAGAAAAATTACCTGCGATTCTCCTCTGGTCAGAATCTTTAGATGACTTGTCACTCTCTTTGATTTCTTGCTAATTGAATGAATGTTGAGTTTAGATAGTTTGTCTCTGAGCGATTCATCCTCGTCATTCTTCTTGTATTTGAGAACTGAAAAGGAAGGAAGAATGCAATCACATACCTGGAAACACGCAGCGTAGAAAGTGTGCACTCCGCCCACAGTTTCCAAGATCGGTATTTGTGTTCCAGATAAAAATCTAGGTGATTTTTGACTCGCTGCTGCACGAATCGTATGCTCTGGCCCCACTGCCCAGCCCTGGCTCAGAACTCACCTCAGTGACGTTCAGAAATTCAGCCGTTCGAGGACACGAGCTCCTCAAGGCTCCGGGCTCACTCGTCTCCCACATTGAGGGAACCCCTGATTCTAGAAGAAAAGCTCTCCCTCGCTTCGCAGATAATCTAATATCGGGGCCTCTGGAATGGGGAGTCAGGCCCCAACTCATGAAAAGGCAGCTGTCCCCAACGTACGGGGACCTCAGATCCCAGAGTGGCTCTTCACCAGCTGAGAGAGGTGGGTCACGTTGAGCAATTTCTCTGAGCTTTACTTACCTACCTTAAAATCATTTTCAACTCTCATGTCATTTGAAACGTTAAATAGCCCCAACGTTCAGTGTTGATAAAAGTGTAGGGAGATGGACAATCTTAGGCACTGCTGATGAGGGTTAAATCCACACAGTTGTTGTAAAGAACAATTTGGCAGAATTGAACAAAAATGAAAATATAGTCTATGACCGGGAAGTTCATGCAGAGAAATCTGCTTTCTATAATCAAGTGTGCAAAGTTTGCTTTGCTACAGCATTTTACCTAATAGCGAGATATTGGAAACAATCTGAAAGTTTATCCATGGAGGAGTAGTTTAATAAACTATGATACACTCATAAATGGAATACTATGGAAGCAATAAGAAGAAGGCAGTATTAATTGGAAGAATGTTTATGATATATGATTAAATTCTTTTTGAGAAAAACAAACTGTGATCCATACATGTTCCAGGAAGGAAGGAAAGAAGGAAAAAGGAGAGAGGAGGGGGTTGGAGAGAGACAGAGACGGGAAAAAGAAAATAGGAAAAAAGGACATGAGAAGTTTGAAGGAAACTTAATAAAACGTCAGCTATGCAAACTGGAAACAGTAGTGAAAAAATTTTGCTCTTTAAAACTTTGAAATAGTTTAAACAGAAAAGTATGGAGAATAACATATCAGCCATTATCCACCTTCCAGCTTTGTCAAATCTTAGCATTTTGCTTTGTTTCCAATCTCTTTTTTTTTAAATCACCTAACACTTGAAGCCTCTCTGATCCCCATGTTGGATCCCTAGAGGGAATTGCTATCCTAAATAACGTGGTTTATTATTTTTAATCTATTTTAATGCCTTTACTGTGGATGTCTGGAATCGTATAATAATATAGTATTACTTCAAATATTTTTGAACTTTATAAAAATGGTACCCTATTACACATATTCTATCATTTGCTAATTTACTTATTTTTAAGCTTAAGATTATATTTTTGTGATTAGCCCAACTGATACATGTACTTTGACTTCATTAATTTTTATCTTCTCGTGGCATCATGGTGTGTAATATGCAGTTTACTTATCCATTATCTGGATAAAGACATAAGCTTTTTTTTTTGCATCTATGAACAATGCTAGCTGCTAGTACACATCTTTTTAAGCACATGGGCAAGAGTTTCTCTAGAACAAACACCTAGAAATTGATTTCCTGAGTCTCTAGTGTGTGCATCTTCAACTTTGCTAAATATTGTCAAATTGTTCTCTCTAAAGTTATGATTCCAATTTATGTTCTCAGCTGTAGATTAAGACTGAGATTCAGCACTTAACGTTATCCATTCTTTTTTCTGTTCTTGCCAATCTGTTGGGCTAGGAATGATATGTCATTGTGATTTTAATTTGCATTTCCCTGATTATTAGTGAAGCATAGCATTTTAAAACTTTATGGCCTTCCTGTGAATTGCTTTTCATTATTAACCTTTTCATATTAAAATGTTTTTATACTTGATTTAATATCAACAATTATATATTCTGGACAGTAATCCTTTGTATACTGTCTCTTGAATTTGTTTATGGTCTCTTTTACTCTATAACTTTCACTTTTTACTCTATAACTTTCACTTTTTACTCTATACATTTCTTTATAATTTATTAGTACAAATATATTAGCTTTTGAATAAAAATTAGAAACAAAAACAAAAATAAAGGAAGTGGTTAGACCAGTTACTTCTAAAGTCCTGCTATTGCTTTTAGGTAGAACTCAGGTTTAATATCAGGACCACAAGGACAATTAGGAACTTTATGGACCCAAGTGTCACTGGAGGACCCTCACCCTAGCCCAGTGCATTCCCACCTCTGGGATATGTAGGAATCATTATCTTTCCTGTTTTGAAATCTCCATTTTATATTAAATACTAATTTTACATCTCAGCTTACAAACAGTTAACACTAATTTGCTAAATCTAGAGAGAAGTGTACTTGCTGCCGTCAGTAGAGAAATTATTGCCAAAAACATCTTCATCCTCTGTGTGCCAGGACCAGATGAGCTCCTGGCACTGGCCGGGCCCCTCGCCTGCGTCTGCCCCTTCCCAGCTGCTCTGCACGAGCGTCCCTGTCACCGTGTCCCCTTCTCACCCCACCTGCCTCCAGCGACAGGAGGACCTCGCACTCTGTGCATCTCAACCCACAGTGCATCACCAGGAGCGCAGTGGCCAAATGAGGTTAAGCACACGGCTGTTTGATTAAAAAAAAAAAAAAAAATGTCATCTCCTGAGCCCAGCTGGCGAGACAAAAGCCACACTGTCCCCTCCCCAGCTGCTAGCTGGATCTCAAACGACCGTGTTCACTGCACCTGCTGTACGGACATTCTGGTGCTCAGAAACACAGCATTCCCCACGTGGGAAACCACCGATTCATCGTTTCTCTTCCCACCTAAATCTTTCCTTCTTTTGAGTTCGTTGATGTTGACGTTGATGTCCCTCACGGCGGCAAAGGCGTCCCCCAGCGCCCTGTGATCCGGGTGGGAGGCAGGGGTGGAGTTCCGCAGCTCACACAGCAACAGGGGGTATTTCATCACGCGCTGGATGGGTTTGATCATCAGGGAGCCCATGTCCAGTAAGCTCGGTTTGCCTCTGCAACAGGGATACACAGTATCAGTTTCACAAACGTGGCTTTATTAACGCCTTTGCATTTTTGCAATATTTTAAACGATGACTACTCCCGGAACTGTTTTTCTCTCTCTTTTTATTTTTCTCCGTTTGGCTATGTAAAATTCCTGACCGAAGGCCAGTGCAAAGGATAACAGAAAGAAATGCAAGAGGGAAAGACTCTAGTACTAAACAGAACCCTAAAAGGAAACCGACAAGTATATCTGTCCACTAAGAGGGGCTCAAGGCATGATTTTCATCCAAGCTCCTTGTACTTTTTTAAATAACAGACTCTATAACATAGTGGGAAATCATTTCAAAATGTATTTTTCCAAGACAACCAAGAAAAATGCATTTTTCCTGGTGGTATTTTTGTGATGATTAGTGAGGAAAATAAACTCATTAGTTAAAAATCTAAACAGGTGACTCGCAAAGTATAGTCACAGAAAGCATTGTCATCTCTCTCCCACCAAATTGAGAAGTTGCGTTTGCAATGGTTCAGAGGTCCTACCACGGTCCTCAAAAGAGATTGATGATGAATGTGACAGTTCTCTAGTTATTATTACCATCACTGTCACCTAATCATTTGTGTCACACAAGGACTTCCCGTGTGGAACTCTTTAGCCAACAGATCCTCAAGTGACTAATATCTTCCGAGGACAGAGCAATGCCAGCTGGGCATGCAGTTCCCAGGAGGGGAAGAAGCTGCAAGTCGTCACGCCACTGTCCCACCCACGGCCCATGACCTTTCAGCCGGAAGGCAGTGATTTCTACAGGCCTCTTTATGCAGAGACAGATAAAGAGACACTATGAATAGGAAGTAGAGACAATATTTCCAAATCCTGATAGCTGGATTTTTTCGTGCTCCCGTTATTTTTTTAAAGTAGTAATGGATAAACAATAATCCACATAATTAGAATAGTAAAGCAGATATATAAATGTGGAACAAAATTAGAAAATTTGCATCATTAGGAAAGGTCTGAAGTTATTTCAAAGATCATCTAATTCAACTCTTCATTTGATAAATGAGAAAATCAGGAACTTTGATTACATATACACACACATGCACACAGATACATACATGTACACGCATGCAGATACATGCACAGACATGCATGGAGATACATGTATGTGCAAACGTGTGTGCAGATACATGCATGTGTGTGCACGTGTGCATGCAGATACATGCATGAGCGCACACACACACACACACACACACACACACCAGTCACTGTCACATCTCCCCATTTTATTTCCATCATATCACTTATCACTGTCCGGAATCATCTTGTTTCCCTATTTACTAGTTTATGATCAATTTCTCTGTCACCACCCTATCTCCAGCATGACATACAATATTCCTCTCAATGCATATTTATAGACTGAGAAATAATAGAGTTCTCAGATTTTTCTGTAATGTGGTTTTTTTTTTTTAATATTGAAATTTTTTTTTTACAAAAAAATTGCATAATGGTCCTGAATAAATGACTGAGGAGTTTTGTTCACATGCAGAGAAAATGATGACAGCATAATACAAAGACTAAAGCAAATCAAAAGGCGACATTTACTTAGGAAAAAAAAAGAACAAATATTAACGGTTTGCAAGGGAGAAAAGAGTTGCTTTAATATGCTTTATCGGCACTTCCTACCCATTTGCACCAAATGTATTAAGGAAGGAAAGGAGGGAGGTAAGAAGAGAAGGTAACAGGGAGGGAAGGAGGGAGAGAGAAAGAGAGAGAGGGAGAGAGAGAGATTGATTATTGGTTTCCAGGAAGACAGAGTGAAGCGGATAAAAAAATGTAAATCTATTATAAATACTGAAAAAAATAACTAAAATGTATTGTCTAACTGATGGTGTATCAGTAGCAGAACTTTTGAATATGAAGGACAGCATTGTCTTAGGTATCATAAGCAAGGAGTCTTTAGCAATACAGTTTAGACATGTAAGTAGAAATAATTCCTTTAAATAAGAAACAAGTCAGGCCGGGCGCGGTGGCTCACGCCTGTAATCCTAGCACTCTGGGAGGCCGAGGCGGGAGGATCACTCGAGGTCAGGAGTTCGAGACCAGCCTGAGCAAGAGTGAGACCCCGTCTCTACTAAAAATAGAAAGAAATTATCTGGCCAACTAAAAATAATATATAGAAAAAATTAGCCGGGCATGGTGGCGCATGCCTGTAGTCCCAGCTACTGGGAAGGCTGAGGCAGGAGGATCGCTGGAGCCCAGGAGTTTGAGGTTGCTGTGAGCGAGACTGACGCCAGGGCACTCTAGCCCGGGCAACAGAGCGAGACTCTGTCTCAAAAAAAAAAAAAAAAGAAACAAGTCAGGGATGTAGAAGGTATTAACTTGATTAGAGGAAATCATGTTATCTCTATGAATATGGTTAGAATTTCTTTTGTGTTTTTCCTTTATCACCAAATATTAATTCATTTAATCTTTTGAAAATCACTGACAATATTATCAAAATATAAACATTTCAATAAAAGAAAATCCAACTTAATAAAATAACTTATTAGTTTGAACTATAGTTATACATATACTTTTTATTTTCAATCATAAAAAAACCCAGATACATTAAATGATACACTTGCATCTTTGAGCTGCCCTCTTTTCTTCCTTATGTAGGTCTGCCAAAAATACCAACCCAGGCCCTATAGCTGTGTCCAAATAGTATTACTACTTATTTCTCCATCACTCCTTGGCGTCAGAGTTCTATTTTCTCGATTTTCCGTTTCAAATAACAGTAATAACAGTTATAAATGATTATTGTTTTTCTTAAAAGCATAATAAATGCAAATCCTAAGGCAGGGAAGAGAAGTCTCCCACACACTTTTGACTTCAGACATCTACTCCGGACAGCTGCCCAGGTGAAGAGCGGTGATGTTGTGGTATCTGCATCCCACAGACAAGCAATATGGCAGGCGAGATAGAGGACGTGCTGTAAGATAATGACAGTCCCGGTACTCAGTGCCACAGAACTCACCCCATCTAATCCCGCCCAGAAAGATTAAATTCTGATAACTGTGCGAGGCAGATGAGTCCTGTGTGTGATGGGACCGATCTCAGTCGGGAAGCCAATTATCCCACCGCCCCCGCAGTGTGTGACCCAACGTGTGACAATCCCCCATCCCTACTGGGCTGAAAACTACATAGTTATTAATTTGCAATTCTGTTCCATCTTCCTCTGTCTTATCATGAACACTTTGGCAAGTACTTAGTGCCATAAGTAGCTACGCTAATCTCATTACAAATTATTATTGGGATTTTACAAAGTCAAGTAAACACAGCTGTCTTTGTTTTAGCAGCATCCAGTTTTTCTGTGAGAAGCTTCACATGAAATGTAAGAAAAAAGTTGCACAATGAAAATAAAACTGACATTTAAACAATGTAAAAAACTATGCTGAAAACAGAAAAAAATCAGATATTCAACATGAGGCACATTTATATTTCTTAGAGGGATAAAATAAGAAAAAATCATGTAACTATTAACTATATTACTTTGAATTTCCTCTATTTCATGACCACAGGTATCCTAATTTAGTATTTATTTTACAGTAGAAAATCAAGAAATAGGCCAGGCGCGGTGGCTCACGCCTGTAATCCTAGCACTCTGGGAGGCTGAGGCGGGTGGATTGCTCGAGGGCAGGAGTTCAAGACCAGCCTGAGCGAGACCCCATCTCTACTAAAAATAGAAATAAAAATTAGCTGGACAACTAAAAATATATATAGAAAAAATTAGCCAGGCATGGTGGTGCATGCCTGTAGTCCCAGCTACTGGGGAGGCTGAGGCAGGAGGATCACTTGAGCCCAGGAGTCTGAGGTTGCTGTGAGCTAGGCTGACGCCACGGCACTCTAGCCTGGGTGACAGAGTGAGACTCTGTCTCAAAAAAAAAAAAAAAAAAGAAAATCAAGAAATAGATAAAAATATGTATGGAAATTAAGTACATGGTAAATATGACATTCCTATTTAGTGGGAAAAAAATGAATTATTCAATATCAGATGTGATAATTAGCTAGCCATATACAAAAAAATGATAAAAATGGATTTCTACATCATTATTTATACCCAAATAATTTCTAGGGTGATAAAATATTTAATTTAAAAAAATGAAACCATACAATAACTTAAATAAAACGTGGTATTACACTTTTAAAAACTCATGTTGGAGTTTCTAAGCAAGGCACAAAATCCACATGCCACAGGAGAGAATTAAAGTAAGTCTATTTAAAAATTTAGTTCTGTAAAACTGTATGGATTAAAAACAAAACTAGAAGCAGCCATCAACTATGTTAAAAGTCAAATGAGAAGCTGGAAAAATCATTTATAGTATATAAGACAGACAAAGGTAATATACTTGCTAATTACAGAGACATTACAAATCTATTACAGAAAGATGAACATCTTAATAAAAGTAAATAATCATTTAAAAAGATCATTCACTAGAGATGAAATACAGATTTTTAAACACACAAGAAAAATGCCCAAGATCATTAGTAATACAGATTAAAACAGCAAAATACCGTTTCTGGCCTATTGCAAGTTATAAAGATACAAATATAATATTAATTGTCTCTCGTGTTGGCAAGTAGTGGGTAAATGGACAATTCGTGTATAGGTAATGGGAATACAAATTAGCTCAACTTTTCTGAAATTTTTTCACAATATGTGTCCAAAGCCACCATTTGATTTGGCAACTCTGCTTTTAGAAATTCATCCTAAGTAAATAATAAGATCATACAAAGATCATATATAAAAATAAACATGTAACATCAGTGTTTATAAGACAGACACAATTCAACTCTCAGTAAGGGTTTGGTAAACTAACTTATGATATATATCTCAGGTAGAATATTATGCAGTTATAAAACAATGTGGATGTATATTTACTGGCATGGGAAGACGTCCACAATGTATTGAAGAACGAGGCAGCAAATCCACATGCAGGAAATACATGGTGTGTCTGTTTTAGTCAATACGCATGTGTGCAAAGAAAAAAACTACAGTGACGTGAGGTATTCACTGCAATGTTCCAAACAGTTCCCTTTGGAACGTGGCTACCAATTATCTTTACTGTCCTCATTTTTATTATCTTTATT
This sequence comes from Lemur catta, assembly GCF_020740605.2. Lineage (NCBI taxonomy): Eukaryota > Metazoa > Chordata > Mammalia > Primates > Lemuridae > Lemur > Lemur catta. The sequence continues at coordinate 783,461 of NC_059153.1, read as the reverse complement.
TTGCATTATTTCTTCAATAATTTTAAAAATCCCGACAAGAGAAAATAACATTTTGAGATTAATAGGAACCCTGAGATCCAAAGGTGGGAATAGCCGGTCGGACAGGGAACACGTATGCAAAGGAGTAAAAGCATGAAGAAAACAAAACACTGCATCTCTAGCGACAGTGGCATTGAGACCAGGCATCTTTTTTTCTTGCTTTAGAACACGGGGCTTGTATCAGATGCTTTCTTGGGAACTCTGTAGTCAGGGATTCTATGGTTCTTGTCACTTCAGTACTGTCTGATGTTTGCATAAGATTATAATGCAAAGTAAATATATTAGACGTTGTAGATATCTTTTACTTTCTCTGTATTTTTTAAAATGTAGATTGTAAAAGAAAAAAACAAAAAAAAAAAACCCCACAAAGACCAGAAAATTTTCAGTTGCCATAAATAAGGGATTTTTTTTGGATGCCACTGAAAAACCCCCCATCTCTTAAATGCCCCTTCCTGGGCTTTCCCACTGAAGAGCCCGACAATTACACAGCACTCGACGCTGCCTTCCAGCATGTTCTGTAGCAGCGTGTGTGCCTTGTGACCTGAGCCAGAGGAACATGAAGGAAAATAACTCATGGCGAACTTGGCTTTGATGTTCATCCAGCCACACGCTGTGACTGCTCTTCTTTCCTGGTTCTTGATGTCTGGAATAGGCAAGAGGGGGACACGCAACCTGGCCGACTCCCACACCCCAGGATTGCTGCAAAATCTGGGGCCATTTCTTAAGCAAGTGTTTCAATGTAATGCACTGTTTGTTGTAGGTATTCTGTATGTAGGAGTCCGTGCATGCTAATTGCATAAGAAGAATACCTCCCCTCTCCTCCTCTGAGTCACTCTCCTCCTCTCTATTTTATGTTTTGCTTGTGAAGACCTAAGCTTTAGAAAAAGACACACAAGCAGAATCGGTAGCCCATGACGTTCTTCTCTAATCACTGATTTATGCGAAGCTCCCGGCCTTGGCAGGATGCCAGGGACACAGGCTTTGCAAGTAGGCTGTGCCACCCGCCCCCAACCCCACAGTCTTCTATCTCTGAAGAGAAACCAGAAAGGCTCATGCACCTCTTCAAATGCAAATGATTGCGGAATGAGAAACTCATAAAACAGATCTACGCATATCTGTTTATCCTGCAGGATATTTTTTTCTTTTCGAAAGAAAAGCCTTATTAAGTGATAGAATTGGTCTCCTGTTTGCTGTCTTAAAAATCATGCCTGATTCCCCTCGTCAGTCTGGACTCTTTCCTGACTGCTGCTCTGCACCAAAGCATACATGGCAGGTATTTAGGGCTTAAATAATATAATTTCTATTTTGCAACTTTTATATTTTTTGAGGCAAACTCTTAGGAGTTTAAAATACACACACACACACACACACACAAATGCTAGGTTCTCAGGACTTTGGAGAGTTGCTGAGTGTGATAAGCCAAACACGTGCCTTTCAAAGTCCTGGTAAATCTGAGTTTGTATTTAAGTCCATATCATCCTTTCAGTATTAACCAGCCTAGACATGGTTTTCTTCTCAAAAAATGGACATCTTTCAGAATGTGTGTATACGTTGTTTTTATAAAATAATTTCGATATTGTCCTAGGGACCAGCTATGTCATCTTAATCTTTCATTTCCATGTTGCATATGTGTATAATTTTTTTCTCCATAAATCACCCAACAGTCCAAATTAGAAGAAACTCAATATTTTAGTATAATACATACTTGTATTTTCTTGCACATTAATCTATGGGACCTTCAAAAATATTATGGTATTAGTCTGAGATTTTTTTAAAGACTACTGTTGTTCATAGGAAGTGGCTTTGGACACATTAAGATTCCTAAACGCATGTACGGTGAGCAGTCCCCAAAGAGTTCCTGGCAGGCACCAGCAAACTTCCTAAATTATATATCAGGATTCTTATAAAAAGTGCTGTAAAGTGCATGTGATAATAATTTAATAAGTTAGGTCATCTCACACAAATTAGAAACAAGGTAATATCTAAATCTGAGGCAACAATAATATCTGGGGTAAATGCCTTTGCAATCCTGACTTATTTATTAAAAGCAATACACGTGATTGTAAAAGCCAGAAATTCTGATTTGGACACAAACATTCAGCAGTTTTCCCCATGATTCGTATATTTGATCTCTATCATTAAAAAAAATACTTACTCTTGCATGTATATTTTCCTGTAAGAGAAGAAAAAAAAAAGTAAATTCACATATTTGGGGTAATATGTAAACATTATAAGACCTTTTAAATTTTCTTATTTAAAATAAAGTAATAAAGTAATTTTCATGAATGCCCTATAGAATTAGTGTAATTATTTTATAATCGTGACTTGAGAGTTTTATTTTAGCATATACACCCTTTGTGCTTCACATTTTATATAAGGATAGAAACCATTGATTCAGATTACAGTTAGTAAATTTTGATAATTTTAAAATAAATTTAAATTTTTGGTTTCATTATTTAAAAAGATCCATTAAACATAGCAAGAGGAGAGACCCAGATTACAAGATTACGAAGAAAACGTGTAACTGGCTTGCAGAAAACTACCGAGTGCTCCATGTCTCTGTATTCAGTACAGCGTTACCCAAGCGAACAGTCCACCTGTGCGATGAAGAATTCTCACAAAAGCCTTCACTCGGCATCGCTAGCTTTTGTGGCTTCCTTTTTGCTCAAGGAAAACTGAAGTCCTTCCGAGGAAGAGCGATGCATGACCTGCCTCTCTTTCCACCTCCTCTCCGCTCCACTTCCTGTTACCCACCTGCCCCATCTGTGGCCACCACACAGGCTCCTTGCTCCTTGCACTTCCTGTCCCTTCTGCTGGGTCACTTCCTCTTCCTCCTGATGTCTCTGTGGCTGACTCCCTCGTCTCAGGACTGCTCAGATGTCCTTCCCAGGGAAGCCTTCCCTGGCCAGCTTCTCACGTTGCAGCCTACCTCCCACCACACTCTGTATCCCCATTCCCTGCTGTGTTTCTCCCCGTAACACTGGTCACTGTCTCATACACTATAGAACATTCCTATCTAGTCTATTATTTATCCCCCGCAACAACTCTGCGCAAGAATTTATGCTTGGATCTGCTCACTGCTGTAGCCCCAGTTCCTAAAAAGTGGCTGGCATTTGGGAGGAGTTCAAAACATATTTGGCAAATCAGTTGGCAATAAAAACAGTGGGAATTATTCAGGTTAAATTTAAGGCATCAAGAAGGTGGACGTATTTCTCTAAAAGCCTTGTGTGGTTATAGAGAAATAAAACAATATCTTGCATTTATTATCTGATCACTGTGGCCTCTGGTTTCCCATCTTTTGAAATACAACGAACGTTTTCAGTATCAAAAATTTTATGATCTGACCCCATAATTGTAGATGGTCTTTTTACATTCGGTGATTGAGGAAAAAAAATTATTGATAAATACCTATGCTGAATTTTATCAATTTTAATGGATTTAAGAAGTTTATTTCTATTAATCTCAGTACCCTGTATTTGTGGAAAACAGTGGTATCTATATGTGAAGCGATCGTTTGCTTGATCTTCAGACACATCGTGTAAATGGTTTCCTAGATACCTTGAAATAGCCAGAGTTTGCTGAGTTTCCGATGTTTCCTGCCATTTATTTCCTTTAAGCTCACATTCTTTCCCTAATTTCTACCCTCTTCTATCGAGGAATTTTATTTGCCTATTATGCTTTATGGATCACAGATCACAAAATTTGGGGAAGAAAATGAATAAAACTAAACATGCAATTTTCCATGCAAACAAACAAGTGAACAATGTGATGATCATTTTGGAACCAAAACACCCACATTGAAGTTGAAAGAAAAGATTGTTCTTTTAACCCCTAAAGAAAAACATGGACATTTTTTTTCCTGTTTCATTTATTTCAACCAAACAAAACCTAAATATTAGAACATAAATTACTACCTCTGTGTTTGAGGTAGTATAATGTTTTATAAAAAAAGCAATCTGAGAGGTTTGCCAATAGAGGAAACGACAATTTCTGGAGCAAGGGCGTTACATTGAAACCTCTACTTCTAATTTGCTCATCATTTTTTAAAATCTCTCTGTTAGTCTAAAACTTTCCAGAAGTTAATCGCAGACAAGGATAATCCAGAAAGGAGGAAGTTAAATTGTGTCCGTTTACCCTTTTGTGGGATAAAGTAATTTAATACAGCTACGGCTCCATTTCCTACCCTCACGGGCTCATTGTAATTTGACTCACAATTAACAAAAGTTGTTCCGTGGCTGATCCTGAAAGATTATAGTCTTTATTCAGACATGATGCCATGAAACAAGGAAGTGAAAGAATTTCCAACAGTGATTTTAATTTTCACTTGGAACACTCCATTAGGATAATAAATATAAAATGTGGCGAACAAGTTGAAATGCATTCCTCTAGATTTTGCATTGCATGAGCTTCTAGCTTCCTCTCTGAGTGGAGGAGCTCCAGGACTGAGTACTGGGAGCAGCCAAAGTGCCCAGATGACTAGAAGTTTCCTCTTGAGGATGAGGGCCTCGGTTAGCAAGAAGAAAAATGGATGCATTTACAGAATGCAGACGTGAAGCCAGAAATGGGTCCTCCGTCTATCAAGAAAAAAACTTAGAAAATCCCCTTCATTGTTTTTCTATTACAAAATAAACAGCTCTTGGGGGCCTCTGAAATGCAGCAGGGACTTTGGTGGTGTTTTTAAGTGGAAAAACAGAAAAAGGAGGCAACAGACAGGCTATTCTATTTATAGCCACACTTGCATTGACAGCCATTCTCTTCTTCCCTCTCCTCCTACAGATCACAAACCTTCAATAACCCCGAAGAGGCTAAGTAATCAGATCTTTAGCAAGTACCTTCCATAACTTCGGAGACTGTATTCATACCGCATTCCACCCAATCTTAGGGGCCCCTGAAGCGACTCAGTAAGCACTTCTGGTTGAATAAGTAAAAACGTGCGGGTTTCCAACGTGTCGGCTGTAGATGCAGATGTGTATTCTGCTTCTGGAGAGCCTTGAAGTCTTTCCTTTTTTAAGATCTACAGGCTCTGAAATTACTGCTTAGATTGTAGTGATATCGATGGGAAAAGCCCGTGTGCTTCAGAGGAAGCAGTGAGCCCTGGGACTGTGATTGCTCCCTCTGATGGAGCTGGTGGCTCGAATGGGCACAGACGTCACCCTCGGGGGCTTGTTGAATTGGACTTGCCACGTGGTTTCGTGTATCTCCCCTTCTGAAGTTCGTGTTTCTGGGAGGCAAGCGCTAGGCCTATGTATTTTAAAAAATATTTTCAACGTTATCTAGCACTCTGTATAAATATTTGTCAGGCCCTCAATAAACATATTTTAATTTTGGTTAAAATGCAACTAAGTCGCTTTAAAATCCACTTTAGCTGCTGAGGCACGAAGCCGTCTCTCTCGTGGATATTGCTTCAGACCGAATCGTTCCAATATCCCCTTGCACGGTGCAGAGCGGAGGCCACAGCTAATATTCATTAGAAATTGGCCACCGCACTCTTGGGCTCTGTTACTTAGCCACAAGGAAAAGGCAGAGCGACAGGAATACAGTAATAGCTTAGACTGATTACTTGGCGAGAGAAACCAATCCCTCAGGGTGTTCCAGGCTCTCTGGGGCCTATAAACCTGTTTGCAAACCAGTTTCTCAAAATTTAAGGCTTAGCTCAGTTGAGGTCAGTATTATAGTAATGTCAATAATTCTGGTGCCCTCAGCCTTCGCAGACCTGTGCAATTCATCATTAACTTTATTTTCATGGAAAGGCAACTTTTGGGAAAAATAGCTCTAACTTGAGCTATTTGATTTTGATTTTTCTTTCCCGTAAGAAAAAGTTCTGCCAATGTTGCAGAACTACGTTCTTTTGGATTTTTGTGTTTTTCTAAACTTTGACACCTTCTGGTGCCTGAAATTATTACCTAACGTCAGCATGGTTCTGAAATTCGGGACATCACCAGGGCAAGAACTTGTAGCTTTAAAAAAAAAAAAAAAAAGATCAAATAGGCCATTGAGTCTGAAAGTAATTTTTCGCAATTAGGACTTTATGAGGTTTCAAAATTACCTCTGCTTTTAGCTGCTTTTTCAAGTGTGATGTTGAGCTATACTGCCTAGGGGAATATTCTGGAAGGGTCTGTTTCTTTCTTGAAGGAGACAAAAGCTTGATGAGTAATGGACCTCCATCCCCAGGGCTGGCACTGGGTGCTGGTCCACGATGCTAACTGTTCATTTGCTACGAGATTTCTCTCTTTTATTTCTAGAACCTGAAGAAGGAACATGGCTCAAGACAAGACATTTATTAGATCAGGTCTTGCCACTTGTTTAAGATGGGAAGGGTGTTCCTTCACACCCAGGATAATACTATTATTTTTTCCCAAGGAAAAAAGTGCTCACACATTTATATGAATTTGTTAAGATGAATACAACTTGAAACTTTAATGTTTCTCTGCACCGATGTGCTAGCCCTGAACGAAACAAAATAGCAGGACGTAATTAACCAGAGCTACCTGCTCGTTACATATCATATTTAAGAGTTATCTGATCACATAGAGCTCCCTGTGGGTAGGCTCTGAGTCTTACTGACTTTTGTTTTCTCAGCACCCAGAACTACGCTCTCCACAGCCCAAACACTACATAAATGCTTGCGATTTATTGACTTCAGTAGATTCTTTTCCAGGTTAAAAACCTGCAGTCATTTAATGACCAGTAGAGGGCAATAAAGTTGAAATTTTATTTACCTATTTTTAAAAAATCATTGAGCTCAGTTTAAACCGGTTTAAACTTTCTAGTTCTGGCCCAGAAAGACTTCCTCCAGCACAGCCTCATGTAGTCTCCTGTCTCACTTTCCTGCAGCTACAAACCTCTCGTATGGCGTTAGAATTCCCATTTCTGCCCCTGCCCCCAGTCTGAGTATCCGGGAAGGCATCCGACTGGTGTGCTCTCCCTGGTTGATTCATTGCTGGCCTAATCAATATTATTCAAGGGTGGATAATCCTTTTCTTTCTTTCTTTCTTTTTTTTTTTTTAGGAGATGGGGTCTTGCAATGTTGCCCAGACTGCTCTCCAACTCCTGGCCTCAATCGATCCTCCCGCCCCGGCCTCCCAGAGTGCTGCCATCACAGGTGAGAGCCACCACGCCTGGCCACCGTGGGTCATCCTTAAAAGTGAACGATTACAAGAGAACCACTGGGGAAGATGTGGAGTAAGGTGGTGATTCTGGCTTTAAGCTTTACGTGGCAGGACACGGTATATATAGTAAGACATCGATTTCATTTAAAAGAATCACTCTGAGCTCATGCCCACGTTTATGCATACAAATAAGATCAGAAGAAAATGCAAACTAGTTATTAGATGGTGGGAGAGCAAGGGGCTTTTATCTTATACATACTTCCTTATATTATTCAGATTTTTATGGTGAACGGTATTGACTATCATGTAGCCGTCCCACCAATGCTGTAGAGATGAGGACAGAAGGCATGACCCGTTGTCCGGAAACTAACTTGAGCAGGGCCTGACCTGCCTTCGCCAGTCTCCCCACAGTGAGTTTGGGGGCGAAGGAAGCCCATTCAGAGAGTCAGGACATTCCACCAACTTCACCAAACCTCGTGCCCCCGTGGTCACAGGGCCACATGCTGTCCGCCATGTTTCTGTACCTCTGTGGGAGCAGGCAAGTGACGACAGCTTTAAGAAGGGGCTTTTCTTCCACATTTCATTTTTTGCTATTGCATTTTTCAATCCCTATAAAGCCCTGAATCTTCTCCCACGTTATTTTTAGTCATCCTTGCAGGGGGGCGGGGGGAAAGTCAATGAGGGCTTGTGGCATGTCAGCTTGTCATAAAGGGAATGCAAAGTGCTCCCAGCAAGCCTCGCAAAGCACAGGATTTACGTGAGAACTTTGATCCACCTCCGTTTAAAATGCTCCCTGCCGGGCGGCTGAGAGTAGGTGGGGACCGTCGCGGGAAAGGCCTTACTTTAGGGACTGGAGACACTGGCTCAGGTGTTGCCTCAGTTCCTCCTCCTTTTCACAGGACTCCAGGACCCTGTGGGCCTCGTCGTGGTGGTAGCAGTAGATTTTATAGACGTCTTCCAGGGGCCCTTTCATCTGCAAGAACACGTCCCCTGACAAATGCAAAACAAAGGCAAAATGACAGCAAGTCAGACGCAACTGGCACGTCACGTGTTTAGCGTTCAGCAACGTTAACTAGCGTCAAAGAGCTGGGTAAGTCCCCCTTTATTCTCAGGCTGTTCAGGTGTCGGGGGAACCGTTGGGGATATTTTTTCCCTTTTCTTTTCTTTCTTTCCTTGTTCTTCTCTGCCTCCCTTCCTTCTTTGCTCTTTCCCCTTTTCCTTCTTTCTTTCCCTTTAATGAAACAAAGGCTGCAGAGCGTAACAGAAATAGCAGGAGGAAGCTGGTTTTGTCAAAGGTGACTTCGCACACCAGGCTGGTGCAGGACTGTGGTTGAGAGCAGCAGCTGAGAGTTGGCCCGAGTCTTCGTAAAGCAACTTGGGCTCTGTCTAGGCATTTAATGTCCTTTTTCTTAGCACGATAAAATCGGATCTATCATGGGTGGTTCAAGTAGATACTGGACAATAGTGTGATTTAATCACTCACCCCATCACTTAGAAATGAGTCTGAGCATCCAATACCCAACCCAGCACATATTGGATGACTGGGAGACACAGAAGAAAAGCATTGCAAAGTTTAGGTTGATGATTTGGAGGCTGAAGGAATTGGGATTGCTGAATTGACTGACAGTGGTGTGGACCTGCTCATCTGGACCTACGATAGTAACAGAAGGAAGTCATTCTTCCTACAGAAAGAAAAGTGTCCTTGGTATTTTCAACACGTTTTGCACATATTAACTGCTTAGTGGCCGGGCGCGGTGGCTCACGCCTGTAATCCCAGCACTCTGGGAGGCCGAGGCGGGTGGATTGCTCGAGGTCAGGAGTTCAAGACCAGCCTGAGCAAGAGCGAGATCCCGTCTCTACTAAAAATAGAAAGAAATTAGCTGGACAACTAAAAATATGTATAGAAAAATTAGCCGGGCATGGTGGCGCATGCCTGTAGTCCCAGCTACTCGGGAGGCTGAGGCAGGAGGATCGCTTGAGCCCAGGAGGTTGAGGTTGCTGTGAGCGAGGCTGACGCCACGGCACTCACTCTAGCCCGGGTGACAGAGCAAGACTCTGTCTAAAAAAAAAAAAAAAACTGCTTAGCTCCCTATGTGCACGAAGAGATAAGAGGTTATTTATCCGTATTAATTAAAGGTGAACAAATCTGAGTTTGAAACAAATAAATGATTTTCCCAAAGGCCCATCTGGAGGTGACAGAGCCAAGATTAGAGGCCCATATTCTTCTTCTTTTTCCCACTGGGTTTTAGCGCCTCGCCCACTTCAGGGCTCTGCTGGACCCCGTAGGAGGGCACGTTGTGGGACAGAGCACTGAACCAGGATCAGAACTCACTCAGGCTTTGTGTGGTCGCTTTGAGAGTGACTTCTCTTTTTAAAATTCTGTTTGTAAAATGGAAATCATTGCAGCTGTGGTAGCTATTGAGATTAATTTGAGAATTAAATGAGATTATGGATATAAAAAATGCCCACCACTGACTAGTCGTTCAATAATTGTCATTTGTCTCTTAAGTCCTCTTTATTATCCCTAGAATTAAAACACTGGTACTTTTAAAGTATCACATTCTTTTCTAACTTATATCCAGCCAATAAAAGACTTTTTTTTTCCTTTTCACTGGATGGAATTTTCCTGTGATTGTATTTTAGATTCTGCTGGAATATAAGTTGTGTGTGTGTGTGTGTGTGTGTGTGTGTGCACGTGTTAAGGTTTTTGTTGGCTTGCCCGTCTCAGTAGTGCTTTTGGGGGCCAGTAAAGAAACTCAAGGTGTGATCCTCTTTGGAGCTAAAGGGAGGAGAGATTCTTGTTTTGTTTCTGGGATTTTACAGAGTTGATCCTTCTACCGGTGTAGGTCTTCTAGATTTGCTCTTCAAGACGGTTAGCGACACACACAGTAAGAGAAAGAGTGGTTAACAGGAAGAGAAAGCAAACTAGGACAGCAGCCGGATTTGGGGTTGGGTACAGGTGAAGGGGACTCCCAGGAGCAGAATCGGGGAGCAAACAGCAGCGGAGCTTTGGCAGGGGGAGGCCCAGAGGAGGGGGTGGCCACGGCCCAGGAGGACTCAGCACTGAGTCAAGGACAGTGGATCTGAGCACACACAGCCCAGTGCAAGATGAGGTTGTAAACACGCATGTTCCCTACAGAGGAGCCAAGAGACCAGAAAAAGAAAGAAGTAAGGGACAACCTCCCAAACCCACACTAGGATCAACTCAGAAAGTCGAAACACGCAGAAGAACTAAGACACTTCACGCACAATAAAACCATTAATTGCAAATTTCCTTGTATTTTTTTCTTTAACAGACGTGGCCCAGCTTAAAGGATTTATAGCTCTCTCCTTACAACAGCATCAGTTTTTTTTTTTTTTATTCTTTTCCAAGTAAAATTCTGTTGGGTGTCTAATAATTATTATTCAATTTAAATGATCCTTAAGTGCTCTAATTGAAAGTCATTCATGCACCCACAGGCCAAATATAACACAGGCAGGCAGAATATTTGATTCTCCTCCCAGCGCTACCGATGAATTCTGCTGCATAGTAGTGCAGATGAAGCGATGTGTCTTGCAGCAAAAACTGATTCTGTTTCCACGGTAACACAGCTCGCCTGCGTCTCTGTAGGGTGAAGGACAACCGCTCTGATGTCTGCGGGTGGAAGGGACGATTAGGAGCGGAGAAGGGACAGACCCAGACCGGTGAAGGCAATTCCACTTGTGGCTGTTTGTCACAAGGACACCAGAATCCTATAAAATAAATACAGCCACTGTGTTCTTTCATTAAAAAATTCCACAACCCAAGAATTTCTTCACTGGCTTCCACGAAAAGCAATTGCCATGCAGAGGAGAAAGAAAATATGCACCTTTTTAAGTCTCCTTAGTTATTCTCTTTAAAGCAATTCCTCAAAATACTGATTTTTTTTGTCCTGGTATTATTATTTCTATGTGGCAAATTCCCCCCTTTACTGATGTAAATGTAGCCAGGCTCCTCTTCTCGATATGCCTCTTCCATTCCTTCATGTCCACGCCCAGGTGTGCCACACCAAGCCATGTGGCCTGTGAATAGTATTATTTTGACCCCACTCCCAGACAAATGTCCCCCATAAGTAAGTAAACCAGGGTAAAATCAGTGATATTCAAGGGCTCATGCTATTTCTCTTTCGGTATCAGGAATATTTTGATAAAAATTTTTCTGAAGCACTAGAGTAAGATAGGTTCAGAGAAATGTGTCCATTGGATGTGATAATTCTGAGGTCCCTGGGGATGCGGTGATGGCATTTTCGGAGGGGCAGGTTCAGGCGAGAGGGAGGGGTGGGGAAGTGGCTCAGTGGGGGGAGCTGGACCGTGATGCGGAAAACAGGGAAACTGCCTTTCTCTCCTGGGATAAACTCATCCTTAGTCTGAGGAAAAGGCATGCGAGAAATCAGAATTCCTTTATCAAAAGCTTCTCTCGGTTTCGTTCTTGGCACAATGTGCATCAGGTAAGCAAGTTGAATAGACTCAAACATGGTCCTGACTCCATCTTTCTTTTTCTTCTTCATATTTTGAAACATTACAACGTGCAAACACATTTAAGAGGGCACATTTATGTCAGTTGTTTATTGCTATGTAACAAACCACTCAAAGCTTAGTGGCTTAAAATAATAACCATTGGATTTTGCCTCCCGATTTCGTGGGTTGACTGGGCTCAGCTGTGCGGTTCTTCCGTTTCACCTGACATCCGCGGGGGCTTAGGTCATCCAGGGGCTTAACTGGGCTCATTTGAAAATCTACGGCCTTGGCAGGGGCAGCTGGAAGTTTGGCCTAAGTTGGGATGCTGGACTAGCTGGGCCACCTTCTCACTCTGTGTCATCTCAGATCGGCTCTCTCTCCACATGGCCTCTCGACATGGTATTTCCAACAAGGTAGCTGGACTTCTTAAATGGCAGACTCCCAAAATGGCAAACGTAGACATTGTCAGGCCTTCTTAAGGCTGTGGCCCGGTTGCGGCCCAGTGTCATTTCCACGGCATTTTAGTTAGTGGGTGAGAGCAAGTCCAGAGCTAACAAGGGACTAGGCTGCTCTGCAGGGTGAGTGGCAGGAGGCAGAGCCATTGCAGGGCGTCTACACTGAGGGCCAGTGCTGCACTCTGCCAAACACAGAAATGACACTCGATACATGAAATCACTCTTCATGGAAGAAAATGTGCCGCATATATTAGATACGTGAATCATCAAGGTGCACAGATACCGGGAGCATCTAGAGACCACACACATCTAGCAAATCTGACTTATCTGAAAATGCGATCAGGACCTCTGAAAAAAATTCACATTTTATTCGTAAATCAAGCTTTGTAAATAGGTGGGTACGTTTAATATTCTCAGGATAATAACAGTTTGTCACATCCTTAAATATTTATTAAGGATAGGCACTGGGCTATCCTTCTTTATGTGTGATTTTATTTAATCTTCATAAAAACCCTGTGGGGTAGGTATTATTACCTCCAATTTCCAGATGAGAAACAGAAAGTCAGTGAGAGTTTTATAACTCACCGAAAATCACACATCGAGCAATAGGATGTAGCCCAAGTCAACCTGATATTAAAACCTGCGTGTTCTTAAATTATACAAAATCATCTAAGTAGAAACAAGAGCCACATCTCAATACTCCCAGCTCTAAAGATTGAAAATCCATTTGCTATCTAGACACTCTGCTTAAGTCAAGATTTTAAAACGCACTCTGTCTCTTGGCACGAGAGTCCGGACAATTCCCTCAGCGCTCTCAGATCTGCACGCATATGTCTCTGTGTTTAAACTTGAACCTCGTCCAACCCCCAAGGTTATGTTACTGAGTAAACATCTCCTCCCGGTTTATCCAGGTATCAGGAAAAGTTCCCGTGGCACTAGAGCTGTGAATCATAAAGCTTTATTCATGCCATCTAAGGACAGAGAAATGGGACACTGTGCTTTTCGTTTTGCAGTGACATGATTGTGTGACTGCAAACAACACCAGCTGCGTTACTACCCACCAACAACCAGTTCGTCTTATGCAGCGTACGTGCTTTGGTGAAAGTTAAGTGATAGGAATTAGCAGTGAGCTCTGGGCTGCGGTACCTACGCTCCCCCCAAAGTGGACGGCCGCTTTCCTTTGCAAGAATCTCCTATCCTCTCTTGCCTTGAGGTCTTTCCTTCATTTCTCATTTAGAAAGCTTTTTGCACCCAATCTCCACCTTCCTCCGTCCTTCCAGTCCAAGCTCAAAAGTCACGTGCTAAATCAGGCTTTTCTTCGTCATCTGAGTTGAAATATATTAATCTCTCCCTGTGATCTGTGTTAATTAGCTATTACCGCAGAACAAAAATCACCCCAGAACTTAAATGCCTACAACAGCATTTGTTTTCTAACCGTTGTGTGGGTTGCCGGCTGGGCAGGGCTCGCTGGAAGGGGGTTTACTTGAATGCTTGCATTGCCTTGGTGGGTGGGTTGGAGGCTGGCTGAGGAGGAGGACCTTTCTCACGTGCCTGAGCCCTGAGTGTCGCTTGGGACGGCTGGGCAGGTGGGCCTCTGTCTTTGCCAGCCGAGAGCCCAGAGTCGTAACACCGTCATGGAGCATCATTTGGTCTCATTTTATCGCTCAAGGAAAGTCACCAGGTCAACTCAGATACAAAGGGGGAGGATATTAAACTAAGTCTCCAAGTAATTCTTTTACAGGTGTGGCCTGACTATTTAATGTTTTCCTAGGTTTTTTTTTTTTTAAATCCCCCTCAAAGTTGTCATTTACGATCAGGAAATTTGAAATTGTGAACATCTTCCATTGAGTCTTCTCTGTAAACCATATTTTTGAAATTTTTAAGTTGAACTAATTTTAGACTTGAAGTTGCAAAAAAAAAAAAAAATACAGATAGTTTTCAAGTATTCCTCACCCAACTTTCTCAATGCTAAAATCTAATAGAACCATAATGCAATTGTTAGAAAAAGAAAATTCACTTTGATGCAATGCTGTTAACTAAAGGAAACACCGTATGTGGATTCCAACACTAATCCTCTTTTGCTCTTCTGGGATATATCCAGCCTCCCACTTGTGTTTTTGCTCTGCCTCAGTTTCCCCATGTCTGTAACAGCTCCTTATCTTTATCCTTTATGACCTTGATACTTTAGAAGAGTATTGATCAGTTGCTTTGTCGAGTGTTCCTATTTGAGTTTGTCTAATGATGTCTAACAGGGCCGGGCATGGTGGCTCACGCCTGTAATCCTAGCCCTCTGGGAGGCCGAGGCGGGTGGATCGCTCAAGGTCAGGAGTTCGAGACCAGCCTGAGCAAGAGCGAGACCCCGTCTGTACTAAAAATAGAAATAAATTATCTGGCCAACTAAAATATATATAGAAAAAATTAGCCGGGCATGGTGGCGCATGCCTGTAGTCCCAGCTACTCGGGAGGCTGAGGCAGGAGGATCGCTTAAGCCCAGAAGTTTGAGGTTGCTGACGCCACAGCACTCACTCTAGCCCAGGCAACACAGCGAGACTTTGTCTCAAAAAAAAAAGAAAAAGAAAAAGAAAAAAAGGGAAAAGCATGGGAAAAGTAGTTGTGTGTGTTTTTCATGTCATTATAAACTCCTCATGTAAAAAAATTTACAATCTAAAAATCAATTGATTCAGAGGCATAAGATCTAAAAAAACTGTAACTAAAATCAGTAAAGCTATTAAAATATTTAAGTAATTCATCCTTTAAGGATCAAGTAAAAAAAAATTAAAGAACATCTGGAGGGCGAAAAGATTGAAAGATTGGAAATTAAACAGCAAATGGCGTGTTTTGTGCCATGGAGAGACTTCAGCAATTGGATATAAACCCACTTGGAAATCAACGTAGAGTTTGTGTAATTACAACGAGCCTGAAGATGGCTTCCGCGTGTGTGTATCTCCTGGGAAGCATGATGAGTCAGAAACGTAAAACCAAAGCGAAGGGGGGTTATTAGAATATTATCTCCCGTTGGGTTGCAGAACTCCAGGGGAGAACAAACCTACCGATGACTTGCATGGCCGGTTCCACGTCTGTTGTGGCCTCTTCCAACAAGGACAGCAGCTCGGCCGATACCTGGTGCACGGCTTCGATGTTGCAAAACAAGCTGTCCACGTCCAGCCTGTCAATCTGCGGAAACACAAACACTGAGCACCGGTGGACGGAGAGAAAAGCGCCCCGGATGTTTCTCCTGCCAGACAGTAAGCGTTTCGCATGCCAGCCCGCGCTGCCTCCATGCTCCGTTTGGGTAAACACTCTCACCCAGGGTTTCTAGAGCAATTTTTCATCTAGGAAACCGGGATGGTTCCTCCGTTACCTCTGTCTTTGCCTTTATTTGGAGTATGTTTTGAGCTGAATGTACATCGACGTACTCCTATAAGAACCAGAATGAGAAGAAGATTCGGGCCTAACTGCTGTTTGTATTAACTGCCCTCTATGGAGGTATTACCGGTGCGTTAAGAATTTGAAGATTTTACTGCTTATACAGCAGAAATCAGACCTTACCCTAGGCAAGCCACTATTTTCAAAGCTGTTTTTAAATCCCCAGATGTTCAAAAAGTGATGACAGAGTAGAAGTGCTGGGATGCTTCATGGTTTTTTTTTTTTTCTTGAAATAAATATAAATGGAAATCTTCATCAGACATAGTCTACGAATTAAGAATTCATCATATTTTGTAATTTCATGCACACTCTTGACAACCAGTGTAATGATTCTTAGATCTTACAGATGGAACTTATAATAATTTATTTATTCATTCATCCATCCTTTCATCAAATATTTCCTGAGCACATACTATGTCCCAAGAACCATAATAGAAGCTAGACTCTGTCTGGGTAGCAGGTGATTAGTAGATGGATGACAAATGTCCTCAGATGACTACAGTGAGATATGTGCGCTTTTTTTTTTTTGAGACAGAGTCTCACTCTGTCACCCAGGCTAGAGTGCCGTGGCATCAGCCCAGCTCACAGCAACCTCAAACTCCTGGGCTCAAGTGATCCTCCTGCCTCAGCCTCCCGAGTAGCTGGGACTACAGGCATACGCCACCATGCCCGGCTAATTTTTTCTATATATTTTTAGCTGTCCAGATAATTTCTTTCTATTTTTTGTAGAGACGGGGTCTCGCTCTTGCTCAGGCTGGTCTCGAACTCCTGACCTCGAGCCATCCTCCCGCCTGGGCCTCCCAGAGTGCTAGGATGACAGGTGTGAGCCATCGCGCCCGGCCTGTCCTCTGATTTTGCTGGGTCTTATTTACAATTTTTACCATGGGTTTCAGTGAGATCTTCCATAATCAAATAGTGTCTGGTCGGGGCACGACCACATTGTGCAGACTCCAGCGGGTGACAGCCGGGCACAGGAGTGGGTTCCTTGTACTCACGACTTACTGTGCATGAGCTCATAGGTGGATAAGGAAATCGTCAATAATCAGGCTTCACAAGGGAAAAGCAGAGTTGCCGGATTAAAACCAGATCATCAAAATTAGGGGCAAGAGAGAGAGAAGGAGTCCAGTTAAAGACGAAGGACGAAAAAATTAAGGAAACTTAGGAACAAGGGGTATATGATAAGGGGCAGAGCTGGAGGAGTTCTGGAGATAAAGGCCAACATGCAGCTTCTTTCCCGCGCTGTGAGAATCAGTTTCCGCAGGCGTGTGCTAAGTCTAGTTAAGAGGCAAGAAAGAAGCAACCTGCTCCCCTTTTTATCTCATTCTTTTTTGACCTTGGCTCATCTGTTTTTCCCCATATTGGACACGGATTATTTTGCTAAGCATCTTCGGTCATGGAGCTTGGAGGCGTAACTTCGCGTTGCACCATTTTAAGACGCGGTGACTGTCAGTTATTTCTCATGCGATGTGTTTTGCTGCTCAGACTTCTTCCAACCGTCTTGGGAGATTCCACACTTTGCTACCGTCAGTCCTGTTTTCAAGATAACTCCCAGCTTCCTTTGGAATTAAAGCTATATGACTGTATGCGGTGGATGACTTCAATAGAGAATGAGACAGCTTTTTAAATTTTTTTATTTTTTATTTTTTTAGCCTCAAGGACCGTGAGATAGACAATTTTTTATGTATTTTAAAGTTGTCTTTATCTCCATATTAATTATTACATTGCAATCACTATTGGCTCTTAGGGTCTTTAATCCAGTGTCTCACAAAATGTTCCTTCATTAAGCCTTCACCTTAATAGGAGAGGCACTTGTGGGTGTTTTGCCTGAAATCAAGGGACGTTCAGGACTTCCAATTTTATGTTATAAAGTATATTTAATATTATACAAAATATCTAAAAAGCATATAACAGCTATATGGCTCTTTTTAATTATTATTTAATGATAAATGATTAACTAATCTACTTATAAAATTATCATTTACTGACCATTTATCATTATCAATGGCTCAATAGTGACATATTTCTGAGTACTGCTGACGTAATGCATTATTTATTCTCAAGAATAAATAACAGTGGGTATTAATTAAATCCGCAACAGTATAACATTGCATGGTAAAAGATGTTTTCTGAAAGTTTTGTAGGAACCAGATTTTTATAAATTGATTTAGTTTTAAATGTACTGGTTGTATATTTCTTCAAATGATTTTTGAAATGAAGTTTTCTACCATATAAAATTCCATGCCCTGGTTTATTTCCTGTGTAAGATAAATGATCAGATGTAATTCATACAAGGTATTCCCATTATTGTTTCATTTTGTCCTGGAAACTTCATTCTGAGTGACTTGAAGTATTTCATTTTTATTATTTCGTATATTATGCCAACTTCTCTGTAAAGCAGGGGCCGTTTTGAAGACAGGGAAAATGATGCAGAGTGAAGAGAGATGCCAAGCTCAAAGTGATGCAAGAAGTTCAGGCTGAAGCTGGAATCAGAACTTGATCTTTTAGTTCTATGCCTTAGTCCATACCCAGAAAATACTAATAATGCAGTACTTTGCTATCTCTGTTTTGATTTTTTGTTTTTTTCTTAAAGTTTTCACTAAGTTGTGAGTTCTACACTTTATTTCCCCAAGGTCGGTATCCTGCATGTCTGTCTAATTTAGATTATAAATCCATTAAGCAAGACTCTAACTCTGCATTTTATCTCTCATCTTAGCTCGGTGCAACAAATGCTAAGTAACAAAAACGTAGGTTTTAATTCCATTTCTTCCTGAAGGACAGAAAGGATTAAAACATCAGTTGGCCTGGTTTCCATCGCCTGTATCGCGGTGGGCCCGTGGGATTGTGTGAACCGTAAAATGAATTCGTGTTCAGTCATTGCTGTGCCAAGGAACAAACAAATGCCTGGTCTAAATAGGCTTTTAAAACTGACGGATGATTTTATGATTACTGATATAAATTCAAGGAAGCATCTCTCTATATTTATTAATCATTTACTAAAAACAGGCAGGGTTCTAAAAGCTTAAGTTAAATTGTATTTTAAATGGATTAAAATTCATTTTTTGAAAAAGGGCAGTCTGAGTACACATTACTCTAAGCCAAGTCAACACATAATGATTCAGACTTACAAAACACAACACCTAAAAGTCAATGTTTCCATCGACAATTTAATTTGTTGCTCTGCAAAAGTACTCACCACGGGATATACTCAAATGGAAAGTTCCCATTACATTTAAATAATTACTAGATTTTGAAATCAGGTAGCGTGATGCCTCCAAGCTTTATTCCTTTGCCTCAAGATTGCTTTGGCTATTTGGGGTCTTTTGTGATTCACACAAATTTTAAAATTTTTTATTATATTTCTGTGAAAGATGTCATTGGAATTTTTATAGAGTTTGCATTGAATCTATAGATTATGGACATTTTCACAATATTAATTCTTCCCATCCACGAACACAGCATATCTTTCCATTTATCTGTGTCTTCTTTAAATGATTTCATCAGTGTTCTATAGATTTCCGTGATTTCAAAATCTACTTCAAAGCTATAGTAATAAAAACAACATGGGACTGGCATAATAACGGACACATACACCAATGGGACAGAATAGATGGCTCCAAAATAAATTCATACATTTACGGTTGGTTGATTTTTGACAAAGATGTCAAGACAACACAAGGGAAAGGACAGTCTCTTCAATAAATGGCGCCAGGAAAACTGTTTGCATGCAGAAGAATGAAATTAGACCCGCACCTCCCACTGTATACAAAAATCAACTCAAAATGAAGGAAAGACTGAAACGTGAGACCTGAAACTATGAAGTTACGATAAGAAAACACAGAGTGAAAGCTCCATGACATTGACCCGGGCAATGATTTTTTGGATATGATCTCAACAGCACAGGCAACAAAAGCAAAAATAAACGATTGGGATCACATCGAAGTAAAAAGCTCCCGCAGAGCAAAGAAAGCAATCATCAAAGTGAGGAGACAACCTAGGGAATGGGAGGCCATGTCTGCGAACTGCATATCCAATAAGGGGTTAATAGACAAAATATGTATCATATTAAGTGGATATTTTAGAATATTCTACTTAATTTTATCTGCACGGAGAAACTGGTGTGCTTAGTTCAGACATTAGGATACCTGGCAGATTTGCTGACAGAGGTCAAGCCCCTCCCTCAGTTTACCCCGGGGAAGGGCCCGACTATGGTTTTCTGTTTAATGAGCACTGGGGTCAGCCTAACCCCGGCACAGGGAGGAAGAGCCATTCCCAGGTGCCCTGCAGACTTCTAACCACGAACACCTTGAACACTGGAAAGAAGTCTAGGAGCAAACTCTTTTTTTAAATAATAAATTAAACAATTATCATAAAAGTAGTTCATGTTCATTGCAGAAAATTAAGGGTGGGTCGGTAAAAGAAAGAAAATACAATCACCTATAATTTTACCACACAGCAATAACTCCTGATGATACTTTTGGGTATGTCCTTCCGGATTGTTTGTGTGTGTGTGTGTGTGTGTGTGTGTGTGTGTGTATACATCAATACAAAAAAGTTAAATATGTCAAATAGAGTTTAAATTTTTTTTTAACTAGACAACTTAACATGAACATCTTTTCATGTCATTAATTTTCCTCAATTGCACCATTTTTGAAGTCAACATTATGGAAAAATACTGTAGTCTACTTAACCAGGCAGTAACTAATCTTCCAGCTAAATGCCTGCGATACCTGCTCACTGCCAGAACACACTCCAGCCAGAGACATCAGCATGGGCAGATCTCTGTTAGCACAGAGATGCCAGTCCCTTTGCAGAAAGCCGTGCTGGGACTTGGGACGGAAACCTCAGCAGGTACAGGGAAACGCCAGGGCCAGCCGGTCAATCAAGGCCGGACAGAAAGACCGTGGTTGAACTTGAGAAGTCCCGGAGTTAAGAAGTTTGTTTCAAACAATGGCAAGTTTGTTTTGACTGGTAACAGGCAAGCAAAATGCTTGTATTGATATCCTTGGATAAAAGGTAGACAGTTCACCAAGGGTCCCTGCCTTTATGTCTCTCTGTGGGGACAGGAAGAAAGGAAGTCACTTGGCAGAAGTTTGGGGTGGTCTTCAGGCTTGTCATCCTTTCCTACTTTAAATTTTATACGAAATGCTCGGAGGACAAACAGTATTGCTAGGAATAGCCCTGCGGAGCTGGAGGGCCGTTATATGCTGTGATCTTTTCAGAAATTCTAAGAAAAAAAGGATAGGACAAACGCTTGAGTTCCATTGTCAAAATATAGAAAAGTAATGTGGACACTGTTTGGAACCACCAATGAGATTATAAGAAAAATTCGTAAATTTTGATGCACCCAAGTCAGCCAAAAAATTATATTGAAGGGCTTCTGGCTGCGCATGATGAATGGGGTGAACATTGTTATGCTTTAATCACTCGATACTCACAGAGAGAGAGAGAGAGAGAGAGAGAGAGAGAGAAGGAACATGTGTGTTTATTTCTTCTTCCCGCATACGTACGCAGACTGAGAGCCTATAGTGATACTCTTAACTTTTCCAGATCTAATATTTGAAAGAAACTTCTGATCATCAGGAATAGACTTAACATAAAACCCATTTTTTTTTTCCCCACTCTAGGTAAATTTTTGGAGGCAGAACTAATGGAATTTGCTGATAGATCTGATACGGGGCTTAAGAGAACGAGAAAAGTTAAG
This sequence comes from Lemur catta, assembly GCF_020740605.2. NCBI lineage: Eukaryota > Metazoa > Chordata > Mammalia > Primates > Lemuridae > Lemur > Lemur catta. The sequence continues at coordinate 762,255 of NC_059153.1, read as the reverse complement.
AATGACTCCAGGGTTTTTTTTCCCAAGCGACTGGAAGACGGAGCTGCCGTTCTCTGAGATGAAATACACTTCAGGGGGCGCAAGTTTGAAAGGGAAAATTAGGAGCCCGGCTTTGAACGTGTTAGATTTGAGATGCCTTGTAGACAGCCAAGTAGAGGTTTGAGTGGGGAACCGCAGAAGCAAAGCAGGACTTCAGGGAAAACGTCTAGGCTGGAGATAACAATGTGCCATCGTCAGCGTGTGGATGGGATTTAAAGCCATGAAACCAGACGGGACCCCCAGCAGCGTGAACGGGGACAGGAGAGAGAAGAGGCCACAGGCTGAGCCCTGAACTACTGTAGTGTTTAGAGATGAGGATGAAGCAGCAAAGGAGACCAGGAGTGGTAGGGAGAGACCGGGAGTGTGTGCAGTCCGGGGAGAAAGAGAAAAGGAGGAAGTATTTTTGTCAAATGATGCCAGCAGGTCAGGAAAGTGAATGCCTCCTCCTGCCGATATCTACAGCAATTAATTGCTGCATAACTAATTAGCATAACTAATCACGACTGCCTTCTGTTGCGATCGCTTCTGGCGTCGCCTTGGAATATATCTTTGATTGTTATTTGTGTTTTTACGCGTTTATGAGTCATTTTCTTGACCAGATGATAAACTCTTCCAGGGCAAGACTGCGACATAAATTTCCGAAATGCCCGGGTGGAGCTCAGCGGCGAACGTTTAATCTTCTCATTTGCATGTTGCGCTAGAATACCACATTCTCCGTGAAATATTGCCCAGTTAATCTGTCTGGAAGTGATCTGTCCCTTCTCTGAACTCCAATCGCACTTATTGTCTGCACTTATCGATTATTGCTTTGCATGACAAGTTATCTTCTCATAGCTTGTCACTCCTAACTAGGGATTCTTAGTTTTCTGACGGTAAGAAATGTGTTTCCTCTGTCTTTATGTAGTCCAAAAAAATGCCTGAAAATTAATTGATTAATTAACTCATGTAATCATACCCCTTGTCTGAAGTGCATATTATTTAAATAAGTGCATATTATTAATAACAACACACTTGTCTCCCCAGTAAATGCTTCCTTTGTACCCGGTGTTACTCTCCGGAGTCCGGGATTTCTGGCCCTGTGCTGATCTCTGCCTTGCACGGATGGCGTTGCTGGCGCTGCATTGCAGAGGTTTACAGCGTCATTATAATAATCACAGCCACTGAAATCGTGTTGCTTATTCTTCACAAATGAGAGCAAATTGAGGCCGGGCGCGGTGGCTCACGCCTGTAATCCCAGCTACTCGGGAGGCTGAGGCAGGAGGATCGTTTGAGCCCAGGAGTTTGAGGTTGCTGTGAGCGAGGCTGACGCCACGGCACTCTAGCCCGGGTAACAGCGAGACTCTGTCTCTAGGGGAAAAAAAATTATAGATAGCAGGAATTGCTTTGATTTTCTCAGATTTAACTTAATGTAGTGAGCAAAATCCCTGTTTGTGCCTGGCTCTCTGGGCATCCTTTATTTTCATATGATCAGCCTGGCTTCCGTGTCTGTGCGTGCCCATCCGCGAGGTCTTGGGACTGAGGAGTCTGATCACAGGACCTGCTGGACTCTGGGGAGGGAGGGACTAGATCTAATCGGAGGGGGAAGTGGAGAAAGGGACTCGACTTTTCCATCAGTTTGTTTTACAATCTAGAAGGATTCCTGGTATCCTAAGCGTGGCATGAGAAAAAGCCAAGATATGCAGGAGATTATTATACATTTGTATAATCAACAAAATAAGTAATCAACAAACTGTTAGAGACAGTACCAGTGGGAGTGGGCTGAAAGAGAAGAGATGGGGTTAGAGAAGACCAGGCTTGAAATTCGGACTTTGAGGAGATAAAGTTAGTGGTAATGACACGTTCTGGGGTAGGACCGGAGGGTGAGTGGCTGAGATGGGGTTAAGGAAAAATCGTTTGGATACGACAAAGTCCAGGAACTGAGAAGCCTGGATGTTGCGTGGATCATTTGCCTGAATGCTGAAATCACCTAAAAATGATGCCAGAGTTGGGAGGGAGACAGAAGGAGAAGATGTAAAGACAGCGAGCTTAGGTTCTAAATTTTTCAGATGATAGGAGTTGACAGGGCTGTATCATAAGGAAGGGTCGATAGTGGTAGAGTTTGATGCAATGTGCGTTTAAAATCACTATTTTATTAAGTATGTAAATGAATATGTTATTAATGACCATTAACATCTCCCAGGATAGAGGTTATATCAGATACAGCTATAAACTCTGCTTCTGAATGTTGTAGGTACTGGGGGGACATTCAGTGATTGGTGTTGGGACACCTGGCTAGGACTGTTTTTATAATCATGGGGCACATGTTAAGATGCCAAATCCAGAATCAATAAAGTTGGATGTATCTGACTACTTAAACATAAAAAAATATACATCTTAAAATTAGAATGCTATTTTAAGGAAAGTTATTGCAACATGTGGAATAGAAAAAGAATATTCCTAATGTACAAAAAGGTCTTATGAAATAATGAAAGATAATTTTTAAAAAGGGCAAAAGACATGGATATGACTACAGATTAAAAAGAATACAAAAGGCTAATGAATATAAAAGAAGATATTTGTCAGAAGGAATGAAGGAAACATTTATAAAATTACCAATGCTCAGAATTAAAAAGGATGGCAGAAAAAATGCCATCTCAATCACTATTCATGGGAATGAGAATTAGAATAGTATCAACTTTCTGGTTGGTGGTTGGAAATTTTTGTCAAAATCTTAAATATGCCCACCCTTTGACCTAGCAGTTTTATTTCAAGGTATTTATTCTAAGGAGATAAAGGGATAAACCCCCAAAACCTAAGTACATCTCAGCATCGGTAATAGTAGAAAAACATTTAAAAGTATTAGCAGTCATGAAAAGATACATGTAACAGAGCGCCGAGTGAAACAAGTATGGTACAAGATAACGTGTGTAGTTTTGATCATATTTAGGTAAAAGTACATATGCTTGTGTCTATATATGTGAATGTTCACATAGATGTCTGAAGGGATGTTTCAATCATGTTGATGATATTTGAGTAGTGGGATTTCTGATCATCTTCACTTTCTAGTTTAGGTTTTCCTACGAATACATTGTTGCACTGGGATGGGGACCACTCAAGCCCTCATGAGATTGTCACTCCTTGGAGCCTTTGCTCTTGCTCTCTGCTCTGCTGGACATTCTGTTACCACCTCCAGTTCTCTGCTCAGATGTGCCTCGTCAGAGAATTCTTCATTTTCCACCCCGTTTGAAATAGAACAATCGCCCTTTTGTTCCCACGCTCTATTCCTTTCCTCTGCTTTAGTTTCTCAGCTGGACTTACCGTCTAACACGCTTTCATTTTATTTGCTTGTGTATTTATTGCCTATTGCCCGACCCCTCCCGTCCTGCACCAGGAAGTAAACCCCCAAGGGGAGGACTTGGTTTTGTACTAAACTGTAACCACAGAGCTGAGCACAGTGCTAATCACCTGTCAGGAACTTAATCAATGTGTGTTCAGCAAATGAAACAGCCGTGTGTGTGTGTGTGTGTGTGTGTGTGTGTACAACATCCTTGTGCCTCTATTCTAATTCTCTACTTAAAAATTCCCTTAAAAAGGCCTTGATTAAAAGCGAGGAAAATGATGAACTTATAAACACTTTTTAAGTTTCGCCTGGGGCCAGTCCTACCAAAGATAAAATTTTTACTTAAATTCAGTTCAATTTCTGGAGTGAACTGTACTTATCTAAACAGTCCTAGGTTTAACTGAGCTCCCCATGCAGGGGTGGAAAATTCATGTATTTTTCTCTTCTACATCCATGATCATCATTGAATTAAATTAAGTGCCTCGTTCCTAGCCTGCTGAAAAGAAAAACCTGTTTGTTGTTCAAACTTTGTTACTAGTTCCATGGAAATCCAAGGAAGAACACGTTCGAAATTTCCAAGTGGCAGAAACTGTGAATTTCCTTTGCTCCATATTTTAGAATACGGCCTCTGCGGCCAGATGGAGGGACACTGCATCTTTCTAGGGACACAAGAAAAATGAGTCTGATGACACGCAGCGAGCCCAGGGCTGTGGAGGACACATCCGTCCACTGATGGACCCAGGGCCTTCCGATTCATGGCGCTAGTGATGCTATTTAGGATACGGGAGGGGGAAAGAATTTAAAAAAATAAAAACAACCTCACATGTGCGTTTACCTGTTCATCTCTCAGGGGCTGAACCACTTCCCGGACACACAGCTCCAGATCGTTGAGATAATCCTTTTCCGTCTGTATCAGCTCCCTGATGATTTTTGCCCGCTTTGCCATCATCCTCCTCATCTGATGCTCTTCCTCCGAGCCCGGGGCCTCCGCGGCAGAGCCCTCGGCGTGTGGAGTCATCTTTTCTGTTCAGTGAAAACGTGCACAGGTGAGACATCGTGCCGAGGTTCCTTTTGCCCTCATTCCAAGCAGTGCCACCGCGGGGTGATCGCTACTAAGGGAAAGGACTCAGGGCGTCTTCATGACATGTCCTTAGGAGGTGGCGTGTGACAGTTCCCCACGAGGTCAGAATCCTACAAACCCTGAGCAAGAGACACGGGGGTGAACTGCTTCTAACACGTGAGTTAAATGTTACTCCAAGGCCGTGGCTTCTAGAAAATACCACGTTGCTAGTATCCTGGGGTACACAGCTGGTCTTCACCCTGGAGGCAGAATGGATGAAAACGCAGCTCGGGTGAAAACTCAGCCTGCATATGTTTGCTTTTAAATCAAGGGAAGAGTTTTAACCAGTAAGTGAAACACCTCCAATTTTGTTTGTCCTTATGATGAAAAATAATTACTCCTCATTCTCAGTGGCTTCTACCTAAATCTCAGTGGAATGGGAAATGATCGCACACGATTGGGGTTTTTCTGTGCAATTCACAATCGGAACCCACGAGGAGTAAGGCAGTATTGGTGAAAATATTTCAGCTAATATTTTTCATGGCTTATCTTTAATACTGTGCACATCTTGTTATTTCAAAATTCTAGAATTGTTGCATGGAAAGTTTTAATTTAAAAAAATCACAGTGCTGAGGAGATGTTGAGATAAATAGGAAGCCTCGCATGTAGCTCAGGTTTTCTACGAAGTATTAAAGAAAGCTAAATATCTTCAAGGATGAGCCAGCTCCCCACGGCGATGTGAAATTTTGGAAGCCAAAAATGAGCCCACAGACCATGAAATCAGAGCCATGATAGACATCAGGGCAGCGTGTGTGTGTGTGTGTGTGTGTGTGTGAGTGTGTGTGTGAGTGTGTGTGTGTGAGTGTGTGAGTGTGTGTGTGTGAGTGTGTGTGTGAGTGTGTGTGAGCGTGTGTGTGTGAGTGTGTGTGTGTGAGTGTGTGAGTGTGTGTGTGTGTGTGAGTGTGTGTGAGTGTGAGTGTGTGTGTGAGTGTGTGTGTGTGAGTGTGTGTGTGTGTGTGTGAGTGTGTGTGTGAGTGTGTGTGAGCGTGTGTGTGTGTGAGTGTGTGTGTGTGAGTGTGTGAGTGTGAGTGTGTGTGAGTGTGTGTGTGAGTGTGTGTGTGTGAGTGTGAGTGTGAGTGTGTGTGAGCGTGTGTGTGAGTGTGAGTGTGTGTGTGAGTGTGTGAGTGTGAGTGTGTGTGTGTGAGTGTGAGTGTGAGTGTGTGTGTGAGTGTGAGTGTGTGTGTGTGAGTGTGTGTGTGTGAGTGTGAGTGTGTGTGTGTGTGTGAGCGTGTGTGTGTGTGAGTGTGTGTGTGTGAGTGTGTGTGTGAGAGCGTGTGTGAGTGTGTGAGCGTGTGTGTGTGTGAGCGTGTGTGAGTGTGTGTGTGTGAGCGTGTGTGTGAGTGTGTGAGTGTGTGTGTGAGTGTGTGTGAGCGTGTGTGTGTGTGAGTGTGTGTGTGTGAGTGTGTGAGTGTGAGTGTGTGTGAGTGTGTGTGTGTGAGTGTGTGTGTGAGTGTGAGTGTGAGTGTGTGTGAGCGTGTGTGTGAGTGTGAGTGTGAGTGTGTGAGTGTGTGTGTGTGAGTGTGAGTGTGTGTGTGAGTGTGTGAGTGTGAGTGTGTGTGTGTGAGTGTGAGTGTGAGTGTGTGTGTGAGTGTGAGTGTGTGTGTGTGAGTGTGTGTGTGAGTGTGTGTGTGTTGAGTGTGTGTGAGCGTGTGTGTGTGTGTGTGTGTGTGAGTGTGTGTGTGAGAGCGTGTGTGAGTGTGTGAGCGTGTGTGTGTGTGAGTGTGTGTGAGTGTGTGTGTGTGAGCGTGTGTGTGTGAGTGTGTGTGTGTGTGAGCGTGTGTGTGTGAGAGCGTGTGTGTGTGAGCGTGTGTGAGCGTGTGTGTGTGTGAGTGTGAGTGTGTGTGTGTGTGTGTGAGCGTGTGTGTGTGAGTGTGTGTGTGTGTGTGAGCGTGTGTGTGTGAGAGCGTGTGTGTGTGAGCGTGTGTGTGTGTGAGCGTGTGTGTGTGAGCGTGTGTGTGTGTGTGTGTGTGTGAGCGTGTGTGAGTATGTGAGTGTGAGTGTGTGTGTGAGTGTGTGTGTGTGAGTGTGTGTGTGTGTGAGTGTGTGAGCGTGTGTGTGTGAGCGTGTGTGAGTGTGTGTGAGTGTGTGTGAGTGAGTGTGTGTGTGAGTGTGTGTGTGTGAGTGTGTGTGAGTGTGTGTGTGAGTGTGTGAGTGTGTGTGAGTGTGTGAGTGTGTGAGCGTGTGTGTGTGTGAGTGTGTGTGAGTGTGTGAGTGTGTGAGTGTGAGGGTGAGTGTGTGTGTGAGTGTGTGTGAGTGTGTGAGCGTGTGTGTGTGTGAGTGTGTGAGTGTGTGAGTGTGAGTGTGTGAGTGTGTGTGAGTGTGTGAGTGTGAGTGTGAGTGTGTGTGTGTGTGTGTGTGTGTAAATGGATTCGCTTCAAGCCTGAAGCTTAATTTCCATCTTAGTCTCTGCTGTTGCGGAAGTAATTTTATTTCAGTTCAAGTTAATAGGATTCTAGTAACTGATACGTGAGACATTTTCCATGTCGACGCCACTTCCCGAGAATGGAGAACTTGACAAAAGGAACTGTAAAAAGTTGGTACAGAAAAAAAAAAAAGCTCAGGTCACAATGTGTGCCAGTAAAGAGAGCGTGTTCTCTTGGCTGACCCCAGAAGCAAAGCTGAGACAACTGAAGAAACGATATAGGACGGGAGTTAATGGTTCGATGTAAGGAGACTGCCCCAAGAATGTGACCAGACACTCGAGAAAGTACTGGCATCCTGTCTCCCTGGCCCGCTGACTCCAGGAGTTCAGGTAGAGGCTCAGTCATCAAACGTCCGTGCAGAATGCTGTAAAGGCAATTCCAGCATCGGTTTGGAAGTTGTACTAGATTAATCTTTGGGCAATGCAGACTCCAGACTCACAGGTGAATATGCTTCTGAACAATTCGCCTGGTACCAATTCTTCCTTCATTCGGAAAGAAGGTCGTTTCGACAAATGGTCTCTAAAAGCAAATGGTTTCCCAAGCTTTGGGCCATTCAGTGTCCCCAAAATAACCCACGTGACCAGCGTAAGGAGAGCGAATCTATGCAAGGAGAGAGACCGGATTGGTGAGGTGTTCTGTGGCCTTCATGTCCCGACCTATGTTATGGGAATCTGGGGATGCTTGTTAGTTTGTAACATTCTCACTGGAGAGTAGAAGAAGCCTGGTTCTCAGTGCCCCGAATTTAAAGGACAAGTTCCAATCAGGCGTCATCACTATGAATTATTTTGGATAGAGAAGGAGGCAGGTTACCTCGTGAGGGGAGAAGCAGGGGCCAGGCTGTGTAGCTCCATTGTCTCCATTCCCTTCTTAAAATTTTTAAGAATTATAAATTTTTTTTAAAAATTTAAGGTATATGACATAATATTTTGATATACACGTCCATAGTGAAGTGATTGGGCAGGGCTGGGGGGCTGAGGGCAGAGAGGAGCCAAGGTGTCCCTTACTCCTGGGGTATGTGAAATGTGCACAGAGAAATCTCGTTAGGAGAGAGCTGAAAACCACTGTGGGTGGCGTCCAATGACCTCTGAACATGACCTTGAAAATAAAAAAGACACTGTTGAAAAACTGTTCTGATTGGCGTTTGCCTTCTCAAATTCTAAACCTTTTGTACCTTATGAAAATAATCTATCAAGTACGTGGGATCCTAGCCAGGAAACGGGAATCTTTCCTGATCTTTGGCAAAGAAATGTCTCTAAAACATATTCTCAGGTTGCTTTTAGTTCCGAATTGCAGGACTCAGTCCCTACGTCAGTTTAATGTATTTCGCGGATGTTCCAGTTGCTGCCCTTGAAAATGTACCACATCAGAGTGTGTCGATTAAAAACTGCTTAGTAGGCCGGGCGCGCCTGTAATCCTAGCAATCTGGGAGGCCGAGGTGGGAGGATCGCTCGAGGTCAGGAGTTCGAGACCAGCCTGAGCAAGAGCGAGACCCCGTCTCTACTAAAAATAGAAACAAATTATATGGACAGCTAAAAATATATATAGAAAAAATTAGCCGGGCATGGTGGCGCATGCCTGTAGTCCCAGCTACTCGGGAGGCTGAGGCAGGAGGATCGCTTAAGCCCAGGAGTTTGAGGTTGCTGTGAGCTAGGCGACGCCACGGCACTCTAGCCCGGGTGACAGAGCGAGACCCTGTCTCAAAAAAAAAAAAAAAAAAAGTGCTTAGATTATCTAATAATCATTCAACAGCTCGTTCACACCAAATGTGGGGGGACCACGGTGGTGGAAATCCGTGTCAGGGAAGACATTCAACTCCAAAAACTTTTCCTTCAGGTATAAAAACCTTCGCAGGGAAGGTAGAATTGAGCAACCTTAGGAGATTCCTTGTTTGCAGTTTTGACTCAAGTTTATTGCGGGAACAAAGACTCGACTTGCATCATTTTATGGTCAGGTCTCTGAACACTTTCCGTGTTTGCATTTCTTAAACCAACAAACTCTCCGCAATGCATTGTGGACACAAGTTTTGTTTTTATAAGAGCCCTTCTCTGCCTTTAAAACTTGTACCTTTTAGTTATACTAAATTTTTATGTATAAACGTACTGGAAACCCAACCATATTATCCAATACCAGCAGTCGGCTCTAACAGTCTCTCATTTCTGGATAAAATAACAGAGAAGCTAAGTATTCATGAAAGAGGGACAAATAGAGCTTCAGGAGTGAATATTTTCCAGCAGTTGGTATACAGTAAAGACTGTGTCAAAACCAAAGAGAAACTGAGGTTAAGAGGACATTTAGATTGTTATAGCCAAAACACGCCAAATGTGTGAAAATTAAACAACACAGTCTCAAACAACTGATGAATCAAAGGAGAAATCACAGAGAAAATTAGAAAATACTTAGAGACACAGGAAAATGAAAACACAACATATCAAAACTGATGGGAGCAGTACCTGGCTTGAAAACCACTTAAGTGGCATCGGTTTGAATTTACGGGCTCCAACAGCGATCATCCTAAGAGCTAAATTACAGGTACTTTCTGGAAATGTCTTTATTTACAGTCTTTAGCGGGAGAAGAGTGTGAAAGAGGGAAGATTCTAAGCCCTGAACACAGTGGGAACTTGACTTGGTAAAGCCCTTCCGACATTGAGCTTTTTCTGTTGTGATTGTTCTATTACGGAGAATGCAACGTTTTGGCTAGATGAGAAATACGGATTTTATTCATTTGTTCATTCACTCAACAAACACGTACTGAGTGCCATCGCACCAGGCATTGTTCTAGATCAGTGGCTCCTAACCCGGCGATTTTACTTCCCTCCCCGTCAGGGATATTTGGCAATGTCTGGGGTCATTTTTGGTTGTCACAACTGGTGAGGGGAAGCTACCGTCGCTTGTGGGTGGAGGCCAAGGACGCTGCTGCTGCTGAGTCCTGCAAGGCACGGGACAACCGCCCGCGAGAAAGAATCTGGTGTGTTTAATTTATTTTTACCAAAGAATCTTCTTTATTAATGGAAACGTGTACCCTCTCATAGGTCCAGCCTCACATACAAGGCCCCTTAGTTCAGGCCTTGGTGCTTTCTTCACACCAATTCCCTGCTGGGCGGACGCCTCAAGGCATCATTCATCCTACTGAGCAATTACTGAGCGCCTACTGTGTGCTGGGCTGCAGGGATGGAACAGTTAGCAAGAGGGATAGGGTCTCTTTCGTGGAGTGTGGGCGGGGAGTGAGCGTCAACAATAGATGATACGCAAGGAGCAAGCACATGTTATAATCTCAGTGCGGTGACGGTGACATTAAAGTGTCCCCTTCCCCTTCGGTGCCTGCCCCATCCCCACGTTTCCGTCTCTCAAAGACAGTGTCTGCTGACAGCCTCCCCCCATCCCCAATGGACCATGTCCTCCTTTTGTGGCCCCGCTGCCCCTGCCTCCACTCCTGTCGGCCTCGTTGTCACACCTGCTTGTTTGCCTGTCTTATCTTCCCCGCCCAGACTCCAGCCTCTTGGGCGCAAAGATCAGCCGCGTTTCCTTAACGACTCTGTAGTTGTGATTCCCGCCACTCGCTCTCTTTCTGCTCTTCATCACGACCCCCGAGACAAAGCTTATAACCTTCAGTAAATGCCCATTTTACCAAATGTGTGTGACTTTAAAATCTGCATTCTTTCCAGTGAATCTAGCGCCGGGAGAAAAATTTACTTGGAAGACACAGCATCTGACGTCTTCAATAATTGCCAATTAACTGCGTGAATCTGTTTAAGGAGCGAAGTCCCCCAACGGCGGGAGCTCAACTGTAGCTCATCTATTACCGTATCACGTTGACTTGAGGCTTTCTAGAAACGGTTGTGTTGATGTGATCGCCGTCTTCTACAAAGTTTCAGGCCGTCCTCATTGCCGCCATGTTCTATGGCTCCAACCCGGTAGCTCTCACCCACTGTGCCATTGTCAAAATTATTATTGCAACTCGGGATTCACATATAAGTGATGTGAGAAATTGAATGGAACAGGTAGACCGTGGAGTAAAGAGGCAAGCTCAGGGCTACCAAAGAAAGATGTTTTTCAGGGCCCAGAGAACCTGTTTCTAGGAAGAGTTAGAGCAGTGAATTGCTTTACTCAAGTAACACAGCACCGAAGCACAGAATACTTTGAGGACTATGGAGGTGCCAGAAATATCCGTATTTGAAAGTACACTGTGATCTCACAGTGGCCTAGGGCCATCGGTCCCGGGGCTTGACCAGCCTGGGTCTCTATCCTGTGCCTCTCAGGGACTACCAGTCCCAAGGAAAACAGAGGAAAAGCTCTTGGCATTTCAGTAATAAAGAGGTTTTTAAGGTGATTTAGGACTCATCTGCATGATAGTATCATACAGGCCAGAGAACTAACCCAGAGCTTTGAACATGAATGAGAAAATGCCTCCTGTGGGTGGGCTATGGCAGTTATAGTAGAATCATGCTAAAAGTTCTATTAGGCACTAGATAATCAGATTCGAATTTTTTTTTTAAGTACAACCGAAGGGTGCTAATTTATTTTATCTATTTATTTACTTTTAGAGATGGGTCTTGCTCTGTCACCCAGGCTGGAGTGCAGTGGCACCATCATAGCTCACTGTAACTCAAACTCCTGGGCTCAAGGGATCCTCCTGCCTCAGCCTCCCACGTAGCTGGGACTACAGGCATGCGTCACCATGCCTGGCTAATTTTTTTTTTTAATACATATTTTTAGTTGTCCAGATAGTTTCTTTCTATTTTTTTAGTAGAGACGGGGGTCTCGCTCTTGCTCAGGCTGGTCTCCAACTCCTGACCTCGAGCGATCCTCCCGCCTCGGCCTCCCAGAATGCTGGGATGACAGGCGTGAGCCACTGGGCCCCGCCCAGAGTTGGATGTTATTAAGAGTCACATCTAAAAACTTTAAGAGGCTGGCACGTCTTTACGGCTTATGTGTCCTCTACACTCCTTGGGGATTTTCCTCAAGCACAGACAGACTTATCCTCTGGGAGGATAAGTTAACTCTGGAGTCTTTGCCTTCCACTTCCAAGACAGAATGCAACAGAGCACAGGAAAGCCACAAATCGAACGAAGCGTGTAAGAAGACTGAGGTCTTCTGCAAAATATCCAACACATATCTGCCATGTTTGTACCCATAGACTTACTTTTTAGGTAAATTTAGGAAATGAGTAGCAAAAATTTGTGAGTAGCCAAAGTTATTTTCTATTTTTATGTTGCTAATGGAAAACCTGAACCAGAAATATGCTCAATTAGTGAAACTCTGTAGAAACATTTTATTAGGGGTAAAGCAATGGGCTTTTTCTGAATTTCTAGAGGAGATCTCATTATCAAAGGACAAAAAAGAGTTGAAAAAGATTAATAAGATATAGAAATTTGGATTAATAGACAGCAAGTCCTGTTTTATCATTGTGGTACCTGTTATTCCTAAAATCTAAAATAAGTACTATTGGCCGGGCACAGTGGCTCACGCCTGTAGTCCCAGCACTCCAAAAGGCCAAGGCGGGAGGATCACTCGAGGTCAGGAGTTCGAGACCAGCCTGAGCGAGAGCGAGACCCCGTCTCTACTAAAAATAGAAAGAAATTATCTGGCCAACTAAAAAAATAAAAAAAAAAAATTAGCCGGGCATGGTGGCGCATGCCTGTAGTCCCAGCTACTCGGGAGGCTGAGGCAGGAGGATCGCTTGAGCCCAGGGATTTCAGGTTGCTGTGAGCGAGGCTGACGCCACGGCACTCACTCTAGCCAGGGCAAAAGAGTGAGACTCTGTCTCAAAATAAAATAAAATAAAATAAGTACTATTTATTGAGCACATACCAGCTAATTACCAGCTGTTTCATGTAATTTTCTAATTTCATTCTGCCAATCCTTTGTGATAAGTATCCGTAGTCCCACTGTCAAAGATAGGGAAATGAAGGCTTAGAAATTTAAAGTCATTTGCTCAAATTCTTATAGGTTGTAAGTTGAAGAGCCAGGATTGAAACCCAAATATGTACGCCTTTAAAATTTGCATTCTCTCCAGTGTCTCCATTGCCTTGAGAAAAATTAATTTCAAAGATCAAACAACACCCTCCCTTATTTAAAAGAAAGAATAAGACTGCTGCTACACTTTAGTGCTGAGCTACCAGAAATGTTTTTAATGCATTGACTCATAGTAATAATTTTTAATTTAAATGTATTTAACTTATTTAACTTAGTTTGCATGACCAAGCCTAGGCTCAGTTTTTAGGAAAGAGATCTGCTACGGGCAAGTACGACTCATTGGTCTTTCTAACCTCTTCATAGTTTTTAAGTCCAAAATGACAGCTCGCAGTGAGAATCCAGACACACATTGTGCTAAGAAGCAGCAGAGGCGGGTTCTGAAGGATCATGTAACAAGTACCACAGCAGAGACTCAAACCTCCGCCCAATATCAACATCACATGACGTTTTACAAGGACAGACGACCTTCGGGAGACAGGCAGGGAAAACAGAGAGGTAGATGGGAAGGGACAGAAATTCAGGACCCGAAATGGGACACTCTATGAGAATTGGGCCAAATTATCTTAAGGCCATTGCAAAATAAACTGAAGTTATTTCCTCAAAAGTCATTTCAACATGAGCGTGCTAAACCTTTCTTACCGTATTTGGGGGTTCTTTGATTCACTCTAAGGCAATGATCCCCTAAGTGATTTTTTTCTGCAAATCCTGTTCTGTCATCCCACTGGCTACCACCTTCCTTATTCTGCACGAACATGATTAGAGTTTCTCATGCATCTCTCAGAGATAAGCCCAATCTCACTAGATAGGTCTCACGGTGTGACATCGCCCACCTAACTGTTTTGTGAGGTTTCTGAATCATTTGCTTTCTGGGGCTTCCCACTTCTTAAATGAGGTAGGGAAGGGAAAAGAAAAGGGGAAGGTAGAAGAAAAATATTACCCTCACCAGAAAAAAAAAAACAAAAAAACCCAGCAATATTAAGGCTAACCCAGAACTATCGAATTATAGAATAAATTTTTTTCCTGTAATTTACAAGTCCCATTTCCTTTCCTTGTGTGTGTGAGAGAGAGAGAGAGAGAAAGAAAAGGTGTATTTGATTTTCTTCTCTGCCTTGAGTATTTTTTTTTTGCAGATGGAAGAGTAGCAGAAACATAGCTGGGAGTGTGGTCACATGGGACAGTTGACCTCTGTCCGGTTACCTTGTAATTTCTGGTTGTATTCGGTCCTGTCCGACTGGCTCCTCCTCAGGGCCCCAGAGTGGTCCCCGGGGACACTGCTGTCCACCACAGTGTCTGTCTTCCTTCTCTCCAGCATGTACAGTCTGGGCCTCAGGAAGGCCAGGTTCCTTCTCTTGGAGCCCGTGTTTTCTCTCCCAGTGGCGTCCCTGGGCTCCATCTGAGGCAGGGACAAGCTCCAGGGGCTGCAGGTGACGGCTGATGGCTAAGGAGCCCCAGGCTGAGGGCTGAAGCCGCTGGAGTGACCCGTTTAACCACCCCTTTCTACCTGGACTGCTTCGCTCCGGGGTTGCCTGGCTGTGACTGCCACCTCTCTGGGAGTCCCAGAGCTCCACCCCGATGAGGTCATTCTTTCTCGTACCTGGAATCCAACAGGGGAAGCTGCCACCTGTTACCTGAGAGACTTGCAGCGCAGAGCTGGGCAAAGCAGGGACCGTGCTGTCACATGCTACTGGAGCAAACAAAAATGCCATTGTGTGGGGCGAGGGCTGGGGGCTGGGGGCACAGGGAAGTGAGCAAGGGAGGAAGGACACGTCCACACAGCCTGCAGCCTGTGGGTTCGCCGTGTGCCTATGGGCGTGTGCAGGTGCCCCGGGGACTCTGCCCTGCGGTTTGCCGCCTGGAGGCTTCCGTGTGGCTCTTGGCTGGAGTCACTCACCTGTGACCCTCGGCGTCAGCAGTGCCAGGCTGTGAGAATTTGCATTTGCATCACCAGAGTCATCTTGCATGATTACTGCGTGCACTCAGAGCGATGCATCCACCTTTAAACCGCGAACTTTCAGACATTATTTACTAAAAACATGCTTGCCAGACCCTGATGCACATTCCCGGGAAAATGAAGGTTCGCGTCCCGCGTGAGCCGGCGGCAGGCGAGGGCAGCGGAGGGCAGCGAGAGCCCTTCCGGGGGGGGGGGATCTGTCACCCGCCACACCGCCCCGGCCTGACACCACCCCTGTCGTGATCCCGCCCTGGCCTGCCATGTCCCTGTCTTTAGGAAGATGAGCACCGTGTCCGGGTTTGATTTCTGTAAGTCGTTTCCCTGTCACCTGCCAGGAAAGGACAGCTCGCCCTGGGAGAGGCAGAAGGAAAGTGGGAAGGACAGGGGTGAGGGTGGGGAAAGAGAAGGGCAAGCAATCATGCGCCTTTCAGTAATTTTTCTGAAGTTGTTTTTCCTGTATTTGCTGCCATCTCTCAAGGGGGACGTTCTCAGCAGCTCTGGGGATGCACTGAATGTGTGTGTCCCCTCGGTGAACAAGAGACAGACCCTGAGGAGGGAAACAGAGTCTCTTGCATCCTAAGGGACCACCCGAATTCCGCTCTGTGCTGCCCATCCTGAGTCTGGCTTAACCCCCGTTCGGCAAGATTCGTAAGTGAGGAAGAAGAGACAAAAACCATTTTCCCAACTCAGGATGCGTGGGCTGAATACGATTTGCATAATTATCTTAAAAGATAAATGACAAATCTTCCCTCGCTATAGAGACCTCTCTATATAGCTTGGCAGAGTGAATGGTTTTTATTTAATATAATTGATAGTCTTTTTTTTTTTTTTAACAAACCTTCCCAAATGCATTTAACCAAATGCATTTCCCAAATGCATTTAACAGCTACTTTCAAAGGCATATTTACCTCTAAGATGTAACAAGAGCTTTTTTGACGTATGTTAAAAACTCTCAGTTGTTTTCTAATATATATGTATGTATGCATGCAGGCGTATATATACACATATATATATTTTTCACCTGGTAACTACCAGAGATATATTATTTATAGTACCACTGCAAAATTGCGCAATTAAAACTACAGAGTTTATGGGAAATAAGAGGTTTGGGGACATAGCACTCAGAAACTTTGTCAGTAGCCCATAAAAAACAGATAGAAACCTAATAAAAATGGCAGCATGGCTTTACACGTGACAGATGTTTAAGAAATACATAAATACTATAGTAAATACGACACTTTATCTTGAAAAAGGCCTGGCATTTGCTTGTGGAAGGGCCTCAGGCCACAGCTCACGAGTTATGTCGAAATGGGGGGAGAAGCTTTATTTGAGATCGGAGGGACGTGTACAACACCAGGTGCGGGTGGGTGTAGCTCGAGGCACAGGCGGTAAACTGAGGCCGCTGGTAGTGTTGGAGAGGTGTGTGCGTGTGTTGAGTGCTTTGTGCTAATATAGGAAGAAACAAGGACAGAGAAAGAGTACGTTTGTTGGGATTGTCAACAATTCTATTTTGGGTTACATTGGGGCTAAGTGCCTGCAATAGATGGAATGGAAATGTCAGGTAAGCTTTGGATTTATCAATGTGGAGTCTCTATTTAGATTTTAGATGAAAAACTGCAGCCGTGAGAATATACATATTATTGAAGGCCATGGATTGATGAGGTCATTTAAGAAGAAAATGTATCCAGGAGAGGGATCAAAATCGAGCCCCAAGAACGCTAAGTTTAGAGGTGAGTTGGGAAGAAAACCCAGCAAAGACGACAGAGGACAGCCACCATGACGACAGGAGAAAAGCAACAGAGTGTGACGTCACGGAAGTCCAGACAAGATTTTCCAAAAGGAAGGGGTCATCGGTCCGCCCAGAGGCCAAATAAAATGAAAGTTGAAAGTAATTCTTTTAGTTTGGCACAATGTTGATCACCTGGCAGGTTTTCAAAAGGAGTCTCAGTAACGTGGCAGAACTGGAAGCCAGAAGGGAAGGGATTTCATTAAAGGAGGTAAGAACTTTGAAACACGTGGGGATAACACCTCTGAGAACATCTGCAATAATTTGTTATTCAGCAATTGCTCTGTGTAAGGATTACACCAAGGTGAAATAGTAAGAAAGGTGTAATCCTACAAATACGGAAACAGGTGCAGGGAAGTTAAGTAATTTGCCCAAGATCACACAGATAGTCAATGATAAAGTAAGAACTCGAACTCAGGCCCCTGAGTAAGTCTGCAGGCTGAGCCGCCCTGCCCCACGCCGAGTGCCCGGTGAGCTGTCTGATCCGCAGCGAGGGGACGACAAATGCACTTTTCTTTTCTCTGCTAAATACACCTAGGAACAACCCCCCCTTACCTTTCCTTTCTTCTTTGCGATGAGTCCAAGGGATTTGAAACCTTATCGAGCATCTCAAGTGATGTTCGTGCACAGTTCAACTTGGAGAATTCCTGCAAGCGTTCCCCCTGTCTCTCGTGTCTACTCCAATTCCTCCCACCCGATGCCTCTCGAGTTTCCCTTCTAAACTACAAATCCGATCGTGTCATTCTCCAGATTAAAAAAAAAAAAAGCCTGATGGATTATTTCCCACTGCAGGTAGAAAGAAACCCAAATGTTCTTTAGGCCTCAGTCAGACCGTCAGCTTTCATTTTCAGTGACTGACTGTTCTAGCTGTTAATTGCTGAATAACAAATCGGAAATAACACCACTTAGCTGCTTAAAAGCAATGATGACCTTTGTCTTAGCGCCCCCCGTTTCCGTGGGTCAGGGATGTGGGAACGGCTCGGCTAGGCAGTGCCAACGTGGCTCTTTCACGCGGTTCCGGGCAGAGACTGGCTGGGGCTGGAGCAGCTGTGCATTGATCAGGAACCTTCTTCTCCTCCTAGTTTCAGGGTCTCTCCCTTTAATCTCTCCCGGGGACCTAGTTTGGGCTTTCTCCGTAGCAGAGCGTCTAGAGGGGTTATAGCAGTGGCTCAGGTCCCCAGAAAGGAGTATCGTAGGAGACCCAGGCAGGTGGCCTATCACGTGGTCATGACTTTTATGACTTATCCTGTGAAGACCCGTGTCATCACTTCCAGCACGGTCCCAAAGCCACCTTCTCCGTGGGAACATAGATCCCACCTTCTCAACGAGAAGAGTGTCGGAATCGCATTACAAGGAGGGCAGAAGGAACGGGAGAAATTGCCCAGGCTATCTCTGGAAAACGCAGTCTGACCTCCGTACTCGTTATATCCCCTGTATTTATTCTCTTTTCTTTTGAGATGGGTTTTACTCAAGCTGTCTCTTGTGCGTGGAATTGCCTCCTCCCTCTTGGTGGCATCCTACACACCATTCAAGACATGGCTTGAATGTCCCCTCCTCGGTGACACTTTCCTTCTGTCCCCTGAGAACAATTGCTCCCTCCCAGCTGTGAAATCACAGATCAGCTTCCCTCTGCCATAGCAGAGGGAGCTTTGTATATTCAGCGACGCCAGTTAGATTGTGAGCTCAAGGTCTTTGCTTTTGGAACCCTGGTGACCAGCGATTTGAGATCGATAAATGTTGGTTGCTTCGGGAGTCAGGCACAACAGCTTGAGCTCACGTGCAGCCTGCCAATTTATGGGGACAGGCTTAGCTGTGAGCCGCAGATATTTTTCCCGTTCTCTATGATTAGCACCTTCTTTCCTGGAAAGGAAGAATGCAGATCTGGAAACCAAAGAGAAAAATCAGAGAATCTTATTTCCTCAAGGATGAGGTCATTGATGCATTTGTGAGATGACCGGAAAGCCAACTCTGAGAGCTCCCTATTCAGCGGTAAATTGTTCGTAGTGGCCCTGCTATCTTGTAGCTGTGTTTTCATATCCACGGCTGTGCTTTCCTGAAAGCCACAATTTCTGTTAATGCACTGACCAAGCAGCAGCATAATAATCCTGTCAGCAAACAATGGATGGGGGCTGGGGATGGGAAAGAGGTAAACCTTCTAATGTTTTTATCCTCTTGACGGAAGTAATTTTAGCAATGACATATGATAGTATTGGGGCCTTTGTCTCAGCCATAATGAATCATCCATTACCAGATTTTCAAGGTTGTCGGGGGGGAAATTTATCTTGGGAAGGGGAAGAATCTTTGCAGATGCATGCGATGGCCCGGCTGTGATGGAAACCAGCCACCTAAGCAAGAAAAAGGCCCCTGGAGTCTCTGAAAACCATCTATTGAGTGATGCCAGGTTCTAAGTCAGATCACTGGATTCAATTTCTAATAGTTTATGATTTTTCAGAATTCATTTAACAGTTACTCAGCAGAACAACAACTTCAGTCAAGACAATTGATGCAAGAGATGAATTATTATTATTTTCCAGGGAGAATTCAGAATTATTTTTTTTTTGCCTCCTTTGTCCAGTTTCTCCCATTTTTATTTCCTAAAATTTGTACCTAATCCATGTTAGATAGCTTCTAAGGATGAGATGGAACTATAGTTAGTTTTTATTTTAATTGTAAGCAGCCAGCTTCCTGCTTTATTGTAAGTATGAATAAACAGAAAAGCGAAATCTTAATATTATGGTTGAATATTTAAGTACATGGTCATAGTAGTACCATGTTTTACATGCAGGATTATCTGCTGTGGACTTCTAAAATATGACCATCAAATGACCCTAGGGACTCAAGTTAAAACAAATGATCCTTTGTTCTACTTCCAGGAGTTTTCTTTTGCACCTCACTTGGTTTTCATTTGTGCAGAAACCTGTTTGTTGTGAGAGCTTGGTATATTATATTGACTCCAAGTAGATGTTTGTGCTTTCGTGCTTGGAGGTGAAAAACAATAGTTATAGATGACTAAGAGAAAAAGTGCATTTTTAATAAGTGCAGCAAGGACTCATGTAAATCACTTAAGCCAAGAAGCCTTTTTTTATGGCTTGAGTGTCTTTGAAAAAAAGCATATTGGCCACAATACTAATCGTGGACCTAACGTCATCAATTCTGAGATTTCCGTATGAATTTTCTGATTTCCCTCTTGGTGTGGGATAAACCACTTAGCCTCTCTGACTCAGTTTCTTCACCTTTCAGGGCTGGGGGCTTCAGATCGATCTCAGCATTTCGTAGAGCCGTATTGCTACTCCTTTAGAGAATACGATTAAATCCAAAATTATAGTATCCATGGCAACCATAACTAGGTCAGTTTGCACATGGAGTAACAAATAACAGTGGAGAATCTGCATCCTTTTCAAATTCAACCATCCTCTGTGTGTGCAAAACCTTGCCAGGCTGCTGAAAGTAAGTAGCTTTGCAGGAAAAGAACCTCGTAGCATCCGGGAGACTTATTTTCTCATCTGTTTGTGATCCACACACTCATAAAACTTCATGCAAATGAGGCAATGTGTATGTAATTTTGGTTTGCCCAACATGGATATTTGAATAATGATTTTGAATAGTGAAGCTTTATTTCTTTTAGGATATTGTGATTAATGTCAAACAAAATTAACACCTAAAGAACTTCTGTATTAAAAAAAAAAATTGCAGTGGCATGGAGATACCATCTTTCCACTTTGGTCCCAGCTAATTTTTTTCCTTCAGAGGTACTGTTTTCTTATTGAACCAAGAAATATGCATTGTTTCTTCCCATTCGCCACTCAAATATTTTTATCTGACAGTATGCATAACATGATCTGGTGTCTTATAAAATCAATTATATTTATGTACATATAATTTCACATACAGAAATTTCACATAAAGAAATCTGGACAGATACATACCTGGGCAGGGAGACTGGAGGAAAAGTGAAGGGAATTTTCCCGTTTTACTTTAAACATTTCTGCATTTAACATTTTGGGATAATTTAGCAGTTACTAAGCTCTTTGTAGCACCCAATTCTCCTTCAAGTCACCCAGGCAGAAGAATGTCTTCTCTTCAAATAAATAAGTAGAACAACAGCATTAAGAAGAACCACCATTTATTGAGCATCTACTGTGTGTCATGCTGTTGGCACCTCAGAACAATTCTGAGGCAAATAGTGCCATTCTTGTCTCACAGATGCAGAGCTGAGACTGAACGAAGTTGATTGATGTCCCTCTAGATCACGTGGTAGAGGGAAGAATGAGATTCCAACCCAGGCATGTCAGGCTCTAAAGCCTGTCCCCTCCCATCAAAGCACATTTTCTTCATTAAAAAAAAAGGGGGCGGGGTAACTTGTACCTCGACATTTCTGTCGTTTCTGAGTGATTGATTCTGAAAGAGAATAATGTCTGATTGTCAGAGCCGGTGACCGTTGAATTAGATTTTCAGCTTTAACCCACACATTTAGCATTTTAGGAAACTGAGATCCAAAACGTGTGAGCGATTCTGAAAGGTCATCCAGTTGGTCAGCTGCAAGTTTAGAACTAGAAATCTTTTCCCCTTACTACAACACATTGTCAATCCAGAAGACAATTTCTCACCGATTCACTGTTGCACGCTTCGGCATAACTGGCCAGACTCTCAAAGGCAAATAACCCATTTTGTGGGCATTCTTTGTAAGGCTGTTTCCTTCCTTCTTTCTTTGTGGTAACATATACATGGATTAGGAGTAACCCAGAGCAACCAGAGATAAACTAAAAACAAATACGCCACTTGCTTTTAAATGTGCTAAATTTTATCCTAATATTAGTACAAAAATGCATAAATGAGAAGTGCACATCATTTGGGGTAGGATTATAAGGCTGTGAATCCAGAATGGTAAAGACACAAAGATTTTTTTTTAAGAATAAAAGTAGGTGGGCCAGGTGCGGTGGCTCACACCTGTCATCCTAGCACTCTGGGAGGCCGAGGCGGGAGGATCGTTGGAGCTCAGGAGTTCAAGACCAGCCTGAGCAAGATCGAGACCCTTTCTTTACTAAAAATAGAAAGAAATTAGCCAAGCAACTAAAAATAGAAAAAATTAGCTGGGCATGGTGGCACATGCCTGCAGTCCCAGCTACTCGGGAGGCTGAGGCAGGAGGATCGCTTGAGCCCAGGAGTTTGAGGTTGCTGTGAGCGAGGCTGACGCCACGGCACTCTAGCCCGGGTGACAGAGCGAGACTCTGTCTCAAAAAAAAAAAAAAAAAAAAAAGAATAAAAGTAGGTGGAGCAAAAAGGAGATTTTTGAACCGGCAATCATAACAGAGATTTAGTGAGACCGTAAATGACAGGAGGGGAGAAACAACTCAGAGACTCTGAACTGGAACTATGTCCAGCCCAAGAGAAGAGTTTGTGCAGGGGAATCCTATAAGCAGACCGTTGAGCACGATGATTTTTAATCCCGTCTTGGGCAGACTGTGGGATAGCAGCTTCTACCTAATACCAAGAACACTGGATCTAAAGAGAAGGAAACTTTACCCCTCAGTGATCACAGATTATAAGGAAAACGCTTAGTATATAACCGTGGTGAGATAAATGCTGTGTGTGTCCGGGCACGGGGGGAGGATGGATGCTCAAGGTGGACAGGAAGGTGGGTGTAGCGATG
Source organism: Lemur catta (assembly GCF_020740605.2). Lineage (NCBI taxonomy): Eukaryota > Metazoa > Chordata > Mammalia > Primates > Lemuridae > Lemur > Lemur catta. The sequence continues at coordinate 739,994 of NC_059153.1, read as the reverse complement.
TGTGTGACAATCTAGAAAAAGCCCCAGAAAGCTGTAGGCAATCGTAACCTTGTGACGAGGTGAATTAACCGACGTGTGTCTAGGTTCTTGTCTCACTTCTGCTGAGATTCATTTTGGTTTTAGTTTCAAGAAAGTGTTATATCATTTAAATAATTTGTTCCGAAAGTAAATCAAAGGATTTTGGAGACAGCTACAACCAAGCCCTGACTTCAAGCATTATGCAATTCATCCATGTGACAAAAAAACATTTTGACCACCTAAATCCACTGAAATAAATAAAAATGGAAAAGCAAAAGCGAAAGGAGAAGTCACTGAGTCAATCAACAAGTACTTACCAGGAGCCCGAATGCCTACATCTGCTGGACCCAGGAGGAGCGCTCCCAGGCAAGGAATAGAAGATCGTTGCCCAGAATCCCGATCTCACTAAGGGTTGCCAAAATGACCTCGGGCAGCAATGACATAGGGTAATGATCTGTATTTCTGCTGCCCTTGGTGACACTGGGTGAGTGTTGTGACCAGGGTGACATTGGTCACCTTTTTTTCAAACAAAGATGTATAATCTGTCAAAAGCAAATTGGATCCAGACCATGACGAGGTTTTGCTTTTCATCATTTTCCATAAATTAAGCCTTGCGTGGGGGTGGAAGGTGTACACTGGACCCATTCAATTTACTACTATTATGCCCGATCTAGTCTCTTACCTCATCATTTTCTCCTGTTCTTCATGCATCAGGGAAGCAAAGATGACTCAAGAGCCTCTTGGTAGCAGATTGATTCAGTGTTTCCACCATCGATAAACACCAATTTCCCATAAAAACGTAACAGAGTGCTCATACAGAGGAGAAAGGTAATCTCCCTAAATTATTTAAGGCCCACTGGACAGTTTCCCCCGCACTTATGCACGTACGGTCCAAGGTGATCTGAAATACTCGTGCAAGTTTTCCAGTTCCTCCGGCCTACCGCCCCGTGGGTCTGAAGGTTCCCCGAAATGCCATTCTCTCTGCAGTATTTTCTGTAAGCGGCTTTAATAATAACATTTTACATTTGCCTCGTGGTGTATGCTAAAGTTTGTACCTTGATTGGAATTTCAGTGTTTTCTCAATTAACAAGGCACCATTTATGAAGCGTTGCTTTGGGTGCATTTACTCCTGTAACTGTCAGATTTCATCCATTACATGTTGAGTTTCATTTTCAAACAGTAACTAATCTCTGCGTTCTAGGGGACGTTGTACCTCCCCCCTAGACAGACCATAGCGCCTTAGAAATATAAAGTATAGTTTAGGCTCAGGCGTTCAATGCTGTAAAAGCACTGCTGTTTATCCATACCGTGGGCTGGGATGTCAAAGTGACGGATAGATGTAGCTGCTCAGCAGTGTCCCTGTCACCCTGTGTGCAGAATCCCTGCTGTGAGCCGTCCAGGAGGAGGAGGAAGGAAGCAGAAACCATTCCTCCAGGCCTCTCCCTTCTCCTGTTTTCCTTCGGCCAGAGTTTGCCTCATGGGGAACTAACTTCTCCGTATTTCCGGATTTCATGACCTTCACTGGTCACGAAGACATAGCTAAGATTAGGCCACAAACGCCACGGGCACTTGCTAGGAATCTGGAGCTAACCGATGACCACCTTGTGCACAGGGGGAGGAAAACTCAGCGGAACTGAAGCAGGGGAGGGGAGAGGAGGGCACAGCGAACACTGGGTGGCGGGCACACTTCCAGCCCCAACGCAAGCATTGCAACAGAGATCCACGTAACCGAACACATTCATACCCCCGTAATATTTTGAAATTTAAAAAAAAAGTTAAAAATAAATAAATAAGATTGGGTCACAACCCGGACTTAGCCACCATCATCTCTGGCCGAGATTAGTTTACTAGTCTCCTGACCCTTGTTCTTGCTTCAGCTCTGGGCCTTTACAATTCATTCTTCGCAGACGTGCTAGAATGATCTGTCAAAAATGTAAGTTAAATACTCTCCATTCTCTGCTTAAAACCCAATGCGGTTTTACCTGGCTCCCACCCCCCGACATCTCCAATGGCATCTCCTGCCAGCCTCCTCCCTGATTTGTTTCAATCTGGTGCAACCTTGGTGGACATTTATTCTTATTTATTCTCTCCCGAGCGTGTGCTCCCTGAACATGAGAATGCATGTTTTTCATCATGTTTGGGAAAGTCTCCAGCATTATCTTTTTGAATCTTGCTTTTCCCGCACATTCTGTACTTGTCCTTTCTCTGACTCCTATGAGCCACGTGCCAGATCCTCTTGCTGTATCCTCGGTCTTAATTTCTAATTGCTGCAGTATCTGCCAAATTTCTTTGACTGTAGCTTCCAGTTTACAAATTCTTCAGCCATATCTAATTTGCTATTAAATGCATTTATTGAGTTTCCTGTGACTTTTTATTTCTAGAAAATAATTTGACCATTTTCATATCTGCTGGTCTTTGCCTTTAAAATAGGGTTTCACTCTTTTCTCATGTTTTGAATCCTTTTTTTTTTTTTTTTTTTTTTTTGAGACAGAGTCTTGCTCTGTTGCCCGGGATAGAGTGCCGTGGCATCAGCCCAGCTCACAGCAACCTCCAACTCCTGGGCTCAAGCGATCCTCCTGCCTCAGCCTCCCGAGTAGCTGGGACTACAAGCATGCGCCACCACGCCCGGCTAATTTTTTTCTATATATTTTTAGTTGTCCAGCTAATTTCTTTCTATTTTTAGTAGAGACGGGGTCTCGCTCTTGCTCAGGCTGGTCTCGAACTCCTGACCTCCAGTGATCCACCTCGGCCTCCCAGAGTGCTGGGATGACAGGCGTGAGCCACCGTGCCCGGCCTGGAATCCTTTTTTACAGCTATAATAACTCTAAGTTTAGTTATAGTGATTCTATCTTGGCTTTTTCTACTATCTGAAGTTCTTAGGTGCAGTGTGTCTGCTGACTCCCACTGTGATGGCTAAAAATATATATAGAGAGAGAAAAATGAGCCGGGCATGGTGGCGCATGCCTGTAGTCCCAGCTACTCGGGAGGCTGAGGCAGGAGGATCGCTTGAGCCCAGGAGTTTGAGGTTGCTGTGAGCGAGGCTGACACCACAGCATTCTAGCCTGGGCAACAGAGCCAGACTCTGTCTCAAAAAAAAAAAAAAATGATTTGTAATTTTTCTGTGAATTCCCAACTTCTATCTTCTATTCTGTTTGTTACTGGGTTGCTTTATTTTTATTGATTTGTAAAAGCTGTTTATAATATTGAAGCTTGTGATGGACGTGGCGCTGTGCCGTCTGGATCTTTCTTTACGGAAGAACTTGTCGGGGCTGCAGGGAATGCCACCGGCAGAGAGGCTTCAACCGTCAGCCCCTGCAGGGGTCACCGCAGGGGCCAGGCCGTCCTCCCAGGGTGGCCCCATCTGATGACTGATGTGCGAAGAGAGGGTGATAAAGGCCCAGCCAGTTGTCAGGAGAGAACTCTGACCTGCCATTTGACCTCTAGTACTTCCCATGAGGTCAGCCAAAGCTGTTATTTGGGTCTACGTTGCAACCAGACTTCTTCCTCTGCCAAATCCGGAATCTACTTCCTGCCTCCCACACGAGTTGATTGCCGCGACACTCCCTAATAAATATCCCGGCGCAGGCTCTGTTTCTCCCTGGAGAATCCAACCTGTGACAAATATATATGTCAATATACTGTATTTTGGAAAATATTTGGTCAGAAAACATTTCTCAGGAAAATTGTGCCTCAGGACCTTTGCACGTTCTCTTCCCTATACCCCTTTTCCCTTGGCTCCCTCCTAGTTTTCCTTTAGCAGTCCGCTGAAACACCATGTCCTTAGCGAGGCCTTCCCTGAGCCTGAGTCTAGGTCGGAGCTCCGTATTACTCTGTCACGGCTTCCTACACTTTTCTTCACAGCACTGTTTCAATTTTTAATCTTAACAGATTTATACGATTGTTTGTTTAATGCCTGAATCCTTCTCTAGATTCTAAGTACCAGAAGGACAGATAATTTTCCCATTTTTTTCATCATTCTATATCTAGTTACAGTCATACCTCCCGACACAGAGTACATATTTAGTAAGTATCAGTCAAATGAAGGGTTGATTAAAAGACGGAGGGAAAGGAAGAGTCCTCTTTCCAAAAACATAATTTTCTAATAAGAAAAACTTCTCAGCTGCTGAGTTTCTGTCCCTTCTTATCACAAACATCATAAACCAAAATTATGAAACCATTCCACATTATGTTTTTGAACCCTAAGATTCTTTTTTGTTGTGGACAGGGGGTCCTATATAAATTAATCCTGTTCACATTTTCTTGCAACAGAGTATATAAAATTTATTTCAAGGAATTGCCTTTGGAACCCAGGGTTCTTTTGAATCCAGTTTGAAACTTATTATTCCATATAATTAGAATATGTAAAAAAGAGAAAAAAATTGAAGTTCTATAGTTAAACCATTTTAAAACAAAATTAATTTCCACGGCTCAAGGCCTAAAGGAGAAATCTAGACAGTGGGCAGAGAAAATGGGTTGTCTCATTAAGTTTTGTACAGGACATATTATTACCAATTTAGTAGCTCAACCCTTGAATTGGATTAGAGTATTACCATGATTACTGTATTTATAATAATACAAGGGATTTATAATGTGTCATTTGGAGCTGAGATTTCTCATGATTATTTTAGCCTAGAAGCAGTAATACTACTTAATCAAGCAAAACTTTCTTTTTCATGGCATTTAACAATGTGTCTTCAAATCACATATGATACTTGGATGATGGATACATTTTATTACGTCTAATTCAGTAAATATCCAGAAAGACTGAAAGCTTAATACCAAATGTACCATGCACATCATTGGGGCTTGGTTAAAATCAATTCAATTCTCCTCTTTTCTATTTTTAAGAAGTGTATGGGCCTCAGGACATGGGTTTCTTTTCACATAGATAAAATAAAAAAAGAATTTCTACATGCTAAAAATTCCTTTTTTTCCCCCCAAAGAAAGAGGAAAAAAAAAGTGATTTCTCATTTCTCAACCAATGAAGTCTCTATTTGCTGAGTCTGTTTTAGACCGTTTGTTTCATTGACACTTGCATCAAAATTTCTTTTAAAGTAAGGAAGAAAAACGTTTTTCTAAAAAAAAGTAAAGGGTAGATCTCCTACCTGCTCTTTAATAAGGACAGTCATCAAGAGAGATCCAAACGCTTTTTGGCATCAATTGAAATGATCATATGGGTTTTGTCCTTCATTCTGTTGTCACATTGATTCCCAATTTCTGGGAAGTGTTCTTTTTTTTTTTTTTTAATTTTTTTTTCAGTCCAATCCCTACTTAAGCAAAGGAAGTGTTCTTAAGGGAAGGAGTACAAACTTCTTCTCTTCCTTCTTTCTGGCCAGGTAGAATGAGGATGTCAGAGCTGTAATAGCCCTTTTAAACTATGAGGGTGACGCTGACAATGGAAGTCACACATCAAAGCAATAAGATAGAATTCACTTGTACCAGCTACCCCCAGAAATCTGTGTTGTTCAAAATTCTGACTACTGCCTCTACTATTCTCTCTCTATACAGCTAAACAATGGCTACAGAGCCATCTTGGTAAGATGTTTGCTTTCAGATTTTTGTCAGTAAAGGTTAATTTTAAATATTGTGTCTGTCTTATTATCATTATTAACCAGAGAGTGTAGTTTGTAGCTCTGGCACAGAAATGTAAACTAGTTTAGACTAGGATCAAATCTGCAATTGTGACTTCATTACTATAAATTAGTTAACAAAATCTACATAAAGATGTAAGTCTTATCTAGTAAGAGGCAGGATTTTAGGTTAGAATTGTATTTTTCATGAATTTAGTATTCATTGTGCTTATTAAAATCTCATTTATGATCCACTTTTCATCGCAGCATTTTAAATCAGAAGATTATTTTTAAAATGCTTTCTCTTCTAATTAATTTGGCTTTGTTTTTGCAAACACGAAGTGCACATTTCTTTGCCTCTTTCTGTAAAATTGCTGCCCTTCTTGCTTTCACTTTCATGGACTCAGTAACTGAAATTTTTTTTTTTTTTGAAATATTTAATTTTCTTTAAAAGTTTTAGTTTCTAACTTTAGAAATCTGACTTGCTGCTCTTTCCTATTTGTTGGGAGACCTGACGTCGCACGGGACGCCAAGGAGGTCACCGGGGACCCGGGAAGGCGGGGGAGCCTTTTGTGGGGACGAGGGGGGTTCAGAGAAGGAGCGTGGACCCCTCTTTCGACAGGCTTTTCTGGAAAGTTCTCTAACCGGAATTTCCGACGCGGAGGGGAAAGACTTGGCTTCGGGACTTGGCGGAGCGACAATGCGGGGGGGGGGGCAGGTCAGGGTGAAGCGGGGACATAATGACTTCAGAGGTGTGGGGGGGGAGGGATGAATGAATGGATGAAGGAATGAATGGATGAAGGAATGAATGAATGAATGGGTCGCACTGAGCCCCCCGGGACCCCGCGCCGTCCCGGGCGCTCCCTCCCCGGCAGTGAATGAATGAATGAGTGAATGAATGAATCCGTCGCACTGAGCCCCCCGGGCGCTCCCTCCCCGGCAGTGAATGAATGAATGGATGGATGACTGAATGAACGAACGGGTCGCACTGACCCCCGCGCCGTCCCGGGCGCTCCCTCCCCGGCAGTGAATGAATGAATGAGTGAATGAATGAATGCACGGGTCGCACCGAGTCCCCCGGGCGCTCCCTCCCCGGCGGGGCGGCTCCGGCCGGCAGGGGGCGGGCGCGGCAGGGCCGGGGCCGGCGCGGAGGACGCCATGCGCGCGCTGTGGCCGCTGTCGCCGCTGTGGCTGCTGCGCGCGGGCGGCCCCGGCGCCACCGGGCTGCGGGGAGCGAGCGCCCGGCCGGGGCCCCGCCGCGCCATGGCGCTGTACCGCACCGAGGAGCGCGGCCGGCCCTGCTCGCGGGACTACCGCGTCTTCTTCAGTGAGTGCCGGGGCCGCGCCGGGGAGGGACCGGGGGCGCCCGCGCGGCCTCCTGCGCTCCGGCCTCCGGGTCGCCGCCGGGCGAGGGGGTCGCCGCCGGGGCCAACCGCGGCGGGAGCGCGCGGGGACGCGCGGGGACGCCGACAGCCCGCGGCCGCCCGGTCGGGGAGGAGGGCGCAGGCCCGGCGGCCGCTTCCTGGGCCCGCGGAGGCCCCTCCGCGCGGGGCTGCGGCGGCCGGACGGGCGGCGGGACCCTCGGAGCCGCCCGGGGCTGCGGGGACACCGGCCCCGAAACCCGGGTCTGTGCCGAGGTTCGCCCCGCAGCGCGGCCCGCGGGCCACACTCACTCCCCGCCGCACACGGAACCCGCGCCGAGGGGCGCAGCGACCCGCCCGGACCGGAACTGCGGGGGACGGGCCGAGGCCCCGCGACTTCCGTTTCTCGCCGCGCCGGGCGCGTCGCTGCTGACGCGGAGTCGCCGTCACGCCGCGCCGCGGGGCCCTGAGGGAGGGCGGCGTCTGCGCAGGGGACCCGCCTTCCCGCGCGGCCGCGGGCGGATCTGAGTCCGAATCTCGCGTTCGTCGTCTCGGACCCCGCCGTGCCCGACCTCGCGGAGCCGCTGGATCCTCCCGTCCGGCGAAGAGGGCCGCGAGGGTCACGTGACGTCGCGTCCGCAGAGCCCCCGGGCCTGGAGCGCCAATCACGGTTAGGGACTGCGGTCGCCATGGAGACCCGCCGCGCGGGAAACGTGCGCGGTCGGCCTGCGCGAGCTCGGGGGCCGCGGACGTCGCGGGAGAGACGACACCGCGTCCCGGGACTCCCGGTTTCTGCCGAACCGCCTCCGCGCCCGGACTGCGGTCCCGCAGGTCGCCGGGCCCCGGGGACACGGGGCAGTGACCCGCAGGAACGGCCGCCCACAATGGCAGCCTGGTCTGTGCGCAGCCAAAGCCCGTCTGACGGTGGAAGGATCCCGGCGGGGTCGCAGCGTGGCCGTTCACGGCGCCCGCGTCGGTCGGCAGATGCGCGCGGAGTCGGCCGGGCGCCCTTGGGGACCGCGACACACGAGGTGTCGTGACGGGCCCTGCCCTGGGGCGGGTCGCGCTGTGGCCGGAACGAGTTCAGGGCAGGCGGAAACCGGAGGAAAGTCCGCCCGAGTGTCGGTTCAGCAAACGCAGCCTTGGGGGGCCGAGCGCCGGGTGTGGGCAGGGAGCCCTGGGCCTTATTTTATTTTATTTTATTTTATTTTATTTTATTTTATTTTATTTTATTTTATTTTTGAGACAGAGTCTCGCTCTGTTGCCCGGGCTGGAGTGAGTGCCGCGGCATCAGCCTCGCTCACAGCAACCTCAGACTCCTGGGCCCAAGCGATCCTCCTGCCTCAGCCTCCCGAGTAGCTGGGACTACAGGCACGCGCCACCATGCCCGGCTAATTTTTTCTATATATATTTTTAGCTGTCCAGATCATTTATTTCTATTTTTAGTAGAGACGGGGTCTCGCTCTCGCTCAGGCTGGTCTCGAACTCCTGACCTCGCGCGATCCTCCCGCCCCGGCCTCCCGGAGTGCTGGGGTGACAGGCGGGAGCCGCCATACCCGGCACCGGGCCTTCTCCTGGGCTCTGCCACTCGCCGTCCCTGCAGGGCAGGTGATGATGTCATTTCTTTCTCCGGGGCCAGTTCTGCTGGGAAATGCATCAGGTGACCCTGACGTCACCCTCAAGGTCCTCGATGTCGCCGGAAGGTCCCGGACGGACCGCGGAGAGTCAGGCGGCCTCCACCGCGGCGGGGCCTCCCCGGGCGGCGTTTCTGAGGCTGCACCGGCCTCTCCGTGCGGCCTCGTTTCTTTGGCTGCAAATACGCTTCGGACTCGTGTTTTCTGCGGAACTAGAGGGCCGTGAATGTTCTTCCCACCCGGCGGGATACCCGGGGCGGACCGGAAGGAAAAGTCCCCCGGGGGCTCGGACCGGAGCTGGAGGGAAGGGTTGGCGCGAGCTCCGCGGCGGCGGCGGCGAGCGAGGCCCGAGCCGGCCGCCAGGGGGCGCCGCCGACTGCGCTCGCGGGAAGGGCGGCCCGGCGACCGCGAGCGGCTCTAGGGCGACTCGGGGGAAGGGGAAGGACGCCTCGCTTTTAGACAGAGGGTCGCAAACGGGATGTTTTTAATTCGGGTCGTGTCTCTCTGCAGCCCCGCGGGGTGATTCTGCCGCACTGCGAGAAAATCGCCAGTGCGGCCGCTCTTGGCTGCGAACTTCCCCGTTTGCAGATGCGTCCGGGTCTCCGCAGATGCGTCCGGGTCTCCGCGATGCGTCCCGGTCTCTGCAGATGCCTCCGGGTCTCCGCAGATGCGTCCGGGTCTCCGCAGATGCGTCCGGGTCTCTGCAGGTGCGTCCCGGTCTCCGAGATGCGTCCCGGTCTCTGCAGATGCGTCCCGGTCTCCGAGATGCGTCCCGGTCTCCGCAGATGCGTCCCGGTCTCCGCAGATGCGTCCCGGTCTCCGCAGATGCGTCCGGGTCTCCGCAGATGCGTCCGGGTCTCCGAGATGCGTCCCGGTCTCCGAGATGCGTCCCGGTCTCCGAGATGCGTCCCGGTCTCCGCAGATGCGTCCGGGTCTCCGCAGATGCGTCCCGGTCTCTGCAGATGCGTCCAGGTCTCTGCAGATGCGTCCCGGTCTCTGCAGATGCATCCGGGTCTCTGCAGATGCGTCCCGGTCTCCGCGATGCGTCCGGGTCTCCGAGATGCGTCCGGGTCTCTGCAGATGCGTCCGGGTCTCCGAGATGCGTCCCGGTCTCTGCAGATGCGTCCGGGTCTCTGCAGATGCGTCCCGGTCTCTGCAGATGCGTCCCGGTCTCTGCAGATGCGTCCGGGTCTCTGAGATGCGTCCGGGTCTCTGAGATGCGTCCGGGTCTCCGCAGATGCGTCCCGGTCTCCGCAGATGCGTCCCGGTCTCCGCAGATGCGTCCGGGTCTCTGCAGATGCGTCCGGGTCTCCGAGATGCGTCCCGGTCTCTGAGATGCGTCCCGGTCTCTGCAGATGCGTCCGGGTCTCTGAGATGCGTCCGGGTCTCCGCAGATGCGTCCGGGTCTCCGAGATGCGTCCGGGTCTCCGCAGATGCGTCCGGGTCTCTACAGATGCGTCCCGGTCTCTACAGATGCATCCCGGTCTCCGCAGATGCGTCCGGGTCTCTGAGATGCGTCCCGGTCTCTGCAGATGCGTCCGGGTCTCTGCAGATGCGTCCCGGTCTCCGAGATGCATCCGGGTCTCCGAGATGCATCCGGGTCTCCGCAGATGCGTCCGGGTCTCTGCAGATGCGTCCCGGTCTCCGAGATGCATCCGGGTCTCCGAGATGCGTCCGGGTCTCCGAGATGCATCCGGGTCTCCGAGATGCGTCCCGGTCTCCGCAGATGCGTCCGGGTCTCTGAGATGCGTCCGGGTCTCTGAGATGCGTCCGGGTCTCTGCAGATGCGTCCGGATCTCCGAGATGCGTCCTGGTCTCCGAGATGCGTCCGGGTCTCCGAGATGCGTCCGGGTCTCCGAGATGCGTCCGGGTCTCTGCAGATGCGTCCGGGTCTCTGAGATGCGTCCGGGTCTCCGCAGATGCGTCCCGGTCTCCGCAGATGCGTCCCGGTCTCTGCAGATGCGTCCGGGTCTCCGAGATGCGTCCCGGTCTCTGAGATGCGTCCCGGTCTCTGCAGATGCGTCCGGGTCTCTGAGATGCGTCCGGGTCTCCGAGATGCGTCCGGGTCTCTGCAGATGCGTCCGGGTCTCCGAGATGCGTCCCGGTCTCTGCAGATGCGTCCCGGTCTCTGCAGATGCGTCCCGGTCTCTGCAGATGCGTCCGGGTCTCCGAGATGCGTCCGGGTCTCCGCAGATGCGTCCGGGTCTCTACAGATGCGTCCCGGTCTCTACAGATGCGTCCCGGTCTCTGAGATGCGTCCGGGTCTCTGAGATGCGTCCCGGTCTCTGCAGATGCGTCCGGGTCTCCGAGATGCGTCCGGGTCTCCGCAGATGCGTCCCGGTCTCTACAGATGCGTCCCGGTCTCTGAGATGCGTCCGGGTCTCCGCAGATGCGTCCCGGTCTCCGCAGATGCGTCCGGGTCTCTGAGATGCATCCCGGTCTCCGCAGATGCGTCCTGGTCTCTGAGATGCGTCCGGGTCTCTGCAGATGCGTCCGGGTCTCTGCAGATGCGTCCCGGTCTCCGAGATGCGTCCGGGTCTCTGAGATGCATCCCGGTCTCCGCAGATGCGTCCTGGTCTCTGAGATGCGTCCGGGTCTCTGCAGGTGCGTCCGGGTCTCCGCAGATGCGTCCCGGTCTCCGAGATGCCTCCGGGTCTCTGAGATGCCCCGGGAGGGGACGTCCTTGAGCCCCTCGCTGCGGTGGCCTCCCTCCCTTTGTTGCTGTTGAGAAGAATCGGAATAAACGATTGTGCTGAGACGCCTTGTTTTGTTTTTTGTTTGTTTGTTTGCCGGTGTGCAGCTCTGTAGAGAGGCGCTAAAGCGAGGCAGGACGGCCGGGCAGGAGCCTCCTGGCCTGGTCGCCAGGCCCCTCGGTGCCAGCCCCGCCCCGCTGGTGACCTGCGTGTGGCCTCGTGTCCTCGGCCCCGCTGCCCCTCACTCCCTTGCCCCGTGGGAGGAGGGCATCGGCTGTCATCCAAGTCACTGAATCTTTTTTTTTTTTTTTTTTTCCCAAAAGTGAGAGTTTTCATATTTTCAGTTTTAATCTACGTTAGACGTTCTCTGCTTTGGATGCTGTAAGTCCCGGGAATAAGGAACCAATCTCAGCAGCCCAGATTGGGGTGGGTTGGTATAATGTTTCCCTTTGACCCTCAGGTGGGTCCAAGTGTTGGCAAGTTTTGAAAGTGGAATAAAACTTGTAAATCGGGAGTTAAAGTCCACTTTGAAAAAAGGTGGGTATGTTTAAAAGGGGATAAGGCTGTTACTGCTGTACATAACAGTGTGTCCGTAACTTTAATTGTTGTTTTTGTTGTTGTTGTTGTTCTTTCCAGAGAACGTGGCTGGGCACTACATTTCCCCCTTTCACGACATCCCTCTGAAGGTGGACTCTAAAGAGGTATCGTTTTGGCTTTGTTTTGGGGGTGAAAATACGTACTTCTAACATCACCATAAAATGCTGTTTGAAAGAACCTTGGAAGGAAAGAATGCAGTCGGAAATGGGGAGGAGAAACAGGAGTTGTGATAACGGGGTCACAGGCCTCCTTTATGAATTAAAATTTGTATGAGAATAGGTTTCTTCCAGCAGGACGTGGGAGAAAGGAGTCTTTGTGGTCCATAAAGCTTAGAATTTGGTAGGAAATAAGGATTTAAGGGTAATAATTTAGGAAATTAGTGAGAGGTTTCTTTTAAATAGTAATAATACATTTGTGGGTTATTTTCTATTTGCTAATCACCACGTGAACATGTGTTTCTTGATTTAATCTTTATGAGTTTCTGTTATTACCTTCAAGGATATTGAGGCTGAAGGTATTTTATTGCCTTGTCTAAGATCACACATCTGGTAAGTGCCAGAGCCGGAAACTAGCATTTCTGTACAAAAACCTCATGCTCTTTGCCCACTCTGTGAAGCAGGTGCTAGAAAAATCAAGCTGGGAAAGAATGATGGTGTTTGAGTGGTTATTCTTTCAGAATTTAAACTCATTTGACAGTTGTCAGAGTGTAAAAGGTACCAGTTGAGGGGCCGGGCGCAGTGGTTCACGCTTGTCATCCCAGCACTCTGGGAGGCCTAGGCAGGAGGATCGTTTGAGCTCAGGAGTTCGAGACCAGCCTGAGCGAGACCCCGTCTCTACTAAAAATAGAAATAAATTATCTGGACAACTAAAAATACATAGAAAAATTAGCCGGGCATGGTGGCATGTGCCTGTAGTCCCAGCTACTTGGGAGGCTGAGGCAGGAGGATCACTTGAGCCCAGGAGTTTGAGGTTGCTGTGAGCGAGGCTGACGCCACAGCACTCACTCTAGCCCGGGCAACAGAGCGAGACTCTGTCTCAAAAAAAAAAAAGAATATGACAGGGAACTGTAGAGAGTTACCGGTGGATGTCGTCAATCTGTGTGTAACAACAGAGCTCGTAACAACAATACTAGGGCTGTATTTGAGAGTTGTGCACTAGGGAGGGGTGAGGGTGGAACAAAGAGGGAGCTGGAAACATATCAGTGGGCATCGCTTGCTGTCCAAGGAGGGGTGTATTTTTGGGGAACACGAGATTTGGGATGAGGCACAATTGAGGAGAAGGCAGGCCAGTGGATTCCAGACATGGGGACGTTGGTACCCACAGTGGTTATGTGACAGCTTTCCCTAGTTCCCAGCCCCATAAGGACTAGAACTCTTGTACCTTGTGCTTCGGGATGTGGTAGGGACAGAGTGATGTTTCAGGGCTGACTCGGAGTAATTATTTTTCTGTTTATTTGTCTCCTTCGTTACTAGTCACTTTGGTGTGTGAGCAGGGTGCACACTGGGTGAGCATTTGTGCATGGCGTCACTTTTCTCCCCGCCCACGTGGTCTGGGTTAATTTGAAAGTGCTTTTGGTGGAGATGAGACGTCACGCCTTGGGACCCGCGGGCGGGAGGTGCAGCCGAGCGCTCGCTCCCCGGAGCTTCATTTCAGTAACGAAATGGCTGTTCTAAGCCCCGATCGCTGGAAACTGCCATTCTGTCCTTGAAGCCTGAACACAGATCCTTTGCTTATTTTATAAAAACTGGGGAAAATAGACTTGAGGAAGGTTCGGCTTGTCGGATGATTTATTTTACGAAACAGTTTGCTCTGTTCACCGCGGTTGCACATCCCTGGGGGAAACTAACTGGGAACTTGGCAGGTTCTATGTGGGGTCGGATTTCTGGGCAGCCTCTGTCGCAGAATGGGAATGCAATAGTCCTGTTTTTACTGCTGTGCAATGAAACCGTGTTCTCTCGCGAAATACTGCAATTACAAACACCGTCTTTTCTTTGCAGGAAAATGGCATTCCTTCGAAGAAGGCACGAAATGATGAATATGAGGTATGTCTAAAAGTTTTTATTTTTATTTTAGTGAACGACTTTTATACTGTCTGTTAAAACCTTGATGATAAGTTTGCATTTGTAAAATGCTTCTAAACTTTTCTCCCCTGCTTGATATGTTCCTTCTTCTAGTGTTTCTTTAGGGCAGCCAGGGCAAGTATCACTGTTTGATGTTTTTTTATTGTAGCAAAATGTTCATGATGTAAGAGTTACCATTTTAATCTTTTCTGAAGTGTGCAGTTCAGGGGCGTTAAGTACGTTCACGTGGCTGTGCGGTCATCACCCCCATCCATCTGCAGCACCTTTTCATGGTCCCAAACTGAAACTCTGAGCAGGCAGCACAGCAACTGCCCCTCTGCTGCCTCCCTCAGTTCCCCGGTAACCACCATTCCACTTTCCGTCCCTGTGGATGGGAATGTTCCAGGTGCTTGGTCACCATTTCATTGCGTAAGCGAAGAACCTTTAGGACAGGAATCCGGATTTCAGTAGCAGGTTGTTTATCATGGTGGATGGTCTAAAGTCAATGTACACCACGAAAATTGGTCCGTTTATCTTTATTGTTATTATTATTTTAAGTGAGAAGATGGTATGAGAGGCTGTTTTAGAATCCAGGAACAGCAGTCTCTGGGGAGTAGAGGAGAAGAAAAACCGTTATACCAACTGTATGCTAAAATAAATACAGTCTAAAAATATCTTGTAAATATGTGGCTGTCGGGCCCTGCAGAGTTCTTGCTGTGGGACCAGAACATTTGATCGGCGTCTGTCATCTCCTCTCATGCCGCAGTGTCCTGCTATCCTGCCGATGCCGGGCGGCTTTTCCTGCCCCTTCCTGCCTTCATTTACCTTCCCAGCCTCATTTCCATCTGTTCTCTATCCCAGCGGAAGCGTAGGACCCCAGCCTTTGAGTCCACTGCCAAACATAGCTGCGGGGGTTGTGTAATTCCTACAGCCTTTGCCTGGGATCCGTCTTCCATTTCTCTAAACCGATGTTTGTCCAAATGGTCCTCGAACCATCTACACTGGAACCTCTTAGAGAGCTTGTTAAAAATTCAGAGCCCTGGCCCCATCCCAACTCTGCTAAGTCAGATTCTCTGCGTTATGGGGCCTGGTTAAACCTACATGTGCAACAGTGTCCCCGGTACGTCCTAATCATGAAGTTTGAGAACCACGGCCCCAGGTGCTGGGTGGACTTCAGGGACTCAAGGCTTTGTAGGTCCCTGGGGACCTTGTACATGAACCTGGAACCGATGTTTCAATGGGAAAACATATTGAGTCCAGACAGCCAAATGAAGATTTATTTTTATTTTTATTTTTTTTCTTTTTCTTTTATTTTTTTTTTGAAACAGAGTCTGGCTCTGTCACCCGGGCTAGAGTGCCGTGGCATCAGCCTAGCTCACAGCAACCTCAGACTCCTGGGCTCAAGCGATCCTCCTGCCTCAGCCTCCCGAGTAGCTGGGACTACAGGCATGCACCACCATGCCCAGCTAATTTTTTCTGTATATATTTTTAGTTGTCCAGATAATTTCTTTCTATTTTTAGTAGAGATGTGGTCTCGCTCTTGCTCAGGCTGGTCTCGAACTCCTGACCTCGAGCGATCCACCTGCTTTGGCCTCCCAGAGTGCTGGGATTACAGGCGTGAGCCACCGCGCCTGGCCCAAATTAAAATCTAATTCTTAGAACACAGTTTATATGTTGAAGACTGTCTGGTTTAAGTTTATTCGAAAGTTTAAGAGGAAAAAAGGGAGATTTCTTCCTGTTTTTTCCCTGTGTGTATAAAACATACTGATTGCTTTTTAATATATGTTATTAGTTTTTGTTTTTGGTTTCTGCAACAAAAATATGAGGAAAAAATGGAGAGAAAAAAAGGACTAAAGGAGGAATTCAGTGTCCCTGCCACATGCACAACTTTCTGATTCAATTGTGCCCCCTCTATGTTTTTGATTTTCTAATGACTTTTGGCAGACCATTGTTGGTTTATAAGTAACACTCAGGAAAACCAGACTAACGTTGGCTTTAAACAACTGTGGGCCAAATGGATTTTAGCTGGGGAGAAGAAAGGCCGGCTGGAAATAAGCTCTTAGTGATTAGGAGCAAATGAGGAGGAAGAGTGGTCGCATTCAACATCATCTATTGTTCTCTTGGCCTAATTTGAGTCCCTGTAAGTGGCTTCGGTAGGTGTCATTCCGTAAAACGATGGTCATGAGCTTGGTCCTCTCTGTCCCCTCTGAGTATTCGTCTACATGCATTTGTTCTCTTATAGCCGGGCTTTCAGGGATGAATAAATTATGTGAACATCTGCTGTGTGCTTTGGCTTTTCTTTTTAACAGCTACTTGAGACATATTTAAACAGGTGCATGGGAACCTCATGAAAGAGCACAGACAATGAAACGTAACAGCGGGGCTGTGTGTGAGGTCGCTAAGACGGGCAGGAGGCAGACTCCAAGGAGCAATTTTGGAGAATTCATTCTTAGCTTTGTTTATCTCATGGATTTGTGGTTTTTGCTATTTGTAACCTTTAGTCCTATCCAGAAAAACTTAATTAAAAAACATTATTTTTATGGCCCAATATATAGTTACATTTAATTGTGCAAATGGTGTTATTTGAATTAATAGCATTCCATGTTTCACTAAGAAACCCCCAGTGATATTGTTTAGCAATGCTCAAACCAACGCTGGCTGCAAGTTAAAATTGCTTAGAGAGACTTTAGAAATGAGCAGTGCCCTGGCTCCACCCCAGCCCAGGTGAGTTCAGACAGGTGAGAGGCGGAGCTCTATGGATCTTTTTTTTTTTTTTTTTTTCTTTATTGGTTAAAACTGGCTTGGTGATTTTGATGTGTAGAATGATTAAAAAGTATTGGTAAGTCACTGCTTCCTGAATGATCTGTGGTGAAGAGCTGGTTTTTTTTTTTGTTAGTTTATGTCTAATGTGTCATGACTGATCGTTTAAAAAAAATCAGTCAAAATGAATTATTATAAAAGTGTAATTCAAGTTCCAATTTTTGATTATTAGGTTTGACAGATGTAAAAATCGCTCTTTCGAATTGCTATAAATGTTCCTCCGTGAGCCAGTAGCAGGCAGTTTGCAGGTTAGCCCTGGCCGGTGGCTGTGCTTGGTGTCACTTCTCCACGATAAATTGTTAGTCACTGACATCAGAATGGCATATGCAAACCCGCTTTCACCGTGAGACTTTCTCTTTGTGCAGCAAACTATGGGAAATTATTTTTACTCACCATTGACCTTGAGTCTCCCTATGTTTAAGCATTCTGCAAGATTCAGAATTTAAAAAAAGAGGCAATGGTCCTTTTGTGACTTTAAGGAATCTAAAATTGCTAGATGCACAAGCTACATTTAGTCTAACTCTTTGTGAGCTATATAATGGCCTATACGGATATCCTTAATTTTTACATTGTGATCGTAATGTGGATTTAAATACCGTTTTATAATTTTCAAACTATTTTACTTTTTAGTTTTCTGTGCGTTCATTTGAAATCGTAGAATTGACCTTCCTGACAACCTTGTGCGGGGAGCGGGACAGAGAGATGGTCACAGTTACTTTCCAGAGTAGAAAGTGAGGCTGGATCCTCACATGACGAACTCAGTCTCTCACTCAAGTTTGGTTGGAAAATAAGAATCAAAGCACATTTCCTGACTTCAGTCAGGTGCTGTCACCACACTGTGAAGGTGTTTCCGGACACGTAGTCACCTCTGACGCTGTGCAGTAGTGCTCACGTGACGTGGTGGCTTAAGTTCTGTGTGTTAAACAACCTCTCTAATTTTTAGAAGAAATTTAAGACACAAGTAGACACATGATGCGGATTCCAAACGTTTTTGGCAGGAGATAAACCTAAAGCATTTTTGTAAAGGAGATAAATGAAAAAATAAAAGATAGGCAAAAATTTTTATGTTCTCTCTTTGTTTTTTGTTTCTTTTTAACCACAGAATTTGTTTAATATGGTTGTAGAAGTACCTCGGTGGACAAATGCTAAAATGGAGGTATGGATACGTTCTATTAATGTAAAGTCGAATTAATGATGATAATGGTATAAAAACTTTGTTTCAAGTTGTTTGGCATAATATTTTGAAGTTGGGATCGTTGAGAAAAATATTTAGAGCTGATTACACACTTTAAAGACAGTGTTTTTCAATTTTGCCTCTCTCGTTTGTTGTACTCATATTTATTTATTTTTCTCTCTCCTTTCTTTGAAAATGGCAAATATTTTCAAGGTTTACTTAGATTCTGAGATGTATTTAGTTCCTAGACAACAGTTGAAATTTGCAGAAGTCATCATAAAAATAATTCTGGTTTTGGTTGGAGGAGCCGACATACAGTTTGTCACAGTGGCTGTGCTCATTTACGTTCCCACCAACAGTGCCCAAGGCTCACGTCCCTCGCCCACACTTGTTTTCTTTTGTCTTTTTGATGGTAGCCATTCTGACAGGTGTGAGATGATATCTCATTGTGATTTTAATTTGCATTTCTCCAAGTAGTGAATTGAAGCATTTTTTCATGTATCTGTTGGCCATTTGTATGTTGTGCTTGAGGAATGGCTACTCAGGTGCCTTCTCCATTTTTTTAGTCAGGTTTTTTGTTTTCTTGTTATTGAGTTACACACACACACGCACTTTTTTTTTTTTTTTTTAAGAGTTGCGGTCTTGCTCTGTCACCCAGGCTAATTTTTTTTTTAATTTTTTTGTAGGGCTGGCATCTCACCGTGTTGCCCAGGGTGGTGTCAATCCTCTGGCCTCATATATTTTCGATATTAACCCCTTATCAGATGTACTGCTTGCAAATATTTTTTCTCAGTCTGTAGGTTAACTCGTTATACTGATGTTTCCTTTGCTGTAAAAGCTTCTCAGTTTGATGTGAGCCTATTTGCATATTTTTGCTTTTGTTACCTGCTCTTTTGGGCTTGAATCCAAGAAATTATTGCCCAGATCAGTGTTACGTGGTTTCCTCCCATGTTCCCTTTAGTAGTTTTACAGTTTCTGTTCTTACATTTAAGTCTTCAATCCATTTTGAGTTGATTTTTGTATATGGTATGAGATAAGGGTCCAATTTCATTCTCCTGCATGTGACAATCCAGTTTTCCCACTCCATTTATTGAAGAGACTGTCCTTTTCCCATTGTATGTTCTTAGCACTTGGTTGAAAATCAGTTGGCCATACGTGCTCGGGTTCATTCTGGGCTTTCTGTTCTGTTGGTCAATGTTTCTGGGTTTTTTGGTTTTTTTTTGCCAGTACAGGTTGAGCATCCCTTATCCAAAATGCTTAGGATCAGAAGCGTTTCTGATTTCAGAATACTTGCATTTATGCTCACCAGTTGAGCCTCCCAAATTTGAAAATCGAAAACCTGAAACACTCCAATGATCATTTCCCTTGAGTGTCATGCTCTCAAAGATGTTCAGATTTGGGAGCATTTCAGATGGGATGCCCAGCTTGTCCCTTACAACTTCAGCTGCTGTGGCTTTGTGGAATATTAGAAATCAAGCGGTATGATGCCTCCACCTTAGTTCTTTTTGCTCATGACTGCCTTGGCTATTGGGGTTTTTGATGGGTCCATATGAATTTTAGGATTGTTTTTTCTTGTTTGTTTTGTGTCTTTTTTTTTTAACTTTTTTGTTTTGTTTTTCTTTTTTGTGTGTTTTTTTCTGGATTGTTTATTTCTGTGAAAAATGTCATTGGAATTTTGATAGGGATTGCATTGAATCTGTAGATCACTTTGGGTAATGTGGACATTTTAACAATAGTAATTCTTACAGTCCGTAAACACAGGATATGATATCTTTCCATTTTTTTGTGTCTTCAGTTTCTTTCATCAATATTCTACAGTTTTTAGTGTACAGATCTTTCACCTCCTTGGTTAAATTTATTCCCAAGTATTTTAATTTTCTTTTTGTCATTATTGTAAACGGCATTGTTCTCTCTCTTTCTTTTTTGGATAGTTTGTTAGCGTGTAGAAGCACTGCTGATTTTTGTGTTGATTTTGTGTCCTGCAAATTTACTGTATTCATTTATTAGTTCTCTTGTTTTCTGGTGCAGTCTTTAGGGTTTTCTATGTATAAGATCATGTCATCAGCAAACAATGACAGTTTCACTTCTCCCTTTTCTATTTGGATGCCTTTTATTTATTTCTCTTGCCTCACTGCTCTGGCCAGGACTTCCAGTATTGTGTTGCATAGAAGTGGCAAGAGTGGGCATCTTTGTTTTGTTCCTGAGCTCAGAGGAAAGCCTTTCGATTTTTCACTGTTGAGTATATGGTAAGAATCTTTGAGTTAAGCTTATTATAAGATTGAGGGTAATACAAAGCCTGAGATTAGTAACAGAAAGCAAGTTGATTAATCTTTATCCTCCTTCCATTTCAATCCTTTTATTATTTGTGTTAGAAATAATGGAATACGTAAATAATAGAATACCTAAATAAACAATCTAATGTTTCTTTCCAGATAGCTTGTCTTATATAGTACTATAAATTAATAGTAAGAGTTGGCTTAATTTGTGTTAAAGCACTTTTGATCATTAAGTTCGAATCGAATATGAATATTTAGTCTGAAAAACAGATTTTAAAAATACCACTTGCGTACCGGATTAATCATGTCTCATCCTCCCCTGCCTTTCTTTCCCCTGTGATGCGCGTAGATTGCCACCAGGGAGCCCCTGAATCCCATCAAGCAAGACGTGAAGGACGGGCGGCTGCGCTACGCGGCTAATATCTTCCCTCACAAGGGCTACATCTGGAACTACGGTGCCCTGCCTCAGGTATCGCTTCGGTTACGGCGGCAGAACTTTTCTGTCTTCCGAAAAAATTGCCTTGTTAAATCCTGGGAACCGCTTGGATTTCACTTGGTTCTGAGGACCTGTCAGCTTGAGAGATTTGTAAATTTGAAATTTTTAAATATGGAGTTTTATTGTATCCGTAAATTTTATTTTAAACCTTATATACGTCTGCACTCAAGTTCTGGAGTTAGGCGTATAGAACATACACGTTTGACATTTTGAATATGTTTCTTTTTCTGGTCTTCTTGGCTATTGTGTCAGTGAAAATTTTTTTTGTTTTTTATTTTTTTAGTGAAAAATTTTTAAACAAGACTCTATCCACAGCCATTCCTTTAAATATGACAGCTTACACTTTTATAAATATTCACATGTTTAGCATGATAGCATGGATTTTATTTTTTAAACTTTAACAGATGAATCTTTTAAATTATAAACTTTTTTCCCCATAATGCATCGTGAATTGAGTTAGGCAACTTTACTTGTGTTAGTCATTGTTACGACTTTATAATTTTTTAAGTGGAAAGCAGGAAAAACAAGGGCTAAATAATGGTAAGGCGGCAGTGCCGGAGAGTGACAGTTTGCTATTTCCTTTTCTTCCTTTCTTACCCTCTTGTTTTTCTCTCACGTTACCTCCCTCCTGGGAAGTGGCGACTCTTCTAGATTATTGAGTGAGCAAAACGCAAAATATGCTGAATCAAAAGCCTAGGTTTGGGGAACATAGAAGACCATCTCCCTTTATGTTTATAAAAACTGTTAGGCCATTCGTCTATCTGGAGAATGAATTATTTTTTTCATTAATTTTAATATTTTACATGACATTTCAAGATGCTATAGGGGAAATATTTGAGAAAAGGGAGCCTTGCTTTATCCCACACCAAAAAGCAGCTGCCCACGTAGAATAAACATTCACAGGAAAAGAAAAAGGAAAATTGTTTTCTAAAGAGTCAGGCTGTCTTTGATGCATTTAGACCACCCACATGGATGCGTTCTCCATTAAAATGGGCACTTCTGAAATGAGTGCTAAGAGAGAGGATGCCTGTGGCAACCAGCAAAGCAGCTTTTCTGACTCCCCAGATGCCTAAATAGCATTGTCGGACCGTCAGTGAGAGGTTAAAAAAATTCTGTGCAGCTCCGAGGAGAGGCCGCGCGGATGAGGGAAGGTACCAGAAGCCCTTGACTTAGAGACAGACGGAAACAGACGTGAAGTAGAGCAGGTAGAGGATAAACTAAAGTTCGTGTATTCGTTTATTTCTCCAAACATTTATTAAGGGTTTATGTGCTGGGCAGTGTGTTAGGTATCGAGCATACAAAGCCAGATGGCCACTTTCTAGTAATATCTTAGACAAGATACTTTGTCTTTTTGTGCCTCGCTGTCTTCATCTGTAAAATGCAGAACATAAAACATCTACTGCAGACGGTTGTGTTGAAGTTGAATGAGTTACTGTGCTAGAATAGTGCAAAACATAGTAATCAATTGTCATCATCACTCGTACTTTTGTTATCTATGGTTCTTTCTTCAAAGCTATTTATAGTGTGATTGGGGTGATCAACAGCTAAGCCACTAGTTACAATGTAGCGTACCAGGTACTGCTAATTCATCTACTAACTCTATTATTTTTTTATTGTGGAAAAAATTAAAAAAGCAAACTTTTTGATAGGAAGGAAAAGAGGTGAGGAATGATTTTTTTGTGCTCCGCTGGGTGTGTTTGAGTTTTCAAGACGTTCTTATCCGCTGTGGTGTTAGCCTCTTGGGTGCGGCAGTTCTGCTGTTGATACAACAGAAGCTGACTGTAGTGTTCTCTTCAGTCACCCGTCACCCGCATTCACTGTCCCCTCAGTCACCTGTCACCCACATTCACTGCTGTCTACCCAAGTCTCATACTCCGTCCCCATCCAAAATGATAGTTTAAAAACGTAAGTCTGCTAATGCTTTTCCCCACATGAGAACCTTTGATGGTCTCCTGTTGCTAAAAGGATGAGACACAAAATTCCTGGTCTTGCTCCTCAGTGGCACGATCTGTCCCTGCCGCAGCGTTTCCGACATCCACCTCACGTCCACGCCAGCCCTTCCTGCAGCACAGTTTACTGAGGGCCTGATACTTGCCAGGTATTCTTGTTTTAAGTACCAGAGATAAAGTAGTGATCAAAGTGACAAGTATTCCTCTGGAACTTTTATCGTAGGCAGACACACAGACAATAAACAAAATGAGCCCCAAGAAGAATGTCAAGTGGTGGTAAGAGAAACAAAGCGAGGAGCGGGCCAGGGCGTCCCAGGGTCCTTGCAGCTCACAAAAGGTGTCACGGGAGTAAAGACCCGCAGGAGGCAGGGACCACGCAGCGTGGCCGGGAGAGGACGAGCAGCCAGGGTCGGGCCCCACGTAGGAGCGGCCTGGTGTGTCCGAGTGTCAAGGAGGAGGCGGGTGGCTGGCGTGGAGGTGAGGGTGAGGGACGAGACCTGCAGTCTCTCCGGCACTTTTAACCGGAGACCTTTACTGCCTTTTTAAACCCAAACTGATCTGGGGGGGTGGGCTGGGCTGTGTGCGGATTAGTCTGCAGGGAAAAGGATGAACCATCGATTCCACATAAGTTAGTTATTTACAAAACAAAAATAACTAAACTGAATGATGTCTCCAAAACTTTGAAGTCATGCCAGTAGCTTATGGGAAGGGACAATTCCTACCTAATGTTTTTTGCTTGTTTGTCCATGTTTAAAGAGGGAACGCCTGTTAAAATGAAAGTCAGCCTCTGGCTGCAATTCCCTTTTTGATCTTGTGTCCAACTCCTCCTCCTCCTCCTCTTCTCCTCCCCCCCCCCCCAGGCTCTCCTACTGCAGGTGCTTGCTTGCCCCAGGCCTTCACATTCCCTGTGTCCTTTCCTTGGAACAAACACCCTTTCGTGGCTTCTCACCTCCTTAAATGTCTGTTGAGAAATCACCTTCATGACATCTACAAAACTTCCTGTAAAACTTTCAGCCCTTCCCGTACTCCCATTCTCCCTCCCGTACTCTGTTTATTTCCCTTTTCTGTAACAGCCACCGATTTGTAAGTTGCTGTATAATTTAGTTATTTGTTATGTTTGTTGTTAATTTCTTCCAGCTAGAGCACAGACTTCGTGAGGGTGAGGATTCTGCCTCCTTTGTTTGCTGATAGAGTCCAACTGCCCGGCTCCGTGCCTGACACAGAGCAGGTGATCAGTAAATATCTGTGAAATGAATAAATTGATCAGCGCATTGTGAACATGTGTCATGCTTGTTTCATGGGCGTGTGTGGCGTTGTGTTTTGCTGTTCTCCTGTGATTTGTCGATTTGTCTTGTGACAGCAGGAAATTGGCTCAGAGTAGTTACCAAGCCAACCGTGCTTGGACGAACATTTACGCGGTGGAATACTCTCTGAGTAGCAGTCTCTCCGCTCTGCTGTGAGTCATCAGTGTGCCGTTGTTATCAGACCTTCCGCTGTCTAGACTGTTAACCTTAATAACTTCTCCTACGCTCCCAGTAATACCTTCCTCACAGTCTGAACTTGCCTGGGCAGAATCCTCTTTGCCTTCCTCCAGTCTGTTCATATCACCCACATATACCAGGTCATTCTGGTGCTGTGTCTCTCGGCGAGTATTTAAAATACCCACCTGGGAAATATTAAGGAACTGGAATTACTTTAAATCCAAGATTTCTTCAGTTTTAATGTAATCCTGATGTGTTTATTTTGAACTGCATTATAAATTTAGCTCATTGACCCTCACCCCCAACCAAATACCACGTAGTGCTTCGTATTAGCTTTGTGACCTGAGACCCGTGAGTGAATCTCTAGGCCTGTGTGTGCATCTCTGTGGTCACACTCACCCCGCAAGGCTCTTGTGAGTATCGAGTGCGTTGATCGAGGAAACGAGTTCTGCTCCACAGTGAGTTCTTAGTAACGTTAACTCAGTGGTGGTGGCTACATCATCTTGCTGCAGATGGTAGCTGCTAATATCAAGAACACGGGTAGAGGCTCTTGTTCCGGATTGAAGCTGGGAAGGTAGAGGCAGTGGCTGAGCAGATCGTACCTCCTTTGACTTGGTGGTAGGAGTCCTGGGGAATGAGGAGGGAGTTCGCAAGAACCACCTGTACGTACAGCTCTGTGCAATGTAGTAATTTTTTTGAGAGACTTAAGGACCAGAGCATGGTGATTGCAGATGTATTGGTTAATATTTGTAGAGTAAGGTAATGATCTCAAAAACCTGCCCGAGGATGAAAGAGATTTGTTTTAGGCGAGATCAACGATGTGTGTGTGATGAGGGAGGCAGGATGGCTGCCTGGAGACATCGGTCACCAGGCCATCTCAGGAAGAAGGAAAAGTTTTAGGTGGAAAAACAACAACAACAACCAAAAAACCATAACCCAGATGTGAGTCTGAGGGAAAAGTTCCAGAACCTACCAGGGATTCCATGGGAAGAAGTTGTGGAGCCGAACAAGAAGGAGCAAGATTTCGGTAGAGATCAACTTCCGGGGAATTTGGAGCCCCGTGGCAAGGACAGATGGGCGTGTTTGTTCTTCCTCCTCACCCCTCTGGAAGACTGCAGGCTCCGGGACCGGTGGAGAGCTTCTGTCCCCTCAGGAACTAATGCCCTTGTACTGTCCCCGATGGAGCTGGAGCCCATTCTGCTAATGGAAGCATCACAAGAGTGGAAAAACAAGCACCGCGTGTACTCACCATTAAATTGGTACTAAGTGATCAACACTTATGTGCACATATGGAAGTGTAGCATTCATAGGGTGTTGGGCAGGTGGGTGGGGAAAGGAGGGGTGGGTAAATTCACATCTGATGGGTGTGGTGCTCACTGTCTGGGGGACGGACATGCTTGTAGCTCTGACTCGGGTGGGGCAAAGGCAATATGTGTAACCTAAACATTTGGACCCCTGTAATATTCTGAAGTAAAAAAAAAATCAAAAACAAGAAAAAGAATCATAGGCATCCCAGAGGGTGAAGAAGAAAAAGCAAAAGGCCTGGAAAACCTATCTGAGGGAATAATTGAGGAAAACCTCCCTGGTCTTGCTAGAGATTTAGACATCCAGATACAAGAAGCTGAACAAACACCTGAAGATTCATTGAAAAAAGGACATCACCAAGGCATATAGTCACCAGACTGGCCAATGTCAATGTGAAGGAGAAACTCTTACGAGCCAGGAGGCAAAAACATCAAGTAACTTACAAAGGAAAACCCATTCAATAAAAGCCAGCACCCCTTCATGATTAAAAAAAACTCTCAAAAAACTAGACGTAGAAGGAACATACTTCAAAATAATAAAAGCCATTTATGACGGACCCACAGCCAACATCGTACTGAATGGGGAAAAGCTGAAACCATTTCTCCTAAGAACTGGAGTAAGACAAGTGGGCCCACTGTCACCACTTCTATTTAACATGATACTGGAAGTTCTAGCCAAAATAATCAGGCACGAGAAAGAAATAAAGGGCATCTGAATCGGGAAAAAGGAGGTCAAATTATCCCTGTTTGCCAGTGATATGATCTTGTATTTAGAAAACCCTAAAGACTCCACCAAAAGACTCTTAGAATTGATAAATAAACTCAACATTATAAGGCTACAAAATCAATGCGTACAAATCAGGAGCATTTCTAAATACTAATAACAGTAAAGCTGAGAGTCAGATCAAGAACTCAATACCAGGCTGGCGCGGTGGCTCACGCCTGTAATCCCAGCACTCTGGGAGGCCAAGGCGGGAGGATCGTTTGAGCTCAGGAGTTCAAGACCAGCCTGAGCAAGAGCGAGACCCCATCTGTACTAAAAATAGAAAGAAATTAGCTGGACAACTAAAAAAAAAATATATAGAAAAATTTAGCCAGGCATGGTGGCGCATGCCCGTAGTCCCAGCTACCTGGGAGGCTGAGGCAGGAGGATCGCTGGAGCCCAGGAGTTTGAGGTTGCTGTGAGCGAGGCTGACGCCACGACACTCTAGCCTGGGCAACAGAGCGAGACTCTGTCTCGAAAAAAAAAAAGAGGGGATTCCTGCATTAGGAAGGAAGAACCTCCCAGATATTTTCTGATTCTGCATCTAGGTTGTTGGATTCTGATTATGTTACGCCACGATCCCATCTTGGTTTCCCCAGCACATTAAGATTACTTTTGTGGCATTTGTCAGGAATGCTTTACCGTTTATTAACATGACACGCCTCAGGGTATTGACTGTGTCCTGTTCATCTCTGTCCCTGGCCCCAGAGTAGGTGCTCAGTAAATATTTTACTTTCCATCCAACCAGCAGAATTTAAAAAAAAAATAATAAGAAAAATAAATATTTTACCATGTAAATGAATGAATGCTTGCTAATAGAAAAAAAGAGAAGCAGTAATGGGAAGAGTGGAAGGAACAGCGTCTCGATAGGAGAATGTGTACTTAGAATTCTGATTCTGAGAGTAAGAGAAGGTATTTGAGAGCCACGTAATGTAAAGAGGTTCTATCTGAAAGTAATTGCTATCTATTGTTACCACAATTTCAATATAATAAATAATGATTAATAGCATCTCTGGCATGTTAGAAACTGTGAGTGTAGGCAGGTTTAAACTCTGTGTTGCAGTTTACTTATCTATAAAATGGGGTGAACTATGGTACATTCCTCATGGGGTGTATGTATGCGTATGTGTGCATGTTCTACGTGTATCAGACACAAAATGTCACCTGTATTCCAGTGAAGCATGAATATTGTGAGAAAACAAACAGACCAAAAAAAAAAAAAGAAATAGAAAAAGAAAGCTGCTGTCACCTATAACGAGTATGAAGGTTAACAGTTATGGTTATTCTTCTCATATTTTCTTAATATTATTAGTATCTGAGATAGTGGAATATTGTTGGTTTACTGATTTTTGAAAGAAAATACAGTTAGGTCAGTTTATTCCCAAATATACTACAATTAGAACTAGAAGGAAAATATTCAAGTTTATCTAGGGGTTAGCTGTGAATAAGAGTCCATTTTTAATTGTCTAAAGTTAGAGTAAATAAACTTGGATAGTCTGAAAACCTAGATAATAGTGATAAACTAAATCTTAAGATGAAACAGTTTCTATATCCCTTGTAATGTAAAATTGAAGCAAATAATTTTAGGGAACTTCTACGATGTTATTTAGAATCAGACAATTTTGAGGCTTTTTGGGATGGGTAGTGCCTACTGGGTCTTTAAACTTGATGTCAAATTTATGTTATGCTATTTATTTACAAAAGTGCCCAGGTATATATTTTGCAATCAACAGGTTATAACTTTGCCAGGAAACTAAAGAGTTGACATCTTTTCATGTTTTCGTCAAGGTCTTGAGATTGGACAGCGAAGGTAGAGGATTTTTTTAAATGGAATGCAATGAGACAAAGCAGGTTTTTCTTTTCTTTAGTAGATAACGTCTTGTTCTTTAGTTGATGAAGGGAAAACCGGGCTGCTTTTAGTCAAAGTCATTTACAGAACAGGACGTTTAGACCCAGGGCTCTCACCGGGTCAGAGGAAGCCCCGGCTCAGGGCCTAGACGATGGCAACAGCCACCCTGAAACTCTGCAAGTGACTGTCAGCTCAGTCGCTGACTAAACTTGGAAGAAGAGCGTGTCTGGAAATGCCACCCACTTTCAGATGTGACTATACGGAAAATGAGAGACGGAGGGAGGAAAGACACTGTAAATCTATTTTAATTCTGATGCTTTAGGGACATGCTGGCCTGTTGCCTTTGAGCCTCTGTAATTCCTGAGACTTCTTCTTTTAAATTGTGTCCGTCTGTAAAACTTCATGACTATGTGGAAAGATGAAGATATATTATAGTGTTAACCTATATCTCTGCCTCTTTTTTGTTTGTTTGTTTGTTTGTTTTTTAGACTTGGGAAGATCCCCATGAAAAAGACAAGAGCACGAACTGCTGCGGAGATAATGATCCCATTGATGTGTGTGAAATAGGCTCTAAGGTTTGGTTATAGACTGTTAA
This sequence comes from Lemur catta, assembly GCF_020740605.2. NCBI lineage: Eukaryota > Metazoa > Chordata > Mammalia > Primates > Lemuridae > Lemur > Lemur catta. The sequence continues at coordinate 711,354 of NC_059153.1, read as the reverse complement.
TTCTGACGTGCGTTCTGGTTTATTCCTGCCATAAAACTTAATTTAGGCCTCTCGTTCGTCAACTCTTCAAAGTTCAAGCCTGTTGATCCGTCTGGTATCAGTCTCTTCTTTTATCTTTACTTCCTTCTCTTCAGCCTGGGGTTGGTGACTTACAGCCCTGCGACAGGTTGGATGCAGCCCGCCACCTGCGTTTGTGAATACACAGCTGGCCCCGTTCAGGGGCACGCCGTCCCTGCCCTGCTTTTGCACCCCCGCGGCGGAGGTGGGGAGTCACAGCAGACAGCATTTGTCTGCAAAGCCTAAAATATTTACTGTCCGACCCTTTACAGAAGAAGTTTGCCAAGTTCTGTCTTTAGCTTCCTTGCACGTTATTCAGATGAAAACTTCAATACTCCTGAAAGTCGACTAGGACGTTTTCTCTTTCCATACCTGTCTCTGGGTTGCCAGGTGCTACTGGGGAAGAACAAAGCCCACAGGCTGGTGCTGCTCGGTCAGTTCTTCTGTTTCAGCGGCGTTTCGTGCTAATATTTCCTGTTCTCCACAGACATTCAGCTCTTCCCTTTCTGTTCTCGCTCCGAGCGGAAGATCGTGTCTTTTTAATTTTGTGGAGCTCAGAGAAACCAGCCAGTGAGCTCTGCCTCACCCTTCCGCTCAGACTCAGGAACTCCTTGTGCCTATGAACGCAGCGTCTTCCCTTCTGTTACTACGAGAGCTGGTTGTGTCTCTTTTACCCAAGACCAGGGTTTCCCCCTGTGTTCTAGATTCTGCCCCCTCCGACCTCTTGCATGGTATTGTCTTGTCCCTTCTCTTTCATCATGGGCTCCCTCCCATACGCCACCTCTCTTCTTCCCCTTCACGCGAAAACTTGTGAGAAGAGTCTTAGCGCCCACCTCCGCGTCCTTCCCACTGGACCCTCCACACGTGGCAGAGCTGTTTCCGTCTCCCCGTCATCTCAGTGAAACTGCGCTCCCTGGGGTCCCTTCTTTTAGCCGAATCCAGCAGGCCTGTCTTAGAGTCTTTGTCTAACTCGAATTTACCTAGTGTTTTTTACTGTTAACCTCATCTTCCTTTTTGAGTCAACGTCAAGTTTTTGCTTGACTTTGACTATATCATGGTGTCTTGGATTTTTCTCTGATTATTCCGGTTCGTCTTGGTTTCTTTTGCAAGTTCCTTTTCTTCTACCTATTCCTTAAATGTTGGTTAGTTTGAGAGTCGTGCCCATGTCCAACTCCTCTTATCACGTAGCAGCTTTCTTGATGATCCAATCCCAAGGATTCGTGGTTTTGCTTCCAAATTGGTAGCTTTAGCTCAGATCCATAAACGCAGTTACCTGCATCTCCCAGCCACCTCAAACTCTCACGTCCGAAACTGAATTCATTATTTCCTTCTCTCCAACACACTGAGCTCTTAATGTTTTCGGTCTCGGTGAATGGCCTCTCTTTTCCTTCCCTTTTCATCCTCAGATTCTTAAGCCAGAAACTGAGGGGTCATTCTTGATCGTTTAGTGCTTCTCCTCATCCAGTTAATTATGAAACATAGAGTCTATATTCTATTTTTTTTTTTTGTTTTTGAGACAAAGTCTCACTCTTTCACCTGGACTAGAGTGCCGTGGCATCAGCCTCGCTCACAGCAACCTCAAACTCCTGGGCTCAAGCGATCCTCCTGCCTCAGCCTCCCAAGTAGCTGGGACTACAGGCGTGCACCACCATGCCTGGCTAATTTTTTCTATATATTTTTAATTACGCAGTTAATTTCTTTCTATTTTTAGTAGAGACGAGGTCTCGCTCTTGCTCAGGCTGGTCTCGAACTCCTGAACTCAAGGATCCTCCCGCCCCGGCCTCCCAGAGTGCTGGGATCACAGGCGTGAGCCACCGCTCCTGGCCTAGGTTCTGTATCCTAAATGGCCTTTAAATCTGTCTATTTCTTTCCATTCTCATTGTTGCTAGCTTTGTCCAGTCCACTCCTATGTCTCACTTGAATTATTCCTGCTACTGCCCAGTTTCCTTGCTGAGTCTCATTTTCTCTCCATCTCTTATTCCAACTCTCTTCCTGTTTAGGAAAACACTAGACTTCTCAGCCCCTGGCCCCACCTCTTTTTCTGGCTTCCTTTCCTGCCACTGCTTGTTTGCACGCTGCCCTCCAGCTGTGCTAATCTTCTTTCACTTCCTGTAACGCGTCTGCTCCTGCTGACGTCCAGGCCTTCGCACGCGCTCTTCCTTCTGTACAGAACGGAACATTCTTCACTTTGTTTTGCTTCCCTCATCTTTTTACTGCTTTTCCCCCTACTTGTCTTCAGAGCTCAGCTAAAATACCATTTCCTTTGGGAAGTTTTCCTTGACCCTCCATAGACTAAAGTAGTTGCTCAGTTACGTGCTCCCTCCCCTCGTACTGACTACGCCGTGTTGCCCGTCTGTCTTCTCTGTGAAATGGCAGTACGGGATGTAAGGACAGGACTCACCGTGGCACCTGGGACCAGTGCTTAGTGCCTGGCACCCAGCATGTGCTTAATTCAAGGAATACGCAGTTGAATTCCTGCTTGAGCTGTGTGCTTCTGGTTCATATTAAATCACTTCTCTGGAAACTCACATTAGCACTTTCAGGTTTCTGGGATACTATTAGTAAATGATTACCTCTGACTCATTGTCAGTTTATTTATTTACCGTATTGTTTTGTTGTCTTCTTTTTTCTTTCTTCTCTTCTTCCTCATTTTCCTTTTTTATTCTTCCTCTTTTTCCTCCTCTTCATCCTCCTCTTAGTCCTTTGCTTTTTCTGTTCTTCCACTTCTCTTTTTCTTCCTTCTACTTTCCTTCCCTCCCTCCCTCCTCTCTTCTTTCTCCCTCGCTCTTACTCTTTTCCTGCAGGTGGGAGATTCCAATTCCAACTCCCATTTCTAGTTTCACACACAAATAGGGTAGAATTTGGGTCTCTGTGTGTATATATAATTTCCAAATCATCCCAGCGGAAATATGGCCAACTTGTAAGCTTTTTTTTTTTTTCCAAATGTAAGCTATAGTTTAGGAATTTATTTTTCATGCATTTTCTCCCCAGAGGGATAGTAAAATATATATAGGGTGAGTAGATCAGAAGGAAGAAAGAATATAAATATTTTAATGAGTGCCATCATCTGTCATTTCTGGATTTGTTTGTGTTGAATGATTTCTGCCCCCTGCCAGGGCCTACGTTTTTCTGCTCATTGACAGAATTTTGGACGTTGTGAACGTATGTTGTTGAGTGCCTAGGTTTGTTGTCTTCCTTTAAAGATAACTTGTTTTGTCAAGTTGTAACTTGTGGATCACTTTTATCATTCCTGGGCATTTTTTTAAAGCTCTGTTAGGGCAGATGTAGAATAACCTTTACCTGAGAGCGAGTTTAGTGCTACCGAAGCCAACCCCTTCTAGGCTCGCGACCGAACGCCCCTCTTGCTGAGTGAGGTCTTCCTGGGTGGTGGAACTCGGCTGAGAGGTCTCTGGGACATGTTCTTTGCTTGGACTCCTGGGGTCTCACCCCGTGCATGCAGAGGTTAGTATTTAATAAATGTCTCAAAGGAGCCACTACGTATATTTCTGGAGTTTTCTCTTGTCTCCAATACTGTGCCCCACAGACTCTAGCTGCCTCATCCTCCGTGTTTTTTACCTCTGTCCTTTAACTTCAGTGAGACCCCAGTGCCCCCTTCACAGTGCCACGGGCTAAAAAGCAGTTGAGCACAAAGCCAGGGCAGTCACAGGGCTCTCTACAGTTGTTGCTTCTTTCTGGGGTCACAGTCCTTCACTGCCTGTTGCTTAATGTCCAAAAAGAGTGATTTCATGTATTTTGTCTAGTTTTTTCGCTATTTACAATGGGAGGGCAAGTTTTTGTTTTTGTTTTTATCAGTAATTCCATTGTGGTTGGAAGTGGAAGTTTTGGGGAACTTCATTCCAAAAGGAACATTGCGGCCGGGCACGGTGGCTCACGCCTGTAATCCTAGCACTCTGGGAGGCCGAGGTGGGAGGATCGCTCGAGGTCAGGAGTTCGAGACCAGCCTGAGCAAGAGCGAGACCCCGTCTGTACTAAAAATAGAAAGAAATTAGCTGGACAGCTAAAAATATATGTAGAAAAAATTAGCTGGGCATGGTGGCGCATGCCTGTAGTCCCAGCTACTGGGGAGGCTGAGGCAGGAGGATCGCTTGAGCCCAGGAGTTTGAGGTTGCTGTGAGCGAGGCTGACGCCACAGCACTCTAGCCTGGGCAACACAGTGAGACTCTGTCTCAAAAAAAATTAAAAAAAAGAAAAGGAACATTGCAAGGGATTTCAGTCTGTAGCCCTTTTAATCTTTCATACGGGTTTTTATGCTATCTGAGGAAGCTCTTCAAAGCCTTGCAGATGGTGAATTTCTTTTCTCTTTAAAGGTTCTTTCTCGTGGCGAGGTTATTCCTGTGAAGGTACTTGGAATTCTGGGTCTTATTGATGAAGGTGAGACAGATTGGAAATTGATCGCTATCAACGCGAATGATCCGGAAGCGTCAAAATTTCATGGTAAGACTGTGACTTGCTCAGAAATGAAAGTAAACTCGTGTGTCATTGAAATTCATAGAATTTAAACGGAGCTCACGTAAAACACAATTGATATATTTGGGAGTTAAATTTATATGTTTTGTTTTTTATTCTTTCCCCTCGGAATATAAGGGCAGTTGGACATGATTTTGTCTGAGTTGTGTCATATTGCCAGGCAGAGTAAGAGAGGGGAAAAGATGTAGACAGATAAATGATATTTTAAACTAAAAAAGTGCATTTAATGGGCTCCCCTCCATTCCTTTCCCTTCCCCTCTCTTATCACCTCTCATCTTCCTCCCTACCTCCTCCCTTCCCTCCTCCCTTCCCTCCCCCCTTCTTCCTTCCTTCTTCGTTTTCTTTCTTTTCCTATTGTGACAGCCCAACTGCTGTTGGGAATTGTGAGTTTTGAAAGCATCCTTTGAACTAGAAATAAAAGTTTAATGCTGGCATTTTTGTCCTGAAATACTCTTTTGTTCATGTGACTAACAGGAAAAAACTAAGGAAGGACTGTTCATGAATGACCAGAGCTCTTTCTACACCTAGTTTTTGTCTTGTCTCGTACAAATGAAGGGAAAGATAACGGCCTTCCGATGAACCTTTGATGTCCCAGAAATTTAAGTTCCAGAAATAGCTTGGCATGATTTAGAGTTGATTTTCTGTGAAGTTAGATTTCAGTCTGAGTTCTGGCAGTGCTACTTCCCAGCCGAATGACTTTGGGTAGATCATTCCTGAATTTGGTTGTTGGCAATAAAAGAGATAAATTATTTAAAGCATCTGCTTTCACACACCAAGTGTTGAATATAGGACAACTATTATTATTATTATTTGATCGATTTTCCCCCATTTTTCTTTTTTGTTTCATCTTTATTAAGGATTCTGTTTCCTCAACCTAATTCTAAATTAGAAAATATACCATTTCTAAGGTGACTGGGCCTCATTAACACTCAGCGCGTTGGCCTCTCTCAGTTCATGGACGTGGAAAGCCTTTTCTTGCACACGGAGTAGCTAGAGGGACTTTGGCCTTTCTTGCGTGAACTTGAGAAAGGGAGAGTCTGACACGGTGACGTGCGTGTAAGGTCAGGATGAAAACTACAATTAAAATGTGAGACTCGAGTCCATAAATTATATATATTTCTTATCGATCTCATTATTTTACCTGGTTTGGTCTACTTTCACATTTCTCGTTCAAATATATGAAGAGTAGATAAATTTGACTCAGTTTTGAACATTTTTAGTACCTTAACTGCCTCTCAGGTGAGAACTGGTAATGTACTAGTGCCGCAGCCAGACAAACCATGCAGCCAGTTCACTGGTGAATTAGATTCGTCACGGGTGTCACAAAACTCTGCTCAGGGAGGCCCCTTTACACTGGAGAAGCTGAGACCCTGAATGGCACGAATCTTTAGGGGGAGTCAGCTCAGCGCTATTGGAGATGCGACTGAACATTTTAGCTGTCTAGCGTGTACCGAGCACTGCAGTCTGTTCTAGTAGATACTGTTGTTATTAATTTAGCACATGCTCAGGATTTAAATAACTTCCCCAAGTTTACAGATCTAGTAAATGGTGCACAGTTTGCACTCATATCTGTCTGACTGTAACGTGTGAATACTATAGTACTGTACTGAGCAGTGTATAATCCACCTGTGCTGAGCAAGTCACACTCGATTCTCGTGATTGATAGTGTTTGTAACTACCCGTGTTGAAACCAGATGACCGAAGCCTAAGGTGCATACTCCTGCTTGAGTTTCCTAAGGATCAGAACAAAAAATGTTAAGCACTGTTCATTTTCTTTCTCTTGTATATTCAGAATAGAAATGACTTTGTACTCTGGGCATCTTTCTAAATTCCTTTTGTGTTTGCCTAAGTGAAGAGACATGCAAAAATCCTAAAGGCACTTGCGGATTTAGGTTGAGAAGGAATTATTAGACTGGAATAATTAAAACAAGGAATTCTTGTTTTGAGAGAAAAAAAGGACATTTTCCTTCCACGATAAATGGACACCTATATTATTTTCATCATGAAAATTACAACAATCCTTCTTCATAATATATTTTTAAAATCCTGGAACTAAAAGACTAGTTGATGCTATTGACATATTTTGCTCTGAAATGATCCACGGACATTGCGTTTTGTGTTTATTTCCAGAATGAGTAAAATGGATGGGGAAAGTGGAAATTGTTTGTTTTAAGGATAGTTGCAAATTGTGCACACTGGTTAGTTCCTTAAATACTCATCCTTTCTGTCTACATTTTCTAAAATAAATTCTGTAACTTTAAGAGTTACAAGTTTTTTCTTTTATTACTTCTCATTCCTTTTACCTTTATATTATTGTTAATATAGTCCACATATCTTTATTGAATTTTCTTTTTTCTTCTCCCTTACTTTACAGTGATCCACGAAAAAAAATAAATGTAGGAACCAATTGGAAGACAGAAGAAATTATAGTATAAATGTTTCTTAAATTTATTTTATTATTTCATTTTTTTTGAGCTATGATCTCACTCTTTTGCCCAGCCTGGAGTACAGTGGTGTCATCATAGCTCAATGTTCCAAATGTTAAAAAAAAAAGTTAAATTTAACTTGAATATACTGGAACAAAATAAATTTATATGAACTAAATTGTAATAATATTAGAGCTAAAAGTAAATGTCTCTGATATTAAATAAGAAATTAATTACAAATTCATTTGGAGTCTGATCTTTACTATAAGCACAAAAAAAAAGTATGTTGATAGCAAAGGTTATGATTAAGTATGTGTGTGTATGTGTATGTATATATACCTAAATGCTTTGTATATATGCTATTTTTAGTATTTGTTTGCATTTGTTTATAATTATGCCTAGCTACATTGATTTTTCAGTAGCATTATGCAAATTAAAAGTAAAGTAGCTGTCAGTATTAATGAAAACATGTCTAGTATTTTTCTAAATCATTAATTTATGTTTGTATATTTATTTTTGAAGGATAAAAGCAAGTAAGGCCATAACTTTGGCTGCAGACTTAGACAAGGTTTTCAGGAATTGGAGAGAAAATAATTAATGTTTGTTAAGAATTATTCCCTTACCTTTTATTAGATGATTTTCAATATATTATTTAATCCTCATAACAACCTTGATTTCTTTCTCTCCGTTTTGGATTTGAAGAAACAAAGTAATATATTTTCCCGAGGTGATACAACATATGAGTTGCCAGAACAGAAATTCGAACTTAGTGCTGATTCCAAATGTGTTTTTCCTGTTTATGGTAGTTCTTCTTAGAAACTTCCTGAGTGTTATTTTCATTATTTTCTGAATATTTTTAGTTAGAGTTTTGATTTTCTTTTTGGGCCAAAAAGTTATTTAATTTGTAAGACCGTCTTTCTTTTTTTGTTTGTTCGTTTGCTTTTAATGTCGAATGTTTGTTTAATTGTATAAGAAATCAAAGGGACTGGGTATGGTGGGGTTTTTTGGTAGGCGAGAGAGTTCTAAAATGTTTCTAGAATGAAGGAATAGTGCTTTACATGTGAGCACGTGGCAGTCCAGGGGTGATAGAATACCTGTCGTTGGTTATGCCGCTGGGAGGTATCACATCGATTACGCTGCTGGCTGGACCGGGCCCGTGTTCCCTGGGTCCCCCAACTCAGCGCTCCACCACTATGTGGAGTGTGTTCTGGTTTTTAACAAATGCCTTTTTTTTCCCTGCACTTACAGATATCGGTGATGTTAAGAAGTTCAAACCAGGCTACTTGGAAGCTACCCTTAACTGGTTTAGGGTTTATAAGGTGCCAGAAGGAAAACCAGAAAACCAGTTTGCCTTTAATGGAGAATTCAAAAACAAGGTGAAAATGAGAGTTTTTATTTCAAAATGTGCCTTCTGATAAACCTGTACAGTATTTGTGTCACTTTTGGGGGGTTTCTGACGTGAATCTTTATGTACATACAGCGCGGCAGCAAAGGTGCCTGTCACTGACTTGCATATTTAAGGACATTATTTTATTATTTAAAAGTTTCTAATTTTTTAGAGATGTCTCTAAGTGAATCAGCAAGGCTAGAAAACCTCTGTTTCGATCTATCTGTCGATAACTCCTTCACCTCAGAAAATGAAGGAATTTCATAATCAGTCTAATTTTGCAAATTGTGTCTAGAAAAACCCTCCATTTACAATCTTGGGGAGGAGAAAGTTACTTACTCGTGATGTAAATCCGCAGGGCTTCCCTCCTAAGCATTTATTCTCTTGTGATGGAATTAAGCTGCTTAGCAATTCAGAGGCCACTTGGATTATCTTACTGTCGTGAGGTTTTTATGTTAGAGTGGCCATGAATGACCACAAAGTTTCTCTAATATGACACCAATGCAGAGAGTGGGCTGAAGAGTTAAAGTCTGAAACATGGAGTATTTTTTAAGTTATTACCACTAAGTAAATTGCATATTCTAAACCAGCTGTCAGTGAATACTGATAAGTATGTTTTGTGAGTAAAATAAGGCATGTTAATGAAAACTTAACATTTACAATAAGTGTTCTACTGTATAAGAATTGATTGCTGGACCCAGAACTTTTTTAAAGGCACGTTAAAGAACGCTCCTTATCTGGTAGGCTTTGTCTAGGATCACTAAATACAAAACCAGTATGTTAGACTGCATTCTCTTTTCCTTAAAAATGAAATATTAAAAATTTATACAAGAAATTATTTTTTCTTTTTCTTCAAAAAATAGGCTGTGTTTTATGTTTGAAATAACACCAATTTCAAACCTGTGTAGTACTTGCGTGGCTCCTTACTGCCTCAGGTTAAGTCTGCCAGGTCGTGGATTTATACAGAGTGCGGGCTTTTTTGTTTTTTGTTGGTTTTTGACGAACATGAATTCTTTTCTGGATGAAGACTAGGTCATTTATACAGTCTCTTTAGAAAATAAACATTTTATGCGTTGCATTGCTTTTTACCACTGCTATCTGAAATACAGAGCCCGTCTTACTCGTTTCGTGTGGCTATAAACACCCGGAGCTGTGTAGTTCATGAAGGAAGGAGGTTTATTTGGCTCCCAGTTCTACAGGCTGCACGAGAAGCCTGGCCCAGCGTCTGCTGCGGTGAGGGCCTGGGCTCCTGGCAGTCTCGCAGGGGGAGAAGGGAGCCAGTGTGCAGAGATCACACGGCGAGAGGGGAAATCCAAGAAGAAGAGGCAGGAAGTGCCAGGCTCTCTGTAACATCCGGCTCCGGGCACTGACGGAGTGAGAACCCCCAGCCCTGGAGGGCAGAGATCAGCCTGTTCAGGAGGGATCCGCCCCGGGACCCAGACACCCCCGTCAGCCCCCACCCCCAGCACGGGGGGGTCAGAGTTCCACATGACGTTTCGGGGGACAAACATCCAAACTCCAGCAGAGCCTAACTCAGGAGGATTAAATTGTCCTTCTTTAACATGGTCAGAACAATGGCCCCGTCTCGTAGTCTAGGTTTTTCCTGACACTCCTTTAAGGAAGTACTGGAATTGGTTCTAAATTATCACAGTTATCTGAATAATTTGGTTAAAAATCTGTCATTATATTATCCAGATAACAAATTGGATTTCTTTTTTTTTTTTATTTCAGCTTATTATGGGGGTACAAAAGTTTAGATTATGTATATTGCCCTTGCCCCCCAGCCCCCCATAAATTGAATTTCTTATCCTATATCTTAAGTGAGACTCCCCAATGCCTTCTCATTGAGAATTAAGCCGTCTTCCTTCATCTCAGCAACATTAGACCTGGGAGAACATTTCAGCGGTTAAAGTCACCGTTATTATTATGTCTCAGTTCCTTAGATTCTTTATTTTCTTCATTATCATGATGCAGTGAGTTGTTGCTGAAGGAGAAAGGAGCTACTGTGAATCAGTTAACCGGTAAAGACTGTCTTCTTAAGGACAGTAAGCAACATGTTAGGGGAAAAAGCTGAAGAATTTTCTGCTTTGGAATAAAAAAGCAGGGTTTTCTTAGGTGATCTTACTAGATGTGTTGTCTAGCAAGAGGCGTATCTGCTGTTGACTGTGCAATTTCACAGACCACGGGAATTAGCGCTTTCAGACAGGGGGTGATCTAAAATTGCTTTGCAGCTAGACTGCTTGCAGTTTTGACAGTGATGGAATTAACAGGTGCATGTTTACACTCAAGCCAGGTACTGGCCTTAGCACTTCATACTTCTTCGTCTTTACTCTTCCATCAGCTCTGTGACTGAGATAGGAGTTGCCAGCTTGTTTCTATGAAGGCTCTGTAGTTTATATTCAGGCCTGTAGGTTGTGTGGCTTCTGCCATAGCTACTCACCTCCCGTACAGCACTAGAGCCGCCATAGGCCAGACGCACACAGGCGTGACTGTGTTCAGTGAAACTTCATGTACAAAACAGGTGACAGGTGACAGGCTGGGTGTGACCCATACGCCCTAGTTTGCCAACCCCTGGTGTGCAGATCATCCTCGTTATAGCCCGCTTCACAGATGAAGGAATTGAGGGTCAGTGGGGTTGAGTAACTTGCCCAAGGTCACACACCTGGTCAATAACGAAGCCAGAATTCAGACTGAGGTTTGCGGGGCTCTGGAGCTAATGCTCTTATCAGTTAACGTCGTGATGAGATTAGTCCTGTTCGTATAATAACGTGATTGTTATTTTTGTTTGTTTGTTTGTTTGTTTGTTTGAAACTAGGCTTTTGCTCTTGAAATTATTAAATCTACCCACGAGTGCTGGAAAGCATTGCTTATGAAGAAGTGCAATGGAGGAGCTATAAATTGGTGAGAATTTCTCTTTGGAAGACAAATTTCTATGTTAAGTAATGTTGTTATGAATTGGTACTAACGGCTACACAATACTATTCAGATTTCAGATTTTTTGGGAAAGGGAATTTAAATATTTTTCATTTAGAAAGATGGCGCTGGCCGGGCACGGTGGCTCTCTGACCATCACTTTCCCCGAATGTTCTACTTGGGTTTAGTTATAATATTAAAAGCATTATGCATAGCACAGTTAGTACATTATATACCATGCTTTCTCCATAGGAATAGCACTTAAGACGTTGCAATATTTAATATTTTACTTGGGTCTTTTTAAATTTATTTGTGACATTAATTAGGGAAATCTCTGCCATGTAAAGCTCTACCTTTTTCAATTTTCATCTTACATAAAGCATGAACTGTGGAAAAGAGAATATAAAAAAGTTATAGTCTTACAGATGATAATGCCAACTTCATCAGATTTTATTCCTGCCAAGAATGAAAATAAATTATTAGTCTCGATAGAAACCAAAGTGACCACTACTGTAATCCCTGTCCACTCAGTGTCAGTGACAGAGAGACACAGACAGATGTTTTTGTCACATGTATCTCAGCACATTTCACAAAGCTCTTGTGAAGCTAAATTTGACAGTGTCGACCCCTCAGCTGCACTGGAGGGGGATATTGTGCCTGCGTGTTCCAGCTATTCCTTTTCTCTTCTGGGATCTGATAACCGCCTTTTCCTTCTATTAAAGAAATTAATTTGGCTTTAACTCCCTTCTCTCCTACCTCTTTCTCTACCCATTCCAATATGCTGATTTCCTCGATGAAATTTTTAAAAATCAGTGTTAATATGTTGGAGAGGATTGAGGCCTTGGCTTTCATCTGGGAGGCAGACGGGGTGCAGTGGGAGCCCCGCGCTCGTGGAGGTGCAGGGAAGGGGTCAGAGTCCTTAGGGCCTTCGCAGCCGCTGTTCTGCCGGCTGCAGGTCCCAGCTTACGTGACAAGTTTTCATGTTTACACGGCTGCTGCTGCTGCAATCTTCTGTTTCTGCCTGGGAGAGAGATTACACGTCTTTCATAGCCAGTCACACCTCACGTAGAGCAAACAATCTTCCTGCAGTCCCATCTTGTGGGTCAGATTTGGTTCCTCTTTCCTTCCGTAAAGGTGAAGTGAGTTGGGGGCAGCTTTTTCCATATACCAGGGAATTATCAGGATTTGTACCATATCATTTTAAAAATCTTTTTTAATTCTGGAGAGTGTGGTGCTGTGGAGTAGTATATACAGGCTGTCCCCAGAGTGGCCACCATAAGGAAAATGGGAAACTGTAGCTAAATGTGCCTTTATTTACAGAATACTCATTATAAAATTTTCTAAAATGTTTCCCTGGTGTGGTGACTTTTGGGGCACCCTGTATTTGGAACCTTGCCTGAAAGAATGTACGATGGTTTTAGTTGTCCTAATTTTTATTCAGTTTTATTCTATTATTTTATTCAGTTCCTTATTCATTAGCTAAAATTATATAGCCAACGTGGGATATTTGGAGTTGGGTTTGTTGGGTTTTTTTTTTTTTTTCCTTTTTGGTAATTGTTCTTTTTTTATCCTGTTTCATGATAATATTCCCTTTTTCTCTCTAGCACAAACGTGCAGGTGTGCGACAGCCCTTTCCACTGCACTCAGGACGAAGCGAGGTCCTTAGTGGAATCGGTAAGGGGCAAAGGTCCAGGGTAGCCTGTGATCTCGTAACTGTCTTAGGAAGTCAAGCAGCAATTCTGAAACAGTTGGCAATGGAACGTGTCAAGCCTTTTGGGGAAGCATGAAGTTCAAAAATAACATTGAAATCTATTGTTTTAATTCAGAGAATTTAACCTAAACACTTTAAAACCTTTACGTTTTTAAATCCTATTTTTGAAAGTACATTGACCATTTAGCTAATTTTACAGGATGCTATTTTTTTGACGTCATCACTTGTTATTGTTTGTATACATTTGCTCTCCTCTGCATGGCTCCGTACTCACGAGTCATCCAGAGTGTCTGAATTGGGACTGGCTCTTGGTACAGACGCATTTGGGCTTAAGAAAAATGCAACAGATGAGACTCTTCACTTTTTTACCTATTTAGTTTGGCCGCCTCACAGGCTTTCCTTCTCAGGCTAAGAAGATATCCTTGGAGTGCGATGTGTCGTAGTGACAATGCTGCGTGGAGACAACTGAACTTATTAGCAAATCAGTGCTTGGCTTGGAGGCCACTAAATGAGAAAATCCAGAAAATCAAGTAATATTGCTACAGAAAGTGTGTTCAGCAGTGATCTTAGGATAGAAATCTCATTTACAAATCAAGGGTTTTTAAAAACGAATTATGAGATTAAAACTAGTGAATTTAGATCTCTATATTAGGAACAACTAACATGTTTGTAAATGTCAGTTGATCACTGCAGCTGCCTTTATTGAAATTTTTTGTCACTAATTTATCAGCTGTTTAATTAGTGCCTGCTATGTGGTAAGAAGGAAGAGTTTATATCATAATTAGAGAGGGGCCTGGCATGTTCCGTGTCCTGACCTGGGTGGTGGCTGCGTAGATGTTCATGCTAGTCGTTCCCGAAACTAAATACACAGGCTCTGCGCCGCCTTCTCTGTGAATAATGGATCTCCCGATAAAATGTTTAAAAAAAAAAATAATAATAAAGTATTGTTCTTAAATTAGGGGAAGAAATCTTACATCTCAGAAAACCTTTTCTTCAAATTTGTCCACCATAGATCATATTACACCTGTTCTAAGACTCTTGGGCTAGCCATCAAAATCAATAGAAAAATTTAAAGGCTCTAGAAACAGCTAAATTACGTAATGTGTGTGCGTGTGTTTGATTTTTGTTCTCAAGACGTCAGCCCTGGAAGTGATTGAAATAAAGCCTGTCTTCACGTCTTCAGCTACGAGGCCATCGGTAGTTCCCACGGGTTAATGATAAAGATTATTTCTAAGCATGCTTTATTTATTCAACTCCATGTGTCTGGGTTCTTCTCTGAAAGAATGAGCAATGGCAAGAAGAGGCAAAGAGGAATATTTACTATTTTCAGGGTAGAGAACCGTTGTGTATAAACTTTGTTCTATAATTTCATGAAAAAAACTTTCCTGGATGAAGTTTCCACTTATGAATATTATAACAGGGATTCCTTCTCTGCTCTTATTTTTCAGGTATCGTTTTCACTGAATAAAGAAAGTAATGAAGAAGGTATAGTATATTTTGGTTCATACAGAGGGAGGTACATAAATTTGTTTACAGTAGTGGAAACCAAAAGAAATAAAGTAGATTAATTGTATAAACTAAGTAAAATATATTTTTAAATAGTCATTTAAAGTTTCAGATGAAATATCTTTTTTTAACTTCCGAAAACAAGCAAGAGCAACATTTATTACTTGTAGGCTAGAAAATGGCTTGATTATGCACTGACCTTTTTCTTGGTGAAGTACTGAGATATTGCAGCCAGTTCCGATAAATTTAAAAAGAGTTAAAATATCTGAATCTGGGAGATATTTTCTCTTATCATTTTAATGAATTACTCACTTTAACCAAAGATCTTAAAAATCAAAATTTATACTATAATAGGATTAGAAAATAGTTGTACTATTTTATTATTACCATTATTTGAAGCTGTTTTGAGAAACAAGTAAAAACGTTCCGTGGTGTACAAGCATGTGTATGCATCAGATGCCTTTCAAAATATTGCAAGACTTTGGGGCTTGCAACAGAAAATATTAGAAGAATATTCAACTTTGCAAATTTGGAGGAAAACATGACAGCTGTTTACTCTGAGTCAGATTATAAGATGCTGAGAAAGGAGCAAATCCATAGAGGTGACTTCACAGGAGAGCAAGCGGTATTCCTTCCACGCGAAGATAACGGATTATTTCCTTGCAGTACCGTCCCATTCTGGGTATTTAATAGACAGTCACATTTTATAACAAGGTTTTCCTAGACCTTCCGTGCTGTAGCTGAAGGTACTAACTTCTCTGTTGTTCTTTAGAAGCAAAATGACCCAGAAAGATAAAGAAAGTAAAGCGGGAAGGCTCTAGAATTTGGAATACAGCTTTATATAAAGCTTAAGCCAAATGAGAGAACTTAGGACGAGGGTTTCAAGGGAGTAGCTTTAAACAGAAGAGTGATGCACTGAGCTTGTGAGTGCGGCTGTCTGTCTGCGTCCATGCTCAAGGTCTAAATCGACTGTTTTACCCCTCCCTCCCTCCCTCCTCCTCCTCTTCACCCCGTCCGCAACACCTTCCTTTCCCGTTTCAGACTCAGAGCAAGCGTGGTACTTCCTCGGCAAGTGATGGGGATGTTGGAAATTCTGCCGTCGAGACTCCAAACTCCACGGACTCCAGGACTCCCTTTCCGCTTCGTGCCAGAGACGGGCAGGTGGACGAGCATTTGCTGGTGTCCTGTTAAAACTGCCTTTTTTTCCCACATCTTTGGAGATATGCAATATATAAATAAATACTAAAATTTTCGAATTAGTCTCCTTTGGATATTTATTGATATAAAAAGAAAGGATCTGGTGTCATTTCACAGCAGAGATTTAGAAGCATTGCGTTTTAATCGGTTCTAATTTCTATACCTTAAGGGGACCCAATGATTTTATCAGCTTTTATTTCTATAGGTTAAATGTAAAGCTCACAGATATACTGAGTTAATAAAATTTCTGTAGATAGGCTTAATTTTTTTTCCTGCATAGTTACTAGTCCTAGTGTCTGAATGGCCTCTGTCTTTGCTTATTGATTTATTAGATCTTAATGTTTTTCATCAATTTATATGATAGCCTTAGTTTTAAGTGCAAAATTTGGACTCTGGGTACCAGATCCAAGTTTAAAGAGATCAGCCCACCTTCGAATCAGAAATTAAACCTGGGCCCTGAAAATATTCATGCTGAGCTAACAGGGGAGCCAGACTGGAATATACTCATTGTCCTTGCTTGAGGCAGAACCGCTATAGGACTGTCCTTCCTTTGTTACTGCTTCTTGTTCTCTGTTAAAAGTTAAAAATTAAAAGAAGATCAATTCATAAGCTCATGGAGTGATAAAAAAAAAAAGAAAGGAAGATAACAGTTTTTAAAGCTTTCAATAACACTCATTAAAAAGGGATAAAATGGTAATACCAGTACAGTTTTAAAAGAAATCACGAAAAATGCCAGACAGTGAGTCTTACCTAATTTAAGCAGCTGCAGTTGGGTGGCTCTTGGACATCTGTGGGTCATCTACTGGGGACCAGGGCGTTGGCAAGGCCAGGGATTCCCATCCCAAAGCTGCAACTCTCCCCAGCCGGGAGGAGCACGGGAATCCTAGCACTCGGGCCAGAATCCCATGCCTGCATCAGAGTGTTTCCGTCCACACACAAGTGGATGGAGACAGCTCAGCCCACGGTGAAATCTGCAGTGGACGTAGCTGTCCCTTCCTGTCCCTTCCTGCCTGACCAGCAGCGACTTGGGCAAAGCCACGTGGACACAGCCTCTTCTGTGCAGGAGATTCCTGCTACTTCCAGCGAGCAGTAGAGGCAGAAGTGGAACAAGAGCTTTGGCTTTGGACCCCAAGAATCCCTAACGCCCTCCCCACTGTGTGTCGTGTTGCTTCTCGAGCTATTTCTCCCCCTCAAAGCCCAACTCAAACTCTCCTCCCCCTTCGAACACTTCTGGAGGAGAAAAAAAATCGAATTACTGTCTCCTCCGTGAAAGGTAAATAGCACTATTTATTTCTCCCTCCGTTGTAGTATTTAGGTTATCGTGGCTTATATCAGAACTGCTCCTCTTGTCTCTTCTCCTGAATCATTATTATAAACTCACTGAGAGCAGAGATTGTTGTCTGACAGCTTTTGCATTATTGTGTTACACATTAACAATGCATGTTTGTTGAATTAAATCAATGTAGCGTCCTATGAGAAAGACATACTCTTTCCATGTTATTTGCTACATGAAGTTTAGAGAGAAACTAAGTAGATTCCTGGAAATCTGCTTGTCAGTGTTCTGTTACTGCAGTTGGAAACAATGCCCACGTGAAATCTTTGAAATACAAGAATCTATT
This sequence comes from Lemur catta, assembly GCF_020740605.2. Taxonomy (NCBI): domain Eukaryota; kingdom Metazoa; phylum Chordata; class Mammalia; order Primates; family Lemuridae; genus Lemur; species Lemur catta. Next base: position 694,050 of record NC_059153.1, on the reverse strand, counting down.
CATTTTAAACATCGCCAAAAAAAGACTTAACACATCTAAATACTCGTTGTTTTACTTTAGCTGATTGTATTTTTAATGTATATGGCTCTGATCGCTGTATTCAGAGAACTCCTCATAAATCTTAACGTATAAAATTAATATTTTTTTCAAAATATAAAAAATTTTATAATACATTTTTTTTTTTGCATAATTCTTGCCTCCTAAAATTCTTCTCATCATTGAGATTTTTCTTGAAATCCTTACTGGAGTATTATCTGTTTGGCTATGGCACCTCCAAATGAATATAGTAGACATCTGCCTGGTGTCAAAACAAAACAAAAACCAATACCTCATTATTTATGCATTCCAGAGAGCTTTTTCATATGGTGTAGAGTATTCTGTGTTTTCTGAAACAATTAGCGTCCCCCGGTTTGGAGTTTTTTCCAAGTGAATGAATGATATTCAGAAAGTGAGATTCTCTGGGAGGGATCTTATTGTTAATAATATGCAAGGGATTTTGAGAGTTCTTATACAAGACTCCTCTAAGCCCCAGAGGAAAAAAAGTTTAACTCACTAAGAGCTAATCATTCCATGTTCACTGCCGCTCTTTTTGCAGAGTATGAGAAAGAAAGTAAACATGAGATACTTAAGAATAAAAATAGACTCAGGGCTCAGAGGCCAAAATGCTTGTTCCAGAGTGACTTGACCTCCTGAATTTGAAAGCAGAAGTAACGTTTTGATTTTCAGATTAGAAATAACACAAGAAGCACAATGACAGGGGACCTAACTCTGAAGAGAGGGAACAACAAATAAAACTAGCATGCAGTGAAACGTGAGCAAAACCTAATCCATGTGGAGCTAATATAAATAGTTCGTTGATAGACTCTTGTGACAAATAGTTTTAAACAGCATCTGTTGCACTTAAAACTCCACGTACTAGAAACTGCTATATTTCAGGGGATATTTTTCTCACAGAAAAGTTAGTTTTTCCTTTTCTTCCTACAGCATCCAATGTTATTCCTCTGATTTCTCATATTTGGTTTTTTGTTTGTTTGTTTGTTTGTTTGTTTTAGAACAGTTTAGAAACTCTCACTGACTCATGAAGATTTTATAACTCTGGGTGGGCTCCCAAAGCATAACTCGATTTGCACCCCTGCCCAATCTGATACTATTTCTTGCAAATGTGACCGAATTCAAGATCGGCTGTAAATCCAGGAACACTGTGTGACTTAGCATTTTAAATCCTGCTGGAGATTGACTCACAGCAAATTCTTGCGGGCAGAATTACGTTTAATTTTTATGTATGAGTCTGACAGTAGGCTTTTTTTTCTTTTTTTTTCTCATCCTTGGAATCTTTCCAATCTGCGGCTCCCAGCGTCTCGGGCCGGAACAGAAAAGAGACGAGTGTGGGTTTGTGGCCGTCTTTCCCTTAACACGCACGTTGCGCGGTGAAAGTGCGTGTCAGCCTGTGTTTCCAGTGTTGAGTGTCAACGATGCGTCAGTACTTGGAGCGAATGGGAGGAACATCAACCAACCATTCCATTAAAAACACCGTCTTTCTACCGGCATCTGTGGATGTGGGTCTCTTCCCACGTGTGAAACAAGAAGTGCAACGAATTAGCTTTGCCGCTCCTTAGTGCCTTTTCCTAATCTGCCTTGAATGAAAGATTCGGAGCAGAGACAGAATTCCAGAGAAAGCAGCTGGCAGCAGGAGCTGGAACTGGCGTTGGCCAAATACTCTGGGGCACAGATTCATCCTCTCTCCCCAGTGGTCCGTCCCACGAAAGCCTTCTGCAACTTGCTACGAGGAACATATCGTGTGCTCTCCGATTAGCTCTCCTGCTGCTAGTTGGGATTGGTTTGCACGTGGCCAACGCTTGTCCACACCCATGGTAAGGGGGGTGAGCCGTGAGCTTGTCACCTAAAAGGCCAGCTAATTACCCGACAGAGCATGATTTAAAGTGACTGGAAACACTGAAAGTCTAACATCCAACGTGGGTATATGTGGCCAGTCACATGATAATCTAGAAGACTTAGCAGGGCGGAATAGCACTTCCCGACAAGTCTGATGAAAGAAAACTCAATACAGGCCGGGCGCGGTGGCTCACGCCTGTAATCCTAGCTCTGGGAGGCCGAGGCCGGAGGATCGCTGAGGTCAGGAGTTCGAGACCAGCCTGAGCAAGAGCGAGACCCCGTCTCTACTAAAAATAGAAAGAAATTATATGGACAACTAAAAATATATATACAAAAAAATTAGCCGGGCATGGTGGTGCATGCCTGTAGTCCCAGCTACTCGGGAGGCTGAGGCAGGAGGATCGCTTGAGCCCAGGAGTTGGAGGTTGCTGTGAGCGAGGCTGACGCCACGGCACTCACTCTAGCCCAGGCAACAAAGTGAGACTCTGTCTCAAAAAAAAAAAAAAGAAAAAAACTCAATACAAAGTAGCATCTGCTAGATTAAAACTAGGTAAAAAGGATACACGTATACAAACAGGACACAACACACGGAAACACTAAGGAAGGTGATTTATTAGAGGGTTGGACACGTGGAGGATTTTGACAAATTCTTGTTGATGTTATGTTATGAGTATAACAAATGCAAAGTAACCGGAATTGATGGATTTATAGCAAGTGATGGTGTTTTTGCTTGAATTACAATAAAAACATCTTCACCTAAACCATGCACAGAGTCACTGAGTCGAAGAGTGGCCCAAGTCCAGATTTTCATTAATATTTAGGGTGACGGAGTGGTGAGGCCCCACATCCCAGGGCAGGAGCCAAGAGAGCTCAGAAATGGCAACAGGATCATTCAGGTGAGATATTTTTTTTTTTTTCCTCCATAAAGGAGGGCTAATAGTTAAACTCTAAAGCTGAGCTGTTGACAAATTTTATGAGCAACTCTGAGTTCATGGCTGGTTAGAGAAAAATACATATGTTGTCAGTTTCTTCTGGGAAACAGTTCATAAAAGATAAACAATAAGGATGGTCTAGTGATGACAAATTGTGCATAGAAAATTGACCAGAAAAAAAAAAAAATCAAATTTTTCCTTAGGAGGAGATGAATCTGACTCGGTGACGGTCTACCTCCGCGTTCTGCAAAAGCAATTAGACTCGGAGTCCTTGACACAAGGCCAAGTCGGCTAGAAAGCAGGAAGTTTCACTTCCCCAGACTTAATGGTGTAGATGAAAATATGGACACTCCGTGCCTGTTTCCAGCGAGCGATTGTTTTGAGTATTAAACTCTAGGAAAATGCAGCAATGGCTTGTGCAAATCACGAAGGCTCTAGCTTAGTAGGCTTCAGACAGCTTTAGCAGACAGCAAAGGATGTTGAAAGTTTTCGATCTAAATGAATGAAAAGCACAAACGTTAGAGTCATATAGACTTGGGCTTGAATTGTACATTTTTTTTAAACAAATTTGTTTTTTTGTATTTTTTTTATTTCAGCTTATTAACAAATTTGTTTTTAATTATTCTGGGTGCATAATTGTATATAGTTATGGGCTACATGTGATGTTTTGATACAGGCACACAATGTTCAACGATCGAATCAGGGTGACAGACATCCATCACCTTGAGCACTTATGAATTCTTCAAGTTAGGAACATTCCGGTTCTACTCTTCTAGTTATTTTAAAATATGCAATAAATTATTGTTAACTACAATCACCGTACTGTGCTGCCAGACGCTAGGTCTCGTTCCTTGTGTCCAGCCGTATTTCTGCACCTGTTCACCTCCCTCCCTGCTCCCCTCCCCAGCCTCTGGCAACCTTCACCCTGTGCTCCACCTCCATGTGCTCAATTCTTTAAATTTTTAGCTCCCATATATGAAACAGAATGAAATCCTGTCACTCACACACAACACACATGGAACTGGAGTGCACTGTGTTACGTGAAATAAGCCAGACACAGACAAAGTTCACGTGTCCTCGCTCGTGGGAATTCCACCTTTCAGTAATTGCATGATCTTCGGCAAGTTGCTTAAACTCTGAGTCTGTTTCCTCATCCATAAAGCGAGGATAAGAATACTGCCTTAGAGACCGTTGTGTTGTGTTGAGTGCATTGAGTAGATTACCTTAATTTACTCAAGGTAATTTAAGAGGACAGGAGAAATAATTGCCAAAGACAGGGTGGCTTCTGAAGCCCCAAGGACAGGAGGCAGGGCAGTCATCGGAAGAAAGTGACCCGGCCAGGCATGGTGACTCACGCCTGTAATCCTAGCACTCTGGGAGGCCGAGGCAGGAGGATCACTCAAGGTCAGGAGTTTGAGACCAGCCTGAGCAAGAGCGAGACCCCGTCTCTACTAAAAATAGAAAGAAAGTATATGGACAGCTAAAAATATATAAAGAAAAAATTAGCCGGGCATGGTGGCACATGCCTGTAGTCCCAGCTACTTGGGAGGCTGAGGCAGGAGGATCGCTTGAGCCCAGGAGTTTGAGGTTGCTGTGAGCGAGGCTGACGCCACGGCACTCACTCTAGCCCAGGCAACAGAGCGAGACTCTGTCTCAAAAAAAAAAAAAAAAAAGAAGCAAGTGACCCAAGGAATTGAAACAGGCACGTATGTGACTCCCAGGCCGGCTGGTCTTTCTTAGAGCCAAAAGGTGTTTTGTCTCTGCATCATTTTTTATTCTCTGCAAAGGTGTGCGAGTGGATTCGACGTCTCCTCTCCACTACAATCTTTATCGGTTCTAATATTTTATCTACGTCCAACTGCAAATATGACTTGCATGGGCACAGTGTACCTGGCGTCAGGTGTGTGTCTGGCCCTGGTCTAGTCAACGGTGACCTGGGACATCAGGCTCTTGTCACGTGCAGGTCTACCCCTGCCTGGAATATGACCATCAGGACGGGGCTGGCAATAAAACATGATCGGCATCTCTACGCAAACCTGCAGGGACAACGTGAGCATCCAATCAGATAACGCGTGCGAAGCATCTAGAATAGCGCCTACGTGATGCATACATGGCTCACAGATGGAGTGTAGGAACAGCGCCGCTGGGGAAAGGCTGCACAATCTCATTCCCTCAATCTTGGAAACCGTGTTTTGCTGCGTGTCATCAGAGAAGGAGGGTCACAGAAACATTAGCAGGTGCTGTCTATGAAGAATTTCCTTCTGGACCAAAGTGGCCCCTCTGAGAAGCAGGTTTTTGCAGCAGCTGATGCTGTTGCGGCTGAGTTCTCCCAACCTGTGAACGCTTCCAGCCGCCCTCCCACCTCTGCGGCCTCTTCGTGTTTCCTTTATACGTTTACCGACTTCGGTAAAGGAGCCGATGGGCCGTAGCTGTCTGCTAAAGCTGTCTTACGTCTGCTAAGCCAGAGCCTTGGTGATTTTCAGAAGCTATTGCTGCGTTTTCCTAGAGTTTAATACTCATAACAATCGCTCGCTGGAAACAGGCACAGAGTGTCCATAGTTGAAAAGAGGGGACTAAACTATCTGGACACGTGTCTTGAGTTTGTGTCAAAGACATGTGGCCACCAAGAAATTTTTTTTTTAAATTGGTTTCTCCTCCTTTGTTGACTTTGGTGAGACAATCAGGTATCAGAGGCAAGACCGGGCACAAATAAAAACTCCTTGTTTAGCACTGAGAGAGGATTTTCTCTTCTCTTCTCTGGCTACGAGAAAGTATCCACTGAGCAGACAGAAGCAGTGAGTCCCTCCAATACCCAAGCTCAGCTAAAACGCAAGCTACTGCCCAAGATGTGCTGTTTCATTCCTGCTTAAATTGGCTGTCTATTTTTAGATTTTTAAATATCCTCTTTAATTAAACAAACACTATAAAATGGGTCTGAATGCCGTTTTTCTTCTGCACCTGCAGCAGTTGTGGGGTCTAGAGCTGGTGCTGTCTATGAAAGAGAAATTATCCCAATAAATCTAAGTTCTGTAATTGATACTGTATACCGGGCAACTTTCTGAAAAAAAATTAAAAAACCCAAACACACTGAGCACGTTTCTCTTTGGGTCATTTAAATTTATTAAGGTACCAAATTTTAAAAAATGTCTTCACCTGCTTGACAGGTTTTAAAACCAAAAAAATATAAAGGCAGAAAGTTAACTTCTCTCTGAAATATTTTTTAATGATTTCACGCTTGTGGGAGACATTACCTAATCTATTTCCTTCTCTCCTCACTTGCAGCTTTCCAGACTTTACCCTTCGGGGCTAAGTTCTACTTTAGTCGAAGGTCAATATTTATTTTTATTATTTTAGAAGCAAGGGTGCCCAGGCAGTTGTCAGGAAATGTCCCGTAGAAAACCACGATGCAGAAGTTATAAGGAGAAACACACCTTCTTGCGCATGTCCGTGAATTGGCCGTGGCTACGTCGGGCTTTAGCACTATTTTTCTCTCTCAATGGAAGTGCTGATTACTTTCCTAAAAGTGGGTCTTTAAAAAAAAAAAACAAAAAAAACAAATGAATTTTCCAAAGAAAAAGAGCAGCGTTTAGAAGTATATATTTAAGGCTGGGCGCGGTGGCTCACGCCTGTCATCCCAGCACTCTGGGAGGCCGAGGCAGAAGGATCGCTAGAGGTCAGGAGTTCGAGACCAGCCTGAGCAAGAGCGAGACACCGTCTCTACTAAAAATAGAAAGAAATTATCTGGACAACTAAAAATATATATAGAAAAAATTAGCCGGGCATGGTGGCGCATGCCTGTAGTCCCAGCTACTTGGGAGGCTGAGGCAGGAGGATCGCTTGAGCCCAGGAGTTGGAGGTTGCTGTGAGCGAGGCTGATGCCACGGCACTCTAGCCTGGGCAACACAGTGAGACTCTGTCTCAAAAAAAAAAAAAAAAAAAAGAAAGAAGAAGTATATATTTAAGTAAAGTATAATAGCCACAGGGTACCCAGTAATGTGAATTATAAAAACAATTTGTAGAAAACTAAATGAAGTGTTTTTTCATGAAAAACAACACCAATTCCTGGACAAGCCACTGATGTAACCTGCATCCTCCTCAGACTTGAATGTGCTTCCAATCGCCTGGCGACGTTGTTAAGGTGCAGATTCAGATTCACCTGGCCTGGGCCGGGGCCTGAGGTTGCGCGTTCTCTTTGGTGATGCTGGTGGTTAGAGGCGACAGTTTCAGTAGCCTTGGCCTCACGCCTCATTTAGGTCAATTTGCATCGCAAGGAATTCTTGCCCCCGAACTGTCTCAGTCCTACTGGGAGAAGTTTCAAACTTGATTCTTTTTCTTTAATATTGGAAACAATGTCCTGATGCTTTTGCCTGGTGAAGCAGCCCCTCAAAGAGATGCCCGACATTTTCAATGTAGGTGATACCCTTTATTTTTATACCAGAGGTAAAAGCTTCAACGTGCGTGAACCCAGTGGCATTAAGGGACCTTTTACAGGCATGTAAACTCTTAAAATATTTAAAAAACAAACAAACAAAAAAACACCCTGGAAATCCATGTGTTTGCAAGGTATGAACCTAAAAACACCTCAGCAGCCACTGAGGAATCACTTTCTTGGTGCTTAGCTACTCTTGATGTATAAACTTTTTTTTTTTTTTTTTTGAGACAGAGTCTTGCTGTGTTGCCCAGGCTAGAGTGCCGTGGCGTCAGCCTCGCTCACAGCAACCTCAGACTTCTGGGCTCAAGCGATCCTCCTGCCTCAGCCTCCCGAGTAGCTGGGACTACAGTCATGCACCACCATGCCCAGCTAATTTTTTCTATATATATTTTTAGCTGTCCAGATAATTTCTTTCTATTTTTACTAGAGACGGGGTCTTGCTCTTGCTCAGGCTGGTCTCGAACTCCTGACCTCAAATGATCCTCCCGCCTCGGCCTCCCGGAGTGCTGGGATGACAGGCGTGAGCCACCGTGCCCGGCCAGGCTAAACTTTTAATCTGGTTGTGCTTCCGTGGGGCCGAGCGTGGGACGGGAAGGCATGGGAGGCTTTAGTTGCTGTTGGAAAAGAAACATCTTTCTAAACTAGGAGCCACTTTTACTACGCATCACCCTTCAAACACATCGCCTCATTTGATTCTGTTAGCCACCTGCAAGATAGCTGTCATTATTCCCATGTTTCAGGCTAAGGACGTTAAGGCGGAGAAAGGTTAAGTTCAAGTTCAGGGGTGCCAGAGCCAGAATTTGAACCCAGGCCTGTCCTGACTGCGAAGGTGCTGGTCTTTCTTTGAGATGAGTCTCTTGTCCTCTCGCGGCCTCTCTGCTCCTCCCCGGGCCTCAAGACGACACTAAGTGACACATTTTCCAAGGTGTCTAATCGGCATCAAAAGAGGTGGTTTGTGCGACAGCCTTTTTTAGTGGCTACATGAAACTTGCAACAGTTTCTAACAGAACAGCGAGGCTGAGATGTCGCTGACACAGTGGCAGGTAGGGTGGGGCTGGGAGGTTCCAAACTTCCCGGCTTCCCGGCAGGGACAGGCGCTGCTTCCACTCCTCCCTCTGCCTCCCGGGTGCCCTGCTCAGCCCCGGCAGCTGTGACAGGCGTACCGAGCCCGTGTGGACACAGAGACGAGCCCGGTGGGTGAGTTTTCTCTTCCTGATTTTCAAACGGAGACGCCGCACACGCTCAAGTTCGTGCATTGCTGGGCTCAGTCTCTGGAGACTCCGAGGGAGGCGGGACCCTGTCACTTCTGAGAACAGTGGTGTCAGCGTTAAGGGACCGAGAGGAGCCTCGGCCTGGAGGAAAGTCAAGTCTCATCTCTCCCACGGCCCCGCCCCCTCGCTCGGGGCCCTGACCCCGTTTCCAGGACAGGGGGGCTGGGGGGGGCTCTCTTTAGTCATCCCTTAGGTTTCCAGATGGCTCACGTCACTGGTGACTCAGACAAGTGGAACCGCCGCCTTTGCCCTGCAAGCTCTCAGGGTTCCAGTCACCCCGCAGTGGCCGGTCTGGCATCCGGTGTCACTCTGCACAGCCCCGGGGTTTCCCTCTGCTGGAACTCGAGCTGTGAATGGTTGCCATGACGGCGAGTGACTCACCGCTCTTGAAGACATCGAGTCACAGGCCGGGCTCTGTGACATCGGTCGCCCGGCTTGTGCTGGGAGCCAGACACCCGCCCGCCTGCACCCACGCTGTTCTGCTTTCATCACCCAGAGCTGCCGGAGCAAAGCACAGTCCCAGGTGGCGTGGCACCACGCTGTCATGTTTTCCGGTGACACTTTTCCAAGTCAGGGGCGGACGGCCCGGTGGGGAGGGTCACAAGGTGCGTGTGATACACACTCGCCGTCCTAAACCACGTCACTGGGGCTGAGGCCGTCTTTATCCTCCCCCCAAACCCCTTCTTTCTCAGCGACCTGTGTCCCCTTGTGCCAGGAGACAGGGACATGGTGGTCAGGGTACCCAGCCCATTCCCCGGCCCAGCCACGAGGCCCAGGACTCTGTAGACAGGTGACACGAGGCCAAGGTACACGTGGCCCCCGGGAGCTCTGTTAAAACGTGGACAGCTGGTAACATCCTTCCTTCCCGCCGGGCCTTGGACCGTTCTGTCCTGTCCAGCAGGGGTCCCATTGCCGAGATCAAACAGGACAACCGGCAGCTGCGTGGCTTTGCGCCGGGACCTGGAACCACTGGCCAGCGTCGGCTCTGCGCTTTGAGAAACGTACTTAAATTCCGTCTCGCTGTTCTCAATTATGAAATGGAGATTATTAATAATAGTACTTTACGGCTGGGCACGGTGGCTCACACCTGTCATCCCAGCACTCTGGGAGGCCGAGGCGGGAGGATCGCTCGAGATCAGGAGTTCGAGACCAGCCTGAGCAAGAGCGAGACCCCGTCTCTGCTAAAAATAGAAAGAAATCATCTGGTCAACTAAAATTATATATATATAAAAAAAATTAGCCAGGCACAGTGGCACATGCCCGTAGTCCCAGCTACTCAGGAGGCTGAGGCAGGAGGATCGCTTGAGCCCAGGAGTCTGAGGTTGCTGTGACCGAGGCTGACGCCACAGCACTCACTCTAGCCGGGACAACCTCTCCATACAAAATGAAGTGGAATAAACCCTGCAAAGCTCTTACCCAAGTTCTACAATAGCTTGGACTCCCCGGCCCTGCCCCTGTATGTTGTATGTGCTGATGCTTCCTAGCTAGAAATTAGCGTGTCCATATTTGGGCTAAGAGACATTTGCATACACACAATGTAAAAGTGATCTTTCTTTATCATTTGGGACGTGACGTTTCACTATACAAAGCTTTTATGGTAATTCTGAATGAGGCTTATGGGAACAATTCTGCTTAAAGAAAAAAAAACCCACTTTATAGTTAGAAAAGGGATACATAGTTGATAGTAATAGAATCATATTTCATGAAGAAATGGAATTTTCCAAGTCCGTGGTTTGGTTTTTTTTTTTTTTTTTTTTTGCTTTCTCCTTCCCTGCTGATAACAATCTCATTTTTCTTGTCTCTTAGTAAAACTCCTTGAAGAGAAACCTGGGCCTCAGTGTCTTAAATTCCTCTCCTCTGAGTCTCTCTCGAGTCCTGCCTGGTCAGGCTTGGCCGTTCCATGAACACAACTCCTATAAATGTCCACACTGACCTTCCTGCTTCTAGATCCAGTGGTCCATTCTCTAAGCAGCGCTGGACTTGGATGCGGTTGATCATTCCTTTCTCCTTGAAGCTCTTTCTTCGCTTGTTTCTAGACACCTTCCCCACCCCCCACCCCCAATTTTACTTCCTTAACTGTCCTTTTTCTGTCTTCTTTGTACGTCCCTCTCCCCCACACCCCCCCACCACTTTTCAGTCTAAGAAGAACATGAGCCCCGGGCTCAGTGTTTGGATATCTAGTCTACAGAGCCAGTCGTGATTCTGAGAGACACAATTCCAAATGCTGTAATCCCAGAATGACCCAAATCCTTAAAACTCCAAATCTCTAAAGTCTGAAATCCCTAAAGTCTAACTGAATCTACAAACCGTAATTATAGATTTAAAATTAGATGTGATCAAGGCTTCTTTTTTTTTTTTTTTTTGAGACAGAGTCTTGCTCTGTCACCCGGGCTAGAGTGCCGTGGCGTCAGCCTCGCTCACAGCAACCTCAGACTCCTGGGCTCAAGCGATCCTCCTGCCTCAGCCTCCCAAGTAGCTGGGACTACAGGCATGCGCCACCATGCCCGGCTAATTTTATATATATATATATATATTTTTTTTTTTTTTTTTTTAGCTGTCCAGCTAATTTCTTTCTATTTTTAGTAGAGACGGGGTCTTGCTCTTGCTCAGGCTGGTCTCGAACTCCTGACCTCAGCGATCCTCCGGCCTCGGCCTCCCAGAGTGCTGGGATGACAGGCGTGAGCCACCCGCTGGGCCCTGCGCCTTCATTTCTAGTGTGCCCGGCACCACCAGCCTCTGCCCCTCAGGATCAGGATCAGGATGGGGCTCTCGCTTTTCATCTTGCAAATGCTCCCTGCCCTGGGCCTGGGAGACTTGCAAATGTGAACAGTGTGGGAGGTTCCCAAGGTTCAGCCAGGAGACAGAGACTGCAATGAGGGTTGACAATGTGCCCAGAGGGTTGAAGTTAAAAGAAACAAAGAAAAAAAAGCCAGGTTATTAGATCACTGCTTTTTAACAGCGGTGTTTCTTGATATCCTGGCTTGGGGCAGAGTCTTGGAGGAATCTCCCGGTCAGGGAGCTCAGAGGTTACTAAAGAGTAGTCATTTCCTGGGTTTCGCTATTTGAATCCAATCTGGCCCAGGCTGAACACAGAAAAATATGAGAAAGGGAATTCCCTTACTTCATGCATGACGAAAATGATTTTTCTGCCAATTTGGGAAGGGGTGGAGGATCGGAAGCCTCTCATAACTGTAACCATTTAGTATCTGTAGTTCTAGGAAGCGTTTCAGCCGGAGTGCACGGGTGTTACCTACAGGGGGATTCACCTGGCAAAGATCGGGGAGAGTTTTTATTTTTTTATTTTTTTTGAGACAGAGTCTCGCTCTGTCACCCGGGCTAGAGTGCCGTGGCGTCAGCCTCGCTCACAGCAACCTCAAACTCCTGGGCTCAAGCGATCCTCCTGCCTCAGCCTCCCGAGTGGCTGGGACTACGGGCATGCGCCACCATGCCCGGCTAATTTTTTCTATATATGTTTAGTTGTCCAGGTAATTTCTTTCTATTTTTAGTAGAGACAGGGTCTAGCTCTTGCTCAGGCTGGTCTCGAACTCCTGACCTCGAGCGATCCTCCCGCCTCGGCCTCCCAGAGTGCTAGGATGACAGGTGTGAGCCACCGCGCCCGGCGTGATCGGGGAGAGTTGAGGACAGTTTAGAAGCCACGTGGGACTGGCTGAGGACAGGTGTGTGATCTGCCTCCTGGGCTCATCGCCCCTCCTCTGGCCTGCCGTCCTGACGGGCAGGAGGGACTTTTCCTTGAGAAGAAAGGGCAGGAGGAGGAAGGTGAGTCTGGAAACAGACTTGGCTTTAGACCTAAGCAGTCAGAATTCAGCCCTAGCGTGTGTCCCTGCTGGCATTAGGGCCTTCAGAGACGGTTCCATGTAAAGGACAATCCATCCAGCATCCGCAGAAGGATTATTACTCCCTCGCCCTGTCTGCACACGCAAAGTGAACAGGCTAAAGGGAGAGCTGGAAAGAAAAATTGTCTGTTTCGTCAGGGGAGGGAGTTGGGGTCCCTGCTCGAGTAGGGCTGTAGGAGTCAGCTTAGGGAGCTCTCAGCTGTGGTCAGTGGACAGAAAGACCCCCCCAGCACGCGGCAAAGGAGAGGAAGAGATGAAAACTTTGGTCTTAATTATTTAGATATTAAATTATACTTTAATAACAAGAACAACCGTCTCAAAAATATCTTTAAAAACCAATTTTTTTTTCATCCCAAACAAACTTCAGCGAGACAGTGCTTAGAGTGCATTAAATAAATATAAATTTTATTAAAAACACTCACATAGCGTTATCAGGAATGATATAATAATAAAGAGCTTTCAAATAACCTGCATTCATAACATTACAATACTTACAGTATTTATAACCATCCTCAGATTTTTTTTCTTATAAACAAATCAAACATCTCATGGAAACGAAATGAAACTAAAAGTTAAAAAAAATAAAGCGTAGAAAAAAAAATGCACACAGAAATTCATTATCTTAGTGTCAAACTGCAAAAGTTTCCTACACACGGTAACCGCTAGCTTTAGAAGTGAGCTGTACATCACTGTGCGTCAATCAAGATGAAAAGAATTCATTCAAGTAAAGTTGACACCACTCAGAAGCGTTTTCAAGTATGGCTATATAGTCAACCTGATATTCCGAGACAAGCAAACTGTAGATCTGCTTCCCAATCCGTTCTAACTGAGGCAGGTTTGATATTTACAAGTAGAGATCTGATATTTACAATTCGCCCCTCAATTTCCTCTCCTCCTCCTCCTCCTCTTCCTCCTGACCTAATCTCCCTAACCCTCCCCACCCCAACTATACTTCCTGCTTTTTGGCCGGCAGTTTGACAAATGACGGTGGATGATACAGAAACCAAATATTCATGAAGGGTGGCTGACTCATATCACCGAATGCACATGCAGTAACCAAATATTTGGGGTTGGATATCATGGTCTGTGTAAAACACGACAATCCTTCTGGTTTGTATGCAAGCAAACATTTTGCGAAATGTTTGTAAATCGGACGCAGCCAAAAACTCATTTCTTTTTTTTTTTAAAGGACAAAATCCATCTTATAAAGATTGGACCAATTAAACCCAAAGGGCTCCTTTGATGAAGAGTTTATTTGAAATGTTAGTTAAATGTACTCAGGCCAAAAGGTAATTGTAGAGTCTACCGCACACCATACCTCTAGGTGTTTTGCCCGTTGGGGGAAGTCCTCATGGAGTATGTGCCTGTATCGAGTACAGGATCAAAAACTTTATTTAGAGAGTTAAGACTCTAGCCAACAGCCACTTGCCAAACTCCCGCCTTACAGATTTTCCCTTTATCAGCTCAGTGCATTCTATTTTCATGTAATTTTTTTTTTCCTGCTTAAAACAGTCAAAAAGTTTCCTCAAACTTCTAAAATGCTTTTCTTTACAATAAAAAGAGCCAACAGATTTACAAAATTAGTCTGTTACACCAGTTTACATATACAAGAAAAAGAGGAGGGATTCAAAATAAAAGGGTTAAATCCCTGACAAAGAATATATTTATTAACCTACAAACATTTTTTTTTACATAAACACAGGTGTCACGTTGGCATAAGGAGAACATGAGCTGAAATATCCCTGAATTTTTAGAACAAAAAGGTTGAAGTTCAAGTTATACTTGCTAAGAAATCAAGTATTGAAAAAAAAAGGTATGTTTTTAATAATAATAATAATAAAAAAAAGACTTGGAAAAAAAAAATGATGGTACACGATGCTATAAGCTTTCACTCTCAGTTCCAAATCCTATTGCCAAGCTAGTGTTGAGGTATTATGACAAGTAGGAACATCACTCAAACCTTTACTGAATTCTTAGCTCACATTATGATACATTTGTAGCAGGCTGAGTAGCACCATCGTGATGTGAATTCTGCTTCAAATCCATATATATATCTATCTATAGATATGTATGTATATATTTAAATTTCTTTTTTTTACAGTACTAAAATACTAAAGCATTGTGTTAAAAAAAGTTTTGTTTACAATTTAATTTACTATACAATTCTTCCGCGTCTTTATACAAATTAATGATTTAAAACCACCACAGCAAACCAGCTGCCTGTTTTTTTGTTTGTTTGTTTGTTTGTTTGTTTGTTTTGAACCAACAGATTCACATGGAACTAACCCTGTTTGTTTATCTCATGCAGGCATCAGTCTGCTCAGTCTTCCCCAGGGAAAGAGGACATTTCAGCTAAGAAATGACGACATCACAATGTACATAATTATCAACACCAAGGCAGGCTGCCAGAAAATTCTCTGAAGAGCAGACAGATCCACAGAGCAGCATGGGCTGAAGAGAATTAGCTCTGTTGACTCTCTAGCATGCTGCTAACTATGACCTGCAGTTCACAGAAAATCCTTGAAACTGTACATATCTGAGCAATGAACTTGTCATACGGTTCCGTAGAAAAACTGTCTTACAGTATAAGATGTGAGGTGAGCACCAAAAACACGCGTGTGCGGTGGGACTGACGTACTCCCTTGAATCCAGCGAGCCCCGTTTTGGATCTGACTGGCTTGTGTTAAAAAAAATGGACATCTTGCTCATCGGGCAGATACATGGCGAAAAGCAAAAAAAAAAAATAGTTTAAAAGCTTTCCTTGTTTCATTAAAAAAAAAGAGATCAACTTTGCATTCTAAAAGGAAAGTAAACTTTTGTTGTTGTTTTTTTTTTTTAAAACGTCTCAGTACCTTAGCATTGTTCAAGTTGTCAAAGCTTAGGTAGACAAAGTGCTTCTAAAACATCATTTAAAATATTCATACACATACGTGTGTGCACATACACATAGGTCTGTGTATATATGTACATATATATGTTTATTGTCCTACAAGGACGTCACCGGATGACCAAAATCCAGAGGGCTTTTAAAATGTCCACATCTTAAAAACTAAGCTTGTGTAAGAACAGGTAATGACGGTAAAAAGTTGAATGAAAAGGTGCCCCGCTTACTCGAGGGCACTGGAGTATACTGATAGCATCTTGATGACATAAAGGCATTAAAATTTCAACTGTTAAAGACACCATTGTCTTAGCACCATTTCTTAGCACAACCAAACAATTTCAGTGTTTTGCTGCCATTCGTTGGTTTTTCCTGTAGCTAGTTTGATAAATAAGAGTTAATATTAAGGTTACAGTAAGAACTGCCACGTCCAAAAGCCATCGTTTCCAGTATTTGAGTACATCGTGTATTCAGCACCAGATGGTAGGTTAAGATTCCTGTCACCGTGAGACTACAGTACTTGTCTGGTTTGTGTTCCATGACTATGCAAACTCACTATTATTAAAAGTGGTCACAGATGTGCAGAGCTGTAAGCGGAGGGGGGGGGGAAAAAAAAACAAACAAATCACATTGACGTATCATCTCGTCCAGTAATAGAACCAGTGTTTAAAAATGTAAATTGCAGAACGTTTCCCCCCCCCACCCCACCGTCCACCTTCGTTTTGCATAGGATGCTTTGGTCTTTCTCCTTGGAGCCACCTGTGACCACTTGGGAGTCAGCAGAAATTAAGTGCTAGGGTAAGATCACCTCTTTTTTTTTTTTTTTTTTGCTGGTGAGCTGAGGCTTCTCTCACCACGTTTGCCATGAACACTGTGCCTGTCCCCACTGCCCCACGCCATGAGCACCGCTCCACTGCCGGGTCGGCAGTGGCTTTGTCGAGGGCGGCGACATCAGATATATCTGTTGTAAGGCCCTGTGACCCGGGTGAAGGCGTATGGCGAGGTGGTCACCGTGGAGTCAGTGGTCAGGGACGTCGTCTTCTCGGCCAGGGACTTGAAGAAGCGCAGGTAGGTGGGCTCGGGGGGCTCCTGCGACTCCGGGGGCTCCCGCTTCACCTTCTTCCCGTGGGTTTTCTGCGGCACGTGGTCCGGGCCGTACTTCTCACACTCCTCCTCCTTCTCCCGGGCCTTCTCGGCCATCTTCGCCTCCCAGAGGGCCAGCCCGTGTTTGGGCTCGTTCATGCTCTTGTGCTGGTAGAAGACCAGGGAGATCCTCGTGGGGTGGTTCCGGTTGGGATTCTTCAGGGGGGTGGTGGCGTGAAGCTCGCGCTTGGCACACTCGATGAGGATGGACCCGTGCGTGGGGGCCACAGCCACGCCACCGATGTCGGGATCCAGAAAGCTCTGCTCGCTGTCCGACCAGACCTCGTCCTCGTCTGCAGCTGCAGGAGCCACCTGCGGCTTGTCCTGACCGGGAGCCTCCCCTGGTGTCAGGGACATGTCCTGGACGCAGGCAGTCCTGTCGTGGGGGACACCCGGGAGCATCTTGGACAGCCCGTTCGCCGTGGGGGGAAGCAGGTTGTCCTCCTTGTCCTGGAGCTGCAGAGCGTGCAGGGAGCCAGGGAACCTGCCCGGGGCCGGGCCGTAGCCGTGGATCAGGTGAGACGGGGCGTGATGGTCACCGTTGTTACAGTCCACGTTCGCACCGCTCAGACTGGGGGGGAGCCTGGAGACGGCTCCCACGAAGTCGCCGTCGGCCTCGGGAGTGGTGGCATAAGGAGCGAAAGTCCCCCCGTGGTGCACGCTGGGTCTGATGGTGCAATGGCTGAAGGCATCGCCCGGCACGCTTGGGTTCCCGTAACCCAAGTACCTGGAGGCAAAGCTCTGGCTGGTTCCAAACCGCGGCTGGTAGAGCGTGTGGATGGGCGGGAGGCCGAGCTTGGGGAGGGGGTCCTGGCTGGGGCACCTGTACAGGTGGTCCACGGGCTGCGACTGGGGGGAGTAGGGCCCCAGGTACGGGGGGCCGCTGTCCACCGAGGCGGTGCCATTGCACTGGTACGACGGGTACTGGGGGCTCTGGGCCAGGAGCCCGGGGTAGGGGCTCACGGCGTTGGAGGGGCTCCGGTAGGAACCCGCGGCGGGGGGCACGGGGGGATAGAGGTTCGTGGAGGTGGCACCTCCGTACATGTCCGCAGGGTGTGACGCGCCGGGGTAAGGGCTGACCGGGTGGGGCTGTCTCATGTAGGGACTGGGGGGTCCGGGAGCAGAGTAAGAGCCCACGGCGTCGGGCTGAGGATGATGAGTCGCGGGGTGGTGTGGCGGCTGGGGTCCCTGCGGCTGTCCCTGCGGTGGCTCTTTCTGCAGAGGCTGGGGCGGGGGCTGCTGCAGGACGGGCCCTGGAGGTCGCAGGAGTTCTGTGGACAGGGAGAGAGGGTGGGGACAGACACACACGCTTGATGACTGCGTTATCAAGGCCGGTGAGGACGCTTAAACACACGCGAGAAACACCCCCGGGGTCACACGGCACCCGCCGTGCAAAGACAAGAGCTAAGTCAGGGTGACGATCGCCGCCCGGCACAACCGTCTGTGTCTACGGTGTCAGAGGTGAAACGCAGCACTTAGCACGGGGAGTCAAGAAAAGCTCAATAAACCCGCAAAGCCACTGCGGTGAGAGCAGCACCTTGTCTGGAGCTTCTAAACATGCCCTCCCCCTTCCCCGTCCTTGGCTTGGTCATCCCTTCCCCAGGGAAGATTCTGGCTCCTCATCTTCTGGGGCCTTTGCAGAGCCCACTGCAAGCATCCACGTGACAGAGCAATAGTCAAATGCACGGTAATTCTCTGTGTTTAGCCCCGTTCCCACCCCCGTTGCTGAGCTCCTAGAAGGGAAGGGACCACGTCTTACTGTGCTTTGTTTCTCTAACGCCTGGCGGGCAACAGAATGAGGGACATAGTTACACTAAAGTCACACTGAGATGAGCTACGGAAGATTCAGGAATGTTACGCGAAAAAGCATGACATTCACCGGAACAGAAAAAGCACCGTCTATGTTTCCTTTCCAGAAAGGAAATCCACGTAATCGTAGATAACGCTTTAGAGAAACTTTCAGCTCCGCAGGTGACACTGTTAAAAGTCAGACTTCTGTTGGATGCCCTCGCTTTAAAAAAAAAAAAAGAAAAAAATAGTCCTATGGGTTAAGAACAGATGGCTGGAACTGCAGCGGCAGTTCTGAGAACTGAAGTGATTGTCATCTGCAGAAATCAGTCAGAAGGGAAGAGAGACAAAGTTCTATCTGATTATACTTCATAGCCACTGAAGGAGGTGTCGGGGTGAAGAGGATTTTACTTCTCTTACTGGAAGTCAACCAAGCAACACATAAGTATTCAGCATCTTTAGCGTATTGTTCTAAAGTACTAAACTTAGTTACTCGGGGCTTGGAAATGAATCAGTAGGGGAATTTGACTTTGTAACCCAAAGGTGATGGGTTCTAAGCAAACCGGTACCCTAAACTTAAAAGATAGACGTTCGTTCTTGTGCTAATAGGCCAATACCATCTCCAAAATTTGGATTTTTTTATAATACTAACTGCAGACCTAAAGCAAGGTGCTATGGAAAGAAAATATCAACTGAGCGTAGGCTTAAAACTTTGGAAGTTATCCTCAAATTTTTCTTCTTCATTCCAATGTTTTATCACCAATGTATTGATTTTTTTTTTCTATTTCAGAAGATGAAAACTTGCATCGTTTTTGCACATCTTGACTGCTAATACTGACATTCAAGATCTTATTATTACCTCACTCTTGGTTTATCATGTCTGTCTCCAAACTATTAACTCCTCCCACTTCTACTCTGGTCTACCTGCCATGGCCAATTAACACTAATTTCACCATATCATCTATCTGTTTAAAACTTTGCCGTTTATTACAGAATGAATTCCAAACTTCTCTATCCAGCTGAATCGATGGTGCAATCTCATTACCATCTCTGAGAGCAAAGCCGGGCTCGGAAGATTTACAGAAGATTCCGGTATAAAACTAAGACCATGATTGATGTAACCTTCCACAATTAGCGATGTTCCCTTTTTTTTTTTTTTGAGACAGAGTCTCACTCTGTCACCTGAGCTAGAGTGCCGTGGTGTCAGCCTCGCTCACAGCAACCTCAAACTCCTGGGCTCAAGCGATCCTCCTGCCTCAGCCTCCCGAGTAGCTGGGACTACAGGCATGCGCCACCACGCCCGGCTAATTTTTTCTCTATATATTTTTAGCTGTCCAGCTAATTTCTTTCTATTTTTAGTAGAGACGGGGTCTCGCTCTTGCTCAGTCTGGTCTTGAACTCCTGACCTCGAGCGATCCTCCCGCCTCGGCCTCCCAGAGTGCTGTGGTGACAGGCGTGAGTTGCAATGTTCCCTTTTATCACAAGCATCGTCTAACGTGCACCCGCAATGCTCCACCTTACACTCACCTGCCAGCTGCTTGGCCTGGCTGGCATTTTCCGTCTGCTTTGCCCGCGACGGGGCCGCCTTCTCCTTCTCGTTCTTGCCGGCGCTGCCGTCCAGGGAGGAAAGCTTCTCCGCAGCCGCCTTCTTGGCTTCCAGCTTCCTCTGCCTGCAGGTCTTGACGGGCTCCGCCAGCATCCGGACCTTCCGTCGGAAGGAGCTCAGGACCTGGATGGACCCGTTGCGCTTTTTCTCCTCCTGAGCTTCGATGCTCCCAAACTCGTCCACGTCGGAGACTTTGTACAGAGGCAGAACGTGCAGCTGCTCGTCCTCGGGCTTCCCCCCGATTTCGCGATTGTCTTCCCTGGTGAGAGTGCACACCTGGGGGGAGGGAGGGAGAGGTTACCGCCCCCGCGACGGGCCCAGGGGAAGACTGAGCGTCTCTCTCCCTCTCGGTGCCTAGATTCGTGTCGCCGGCTTAGCTGGGCCAGACGGGTGGTGCGTGTGTCGCCATGAAACCGTGTCTGTCTGTTGTTCACCAAGACAGCGTCCCAACGGAACAGGAGATGGAAGCAGTTCACACTCCTCCCTTCCCCTTTTTCAGTGTATCAGAAACTCTGGGTCCCTCCCTAACTCGAAGGGAAGAGGCAGCCGTCCCAGCAAAATGACACAATCGCCTGCTTTTCACGTTGCAGAGACTGAAGAGGCTTCACATCTAAACCGGGCTAAACGTTTCCTCTACCTAATGACCCTCCCGTGATCTGGGCGGCATCACCTTCGCTTCATCTCATACTTTTTCTTTTTTGAGACAGAGTCTCACTCTGTCACCCGGGCTAGAGTGAGTGCCGTGGCGTCAGCCTCGCTCACAGCAACCTCAGACTCCTGGGCTCAAGCGATCCTCCTGCCTCAGCCTCCCGAGTAGCTGGGACTACAGGCATGCGCCACCATGCCTGGCTCATTTTTCTCTATATATTTTTAGTTGTCCAGATCATTTCTTTCTATTGTTACTAGAGACGGGGTCTCGCTCTTGCTCAGGCTGGTCTCGAACTCCTGACCTCGAGCGATCCTCCCGCCTCGGCCTCCCAGAGTGCATCTCATACTTTCGTACACAAAGAAATTTCAAAGCCTTCCTCACTCCCGACACCTAACTCAGTGTAAGAAATTCACTGTTTAAGAAATTTCCACCAGATACCAAAGTAAAAATCTAAAAAAAAAATGAAGTTAAGGACTCTATCATGACAGGGAATATGCAACTTAACGCCGTTTTTATCTGTCTTTTTTCTCTCCTCCTCTGGACTCTGTCAAACCTAACTTACTGTTTCTCGTCTCTCATTTCTTTTGTGAAATATCATCATATTCAAGTGGGTACTCTGAAAAGTGGGAGGAAAAGCTACTTCTGTTGTTTTGGTAATTTAACAGTCAATTACATTGGTTTTGATGAAAGATTTTTTTGTTTTCTTAATATTAATAGATGGGGGTCTCACTGTGGTGCCCAGGCTGGAGCAGAGTGGTACGATCACAGCTCACTGCAGCCTCCAATTCCTGGGCTCAAGTGATCCTCCCGCCTCAACCTCCTGAGTAGCTAGAACTACAGGCACAACCACTGTAGCCAGCTAATTAAAAAAAATTTTTTTATAGAGATGGGGTCTTGCTGTGTTGCCCAGGCTGGTCTCAAATTCCCAGCCTCAAGTGATTCTCCCGCCTTGCTCTCCCAGGGTGCTAGGATTACAGGCGTGAGCCACCGCGCCCGGCCTGTGTTTGTTTTGTTTTGTGCTTAACTACTGGGCAACGGGCACTGAAGCTGCCAGGCTGCCCCAGCCGCACCTACCAGCGTGCTGCCGTTCTGCATGTTGTGCAGGTCCCTGTGGGCGTGGGCACAGAAGTCCAGGCACGCGGTGACCCCTGAGAAGGGACGGCCTTCCTTCAGGCCCAGACGGCACTCCGGCGCCCTGTGCTCGTATTCGATCTGAAACAGCAAAGCGGGCAGGCAAAGCAGTTAGTTTTACGCTTTGACAAAGAGACTCGTGAGTGGGTAGACTTTTTGGAGCTTTAAAAAATGTTTTGCACTTGACATCTGGAAGCAAAATGGACTGACACAAAATAGGGCAAACACCTGGACGTGGTCAAGGTTTTATTTTTTATTTTATTTTATTTTATTTTTGAGACAGAGTCTCACTCTGTCACCCAGGCTAGAGTGCCGTGGCGTCAGCCTCGCTCACAGCAACCTCAAACTCCTGGGCTCAAGCGATCCTCCTGCCTCGGCCTCCCGAGTAGCTGGGACTATAGGCATGAGCCACCATGCCCGGCTAATTTTTTCTATATATATTTTTAGCTGTCCATATAATTTCTTTCTATTTTTAGTAGAGACGGGGTCTCGCTCTTGCTCAGGCTGGTCTCGAACTCCTGACCTCGAGCGATCCTCCCTCCTCGGCCTCCCAGAGTGCTGGGATGACAGGCGTGAGCCACCGCGCCCGGCCTTGTGAAGTTCTTAAACTCTATATTGACTGGTGTATTACCTGGCTGTAGACTGTCAGAAGTTAAAGACCACACTGTAAAGCTAAAGCAAGCACCGCTTAACAAAATATATAGCTAATCAGCCAGTAAAGAGAAAAATGGAATCAATCCAAAAAAGTTAAAAAAAAAAAAAAAAGGAACAAAAAAGGCAAATATAAAACAAATAGCAAGATGGTTTACTTACACCCAGCAGTATCAATAACCACATTAAATGTAAATTGTTTTTAACACCTCTAATTAAAAGGCAGAACTTGTGATATTAAATTTAAAAACCAAAAACCAAGAAAACCACTTTAAACAGAGTAACGCAAATAAGTTAAAAGTACATGAGTAGGAAAAAGAAATACATTATGTTAACCTCAATCAGAAGCAAGCTGGAATGACTATACGGACAACATAGATTTATAGCAAAGAATGTTACAAGATTACAGAAGGTCTTTTGATAATGATAGAAGAGTCAGTTCATCAAAAGAACGTGATAATGCTAAATAGTTATGCACCTAATAACAGAACTTCAACAGTTATAAAACAAAAACTGATAGGACTAAAAAAAAATAGAAAAATCCACAATTATAGTCGGAGATTTTAATACATCTCTCAATAATTGACAGAAAAGTAGACAGAAAATCGGTATGGAAATAGAAAACTCAAAATAACTCCTATACCTTCTTTCTTGCCATTTTCCAACATGAAGTCTCCTGTCTTTATCGTTTTCCCCCGATATATGTAATGTCTTTTTAAATTTCCGTTTGCTTTTCAGGTTTACTGTAAGCAAACTGATTGTGATGTGTTTTTATGTAGTGTTCCTCATGTCTTTCATTTTGCTTTTTCACTTGGGGTTTGCTGAGCTTCTGGAGTCTGTGGATTTATTATTTTGAATGAATCTGAAAAAATTGTGGCCACTTAAAAAAAAATTCCGTCTCCCACTTTTTTCTGAGACTCCAATTACACATATAGTAGTGTAAAAATACTGCTCTATACGTCTTTGATCTATTTAATTTTTTTTTTCAGTTTTTTTCTCTTTATATTAAAAATTTTCTATTGCTGTCTTCAAGCTTACTAATCTTCTGTTAATTCCATCTCCTGTATTTTTATCTAGATATAATATTTTATTTCTAGCACTTCCATGTGGGTCTTTTTTTTTCTGTCTTTCTCTATTTCCTTGCCGTACTCATGATTTTCTCTGACTTTCTGAGCATATGGAATATGGTGACCATTTTAACAACCTTTTCTACATATTCTATGTCACTTCTGGGACTATTTCTATTGACTTTTCTCCCTATGGGTCATATTTTTATGGCTTCTTTGTGTGCTTGTATTTTTTGATGGGATGCTGGATATTATGAATATTACCTTTTTGGTTGTTAGAATTTTTCCCCCCCAGTCTTTGTTGTGGGATGCTGTTACATTACTTAGAATCATTTTGATCCTGTTAAGTCCTGATTTTAAACATATTTAGATGAGACCCGAACGGCCCGATCTGCTTCCACTACCAAAGCAATACAATTCTGAATATTTTACTTGATAGCTTGTAGATTATGAGGTCTTCTCTCTCTGGCTGGTAGGAAGAACTCTTCCAGCTCCTGCACGAGACCTGCTGCTCTGCTGGCTCTTCCTGCAGCCTCGGTGGCTTCCTTACAGCGAGCGCTGTTCAGAGTTCAGCCAAACACTCGAGCGGAGCCCTGTGCACATCTCCGGAGCTTTCTCAGCGCCGCTGCCTCCTTGCTGGCATTCTGAACCGGGAATTCTAGACACTGTGACCTTCCCAAATTCTGAACTTTGTCTCCTTAATGCAGAGATAATTCTGGAGTATGTTTGGGTTCCGACTCCCTTTCCTGGAGCCTAACACTCTCTTCAGAAATTAAGCCAAGGGCAACCACGAGTTCATGTTTTTATTTCCCTTCTTTCCGGTATCATTGTCTCTTGAGCTGCTTCTTGTTCTAGGTCTAAAAACCATCGTTCGCTATATTTCGTCTGTTTTATTCTTAAACGTGTAAAGGTAAATCCAGTCCCTATTAGTTCGTGATGGCCAAAAGATGAACTTGCTAAGATGAACTTACTTACGTCACGATAAAGTTTCCCGTGGCTTAACGGAATACCATTTCCCATTGTTACAGTCACTGTAGATAATTACTTAAACTTACCTGATTATTGTATGCATCGGGTGCAAGTTTCTTGTACGTTGGTGCCATAAGAGTGGACAGGTTTTGCAAATGAGACTCCAGTTTCTCTTCCTGCAAATAATGAATAATTCCACACATTAAAAAATAATCCTTCCTCTGTATAAGAGAGGCTATCCGATTATTCTTCCTACGTATTGGATCCAAAAGACAGTATATAGTGCCTTTCTTATTACAAATAACTAAAGCATCTTAAAAACGACTATTTCTAAATGAAAAGTACGGACCTTCTATCACCCATTTGTGTATGTTGTATTAAATTAAATATCTAGCTTTTTGGAATTTTTTTTGGTGAGATTAATTGATTTTCTGCTTTGCATGCAGATACTTGGCATTTTATAAATAAAACTTAGCCTTGTGGTAGGGTGAGGAGAATGAAGTCATAGGGTCTTTAAGAAGTTCACTCTCACTGAGTGGCAGCCAAGGAAGATGAACCAACCGTTGGAAGAATTTATTCGGCTTAGTTTGTCTGTTTCCAATCTTTATATTTTTCATTTCAAAAGTTGAAATGATGTCTCCCTAGAACCAAAAATTACTGGACACTTCAAATATGGATAAAATTCTCAGAACTAGAATGTGGTATCTATGAAAAACTTTACAGAGTTTACTTGAAAGCGGAAATGCTCAGTTATTCTCCCAGCCACCCTGGTCATGAAGAATAGATTTTACAATAGTCTTTTAAAAACAATAGGTAGTGATATTCAGTTGTTCCATTCATACTTATACCTGACAGAGATGTAAATTTGAGAAGGTGAGGAGGTCTCTGAGCACGGTGCTCGTACCTAACAGAGGGAAGATTTTCCTAGGTTTGGTTTAAAAGAAACCTAGTTAAAAAGCTGTCTACAATATTTAAGTAATGTGTTTATTACTGAAAACATGATCCTTTGAAGAAAGTCTATATCATGATTTCAGGAGTTTTTGTACTTACTTTATTATACTTACATTTACCATTATATAGTCACCATTTTTTTGTTTAGAAGGACACATCAATATCAACCACAGCATAAATATACATTTTAGTTGTATTTAAGATTTAAACGATAATTATAAGGGGTACAGAGTAACTGAAAATTTGGTCATTTCTAACATTCAGTTAGCACATAGACAGTCCTACAATGGTTTGACTTAAGACTTTTTTGACTTTATGGTGGATTTATTAGAGTATTAAATGGACTTTTGATTTACAATGGTCCCATCGTAAGTTGAAACTATTTTAAGTCAAGGAACATCTGTATTCTAGACTGCATGCTGCCCAAAAGTTAAATATGATATCAGTTTGCAAATTATATTTTAAGAAATGTATATTCTAGAGGCAGGACAAAAACAAGTGACTTCAATATGAGAAATCAATGTTCACTTAATTCAACTGCAGATTTATATTAAAATATAGATGTTTTTGTTACTTGAATGCATTCATTAGTCACTTTGTTACATAAACCTGATGGTATGTTGTTAAATGGGACTCAACAGTTCTGAATGTGGCAGTCGTGAACACAACTTCTATAACTGAGATTGAAAAGATGAGAGAACCGTCAACAATTCTCATTTAGTTTCAATACCGAAGAGACAGCTCTTTAAAACTCTGCCGTTAACATAAAGAATAAATCTAAAAGGCCATATGTAGGAAGATCTTACGTTGCTTAAGTTTTATCGACTTTGGTATAACATGGTTATCATTATGGCAACTTTACAAAATAGTGTGTGTGTCTACAGTTTGGCTAAAATTTTGTTGATTCAATATATGTCATGCTGTTCACTTAATAATCTATGATCATCAATCCTCTATGAAAAATGAGGAGATACATCAGGACATAAACTAACCTCTTTTGGGTCGTCCCCAAGCAGCTTAAATTTCCTCGGGATCTTGCTTCTGGCAAACTTACACCCGTTGTAGTACATGCTCCAGGAACAGCCGAAAGAAAAGGAGGCCCCGCAGGTCTCTGGGTCCAGCCCCTGACAGGCACACGTTCTCCTGAGAAATCAAAGGATCAAGTTCATGGCCGTGGACAGCATCATCCGGGTTGCCAATCTCATATTCTGAGTGCACAGATGCAAACTGAGTTTGCAAAGAAGTCTAGTCTAACTCTGAACTACTCTAACACAGAACTATTTCAACTGACTTTAAAACACAATTAAAATTATGGCAGCATAATACACAGAAAATTACACATGGTTTTACAGTTTGAAAATGTTGACAAATGAAACACTCCCGGATCCGTAGCACCACTCAAATGTTTATAGCAGCACAATTCACAACTGCAAAGATGTGGAAACAACCCAAGTGCCCATCAGTACATGAGTGGATTAATAAAATATGGTCTACGTGTACCACGGAGTTCTACTCAGCCACAAAACACAGTGGTGATCTAGCACCTCTTGTATTATCCTGGATGGAGCTGGAGCCCATTCTACTAAGTGAAGTATCCCAAGAATGGAAAAACAACCACCACAAGTACTCACCATCAAATTGCTATTAACTGACTTAACATTTAAGTGCACATATAGTAATAACATTCATCGGGTGTCGGCCAGGTGGCTGGGGAGGAGGGGATGGGTATATTCACAGCTAATGGGTGCGCTGTGCACTGTCTAGGATGGACATGCTTGAAGCTCTGACTCTGGTGGGGCAAAGGCAATATACGTAACCTAAACATTTGTACCCCCATAATATGCTGAAAAAAGAAAAAAAAAAGAAGTGGGAGATTTCAGCACCACTTTGAAGCATTTTTACCAATGTGTACACATGTTATGTAAGTATCACTCTAACTACCCGTCTCCAGAAGATACCAGGGATGGAGGAATAACCACCAAAAGAAAGATGAAATCAGGCAAATCTAAAATGTGGGAGCTTTTACAGAGAGAAATCACACAGTCTGTTTAACAAAAAAATACATTAAAAAAAAAAGAGAGGAGGGGAAACTATTATAAATAAAGAGACTTGTAAATCATATAATTTACCTTCTAAACTGGGGCTTTTTTTTTTTCTTTCTTTCTTTTTTTTTTTTTTTGAGACAGAGTCTCACTCTGTCACCCGGGCTAGAGTGCCGTGGCGTCAGCCTCGCTCACAGCAACCTCAAACTCCTGGGCTCAAGTGATCCTCCTGCCTCAGCCTCCCGAGTAGCTGGGACTACAGGCATGTGCCACCATGCCCAGCTAATTTTTTCTATATATATTTTTAGCTGTCCAGATAATTTCTTTCTATTTTTAGCAGAGACAGGGTCTCGCTCTTGCTCAGGCTGGTCTCGAACTCCTGACCTCGAGCGATCCTCCCACCTCGGCCTCCCAGAGTGCTGGGATTACAGGTGTGAACCACCGGGCCCAGCCTGTGCATTTTTTGACATAGGATCTGATCAGGGAATTGGAACAGACATGGTCTGAATATTAAATGATATTAAAGAGTCATTGCCAATTTTGAGATGAATGATAATGACATCATGAGTAGGTTCTGTAAAAGAGTCTTTATCTGATCGAGAGACCTACTAACATGTTCACGGGTGAGATGATAAACTCTCTGAGTTTTGCTTTGAAATACTAGCGGGATGCTCTGGTTTCCCTTCAGAATAAATCTTTCACCCTTTAAAATACTAGTGGGGGTGGGGGTGGGGATAGAAGTGTGAGAGAAACACACAAAACAATATTGATGCAATGTTGATAAACACTAAAGCCATGTGACAGGCTCATGGGATTCTTTATATTGTACTCTTCCTTTTAGGTATGTTTGAAAATTTGTATAACAAAGTTTCTTAAAATGTTTACCGTCACCCACCATGGCAGAAGGCACGTCTGGCTCTCAGTGTCTGACGATGACGATGACAGCTACACTCCCACCACTCTTACTTGCCAAAAAGCATTGGTTAGGCTTAGTCATGAGACGGAAATCTCAAAGGGAATCTCTAAAGGAGAAACAGCTGGTTCGGCTCAAACGAAATGTAAAGATCAGTCTGTGACTTTCTCACTGGAAGACGCTCTCAGAGATCTTTTCTGGACTCCCAGCGGGTGTTTGGGGACGTGTGGGCACAGACGTTTATCTGTGAGAACTCAGTGAGGTTCACACAGCCTTGAACGTGAAACTGAGTCAGCAGCCCCCAATCTGAGATTATTCTCTGTTCTTGGCAAAAAGTCTTAAGTTTAACTTCTGCCAGCCATGAAATAAAATTTATTTACGGGTTGGAAGAAACTTCAAAAGCTATTTCTGAGCGAAGTCTCTATTGCCATTGGGTGTCTATTTTAACCACGTATTTATTAATAAGTATACATTTTTTTTAATTTGGAGAATCGATCTTAGCATGCATAGGAATGCAAGCTTAAAATTATTTAAATAATTAAAAGTGTGGCCGGGCGCGGTGGCTCACACCTGTCATTCCAGGACTCTGGGAGGCCGAGGCGGGTGGATCGCTTGAGGTCAGGAGTTTGAGACCAGCCTGAGCAAGAGCGAGACCCGTCTCTACTAAAAGTAGAAAGAAATTAGCTAGACAACTAAAAATATATAGAAAAATTAGCCGGGCATGGTGGCGCATGCCTGTAGTCCCAGCTACTTGGGAGGCTGAGGTGGGAGGATCACTTGAGCCCAGGAGTTTGAGGTTGCTGTGAGCCAGGCTGACGCCACAGCACTCTAGCCCGGGTGACAGAGTGGGACTCTGCGTCAAAAAAACAAACAACCAAAAAAACAACAATGCAATGTGACTAAATGCTGAGCAGAAATGGCATTACTAATATGAGCCCAAGGTACCTTAACTTTTATTTTCTTTCTGATTAAAGGGGCCTACGTATATATATTTTTAAGACAGAATAGTAGAGTTAGGGTAGATTAAAAGGTAGTCCATCATTAAGTTTATAAGTCTTATCTTCCGACTACTTGTTTTCAGAAGTAGACTGACAGGTACACACCGCGAATTTTGGATCATGTCATAGAAAGTCAAGTCACACTTTCATCCAGGAAGAATAATTTTCCTAAATAGATTATTTATGGTTGATTTGCCCCTACAACCCAGAGAGAAAAACCGTGTTAACATAAAAGCTAGTAAAACCGGACCAGGGGGAGTTAGAGCCGGCACAAGGACAAACGTGGTTAGCAATGGGTTGCCGGAGTGGGTGGCATGAATATCTCCATACGCTCAGCAAACTATTTGTAGTTGGCGGATACAGAGGAAAACAGACTAAAGACAGAAGTGTAAAATGAAAATAATTTTACAACCAATTACGATCAAAATAACTACGGTACGATTCCAGGGCAGCACGGTGAACCTTCCTGTATTTCAGGGTTCTACAGGAATAGCATAGCAGAGGAATATTGAAAACGAAGCTTTCTCCAGGTGAAAGTTCAGACTTCTCACGAGGTGGATGAAATTTAAAAGACAAACAAAAAATACCAGCCATCCAGATGCACTAGATATACCTAACTGCATACCCTTGCTGTCCTGTTCCAAGCTTTTTATTCCTGGGAAATAATGCATGACCATAGGAAGTAATTTCTGGATCATGCAGCCCGGTAAAAATGGGAGCAATTTTGATCACCATTGTGGAAATCACGGAATGGAAGTAGTGAAGGGAAGTAAAGATCAGCTCTATTTCTACAGAACTTTTACAGGCCCTTTGTTTTCATGTTTGCTATATAGATATTGAGGTTCTTGACATGGGAATCCCAAAGCCTCTCACCAAACTCACCTTCTGTTTCGGACACTGCACCAGGGAGATGGTGTCAAGACTTAACAATATGGCGGCAGCACCCAGGGGTTGACCCTTGTAGCACGTGTGTGCACACAAATAACCCCAAGTTCATGGTATAATGGAAGCCCTGTGGGTGCAGCCACTTAGACTTCCAGTAAACTCCTAATTAATGGCCAAATTCTGAGCATACAAAATATCAACTCATAAAACAACCCAATTATTCATGTCAGCAAATGCAACTTCTGATCACGTAACTGTGCAACAGGCGTTTCGATCCCCATGTCACGAACGGAAAAAATGCAAACAAACCCGGCTCCTTTGCTTCAAGCCAGAGACCCGGCTCGCCCACCAGCGCCCACAAAGCGGGCAGGGGCCCCCCGGTCCTCACTTACTCTTCGTTCAGGGCACAGCGGCGGTTGGTGAGCGTGCCGTACTTCCTCAGCGTCTCGGTGAGCTCCGAGTAGAGGCTGTCGGCCAGGGACAACGGGATCCCTTCCCACACCAGGATGAGGATGACGATGACCGCGGCCTCGCAGGTGTGCCCGGCCCGTTCCCGCACCAGACAAAGCAGCTTCTCCTCACTGCAGCTTCTGCGAACCACCTGCGTGGACAACCGTTTCATCCCAGACACCCCGCAGCCCAGCCAGAACAGAACAACGGGGTCACTTGTGGCAGGTGACAGCACGGATTTATTCATGCATGTACGTTTTTTCATGTCTGGCTCACAACGAGGGCGGCATTTATCACCACGTGCAATTTTTGCCTTTTGCTGCCCGTCTACACAGTGGGGCTCGTCTATGCAGCGGGGCTCACCCCGGTGTCAGGACAGGGAGAGACGGAAAACTGGTCCTTCGTGTGTAGCAGACTAGACCCAGGGCGATGGGGACAAGGAAATGTCACCTGCCTACGGCTGCAGCCAAATGCAAGACATACACGTCTTCCTTAAAGGTTTCCATAAATGACAATATAAAGATTAGTTGAGGGTTAAGAACCACTTCTTCCCGTGCCAAGAAGAATTATACTTTTGGCACACACGGGGATGGATGGCCTCCTCACCAGTAAACTCTTTCAATTAATTACAGTTTGTTCGTAATTTGAAAACTCGTCTGCCTTCTTAAGAAATAACACGTGATACAAAAATAATGGGCAATGTTTTTCTCAGTGGGGCACGACGCCTTGATCTGGCTAATGCAATTCTCAGGGTTAGACTTATAAATAAAAAGGCTCAAAATTGAAGACCGAAGCCTTGTCGGGTCACACTTACCCATTTAGCAATTGGACATCCCTGAGAACTCTTGCCTTCTTTACCAGTATAGACGACTCTTTCAATCCTAATTGCTTTACCCTTCTGTCCAAACCTTAAAGAAACCCACAGAAATACACACACACACACACACACACACAATTATTAGCAAAGGAATTCAAGAGGAAATTAAAATATCTGAACATTTGAGCATAATTTTATTCTATGACCACTTCCAGAGAAATGAATGGTTTATTTATTAATTTTTTTTTTAAAACAGGTCTACACCAAGCAAACTGGATAATAGTTTTTAAGCCTTGTTTTTCTTCAGCATCAAAATATAATTATAATGAACTATTTGTAAATCATAGGTTGGGTGAAAATAACGGGAAAGTTTATTTTTATACATAATTCACAAAGCACAAAATTTAAGTTAGTTTGCTGAGTTCAGTTTTCCAAAACATAGTATTTGATTTTAGTCCTTGACTACGTTTAGATATTTTAAAACTTAGGGAGTCATAATAGATTTTAGTTAGGATTATTCTTCAAAGAATCTCTCACATTTATAAAAAAAAAAAAAAAAACGGAGCCGGCAAGTAATTAGTATCCAGCCGTTCTGAAAATATAGTTCTAGAAATAGACTATATTTTCCCTTATGACCAAAGCACTATTTAAAAAAAAAAAAAAAAAAAAAGAAAAAGAAAAAGGCACTTAGGAAAATTCACTGCTTCTGCCCGGCCACGAGGTGATTATTTAGTGAATTTCTACAGGGTAATTTAGAAATGAATAATTGGGAAATGGAGCAAGAATGATACTACTGAGTGTGTCCTTTTGCTGCCCGCATGTATCCTAACGTATTTTAAGAACGACTCTGCCTACCTCTCGGGGACAGGCCACCCTAGTAGAGTAACAGCTCAGGGCTGTCGGTATCTATATGAAAGACCCTCTCTGCATTGATTATCTCGCTCCTAAGGGTCTTCTACATGCAGCAGTGACTGTGTAGATACAGGCAAATACTGGCATACCTGTGATTGATAGTAAAAAAAAAAAAAGGCAGCTGTAAACAGGATCTGTCCTTCGGGTCAACGTGATCACGCTTGCTCTCTGTCCACAGTAAGAGAAATCTTCCTTAGAGGGAACCAACGATTCGCTTGCCACGCTAGGTGAATGTGACTCAGTGGTTCCTTTCGTAAACCACGCTGCACCCTCTTTCCTCTCTGATGCTTCACCACCAGGTGGGAAAGCCGGAGGGGGACCCCTCTCCCTGCAGCCCACGCCAGCACCCTTGTGCCGGGCAGACACGGCTCGTGCTCCTTCCTGCCTCAGTTTCCTGGCGTCCGTCTCCTGTGCCGGCTGGCGGACGATTAGCCCTGACAAATATTGTGGCTGTCTGGTGAACAGCACAGTGTATAGTGTTGGCAACCCTCGAATAGCTAAGCCTCCTGGTAATCACTCGGTGTGCGATTGTTGGCTGCTTTGTGTGTGCAGGCTGGAGAGACTCTGACATATACAAAAGGAGAAACGTTAATCTGCCCTGTGCCTTTGCGTTAATTACCTTTCTTCCATGATTTCTCTAATAGCTGCCACATTAGGACCTGCTCCTAGTTGGATATAAAAAGGGCCTTCATCTTTTTCAATAATTTGCTCTGTTGAGATAATAGAAGATTATTATTTTAGACCTCAATTATACTAGATAGAAAGGCTACACCCACAAAGCTTATTCCCCCAACTGCACGTTACGGGCCCTGACAAGTGACTTTAAAAATTTTTTTCTTCGAAATGAGGAAACTGATGGACCGAGCTAGTAGAAAATGTGCGATAGAATTAAGTCTATGTCCACGCTGGCTGCGGATAAAAATAATTACATTTCAGATATGGGATAAAAATTATTGGAAACCACAGAAGTGCAACAAAACAAAGAAAACAAGTGAGGGAATTAGAACGTATTATATGTAGTACCGACTACGACCCCATTTTTTTTTTAAACTGAAAAAAATTTTTAAAGCTAACTAGAAGCACCTGCCTGCCACTTGGACGTTAAAAGATTATAAATAAAATTTCCTGTTTGCCCCCCCTCCCCCGGAATATTGTCAAGGACCCCTTTTTCCGTTCTTGTTTCCCCACCACATTTAATCACTCTGTTTGGAAAATAAGAATATTCAGTCCAGACCCGTATTTGTATGCACTGTGGATGCAACTTGAAATGAGAGAAAATGCTGGAGGGTCGGGTCAAAAGAAGGGGCCCTTATTACCACGGGCTGAAGATGGAAAGTTAGGATTAGGATGATAAGAGAAGTATGGGAGGTGATCACAACTTACCAAGGGTTATCTAAGATGTGTGTGGCACCTTCGCCCAGAGAGACAATTTAATAATCACACAGAGGGGCACAGTGCTCCACCCTCCATCCTCCTACAAAGTGTGGGGGTCTCTCATTGCAAGAGGGACCGAGTGGGGTGAGTGGGTCATTAGTCACACTAATTGAACATTTGTTTTTTTCAAATGTCTTCCACTATATCCATGCTGAGTAGCTGTAATTCAGATCTTCTTTCTACCTATTAATAAATACGTATCTACATCCATCAGCAAAAAATGTTTTCTTATTCCTATAGACCAATCGTGTCTCCTAAAGTTTAACAAAAAGCTGTTTGTTTAAAACAAAAAAAGATATGGAATACAGGCATACCTCATTTTATCGCACTGAGCGGTTACTCCATTGTTTTGCTAATTGAAGGATTGTGGCTGCCCTGCCTGGACAAGACCGTCAGCCCCATTCTCCCAAAGCACATGCTCACTTCCTGTCTCTGTGTTCCATTTTGGTAATTCTCACTGTATTTCAAGCGTTTTCGTTATTATTATGTCTGTGACAGTGATCTGCAGTATTACTATCGTAATTATCTTGAGGACACACAAACTGTGCCCATAGAAGACAGAAAACTTAATTGATAAATATTGTGCGTGTTCTGCCTTCTCCACTATTCATTCCCCTGCTTCATCCCTCTCCCTGAGGCTCCTTAATCCCTGGACACAACAATCTTGAAATTAGGCCAATGAATAACCCTACAATGGCCTCTTAAGTGTGCAAGCGAAAGTCCCACGTCTCTCTCTTAGAAATGACTTAGCTCAGCGAGGAAGACTCGTCCAAAGCCAAGATAAGCCCAAAGCTAGACCTCTTGGGCCATGCCAAAGTGTGGATGCAGAGGGAAAGTTCCAGAAGGAAATTAAACGTGCTGCTCCAGTGAGCACGCGCATGGTAAGAAATTGCAATCGCTTGTTGCTGATCCAGAGAGAGTTTTAGCCGTCTGGAGAGAAGATCACACCAGCCACAACGTGTTCGTAAACCAAAGCCGAATCCCGAGGAGGGCCCTCTTTCCTGTCATGCGAAGATGGAGGGAGGTGAGGAAGCTGCAGAAGAAAAGTCCGGAAGCCAGCAGAGGTTGGTGGATGAGGTTTAAGTATAGAAGGCATCTTCACAACATGAAAATGCAAGGTGGAGCAGCAAGTGCTGGTGTAGATGCTAACACAAGTAATCCAGACCGTCTAGCGGAGATGGCTGATACCGGTGGCTACACCAAACAACGAATTATCAGTGTAGCTAACACAGCCTTACACTGCAAGACGATACCAGCTAGGACTTTCCTATCTATAGAAGAAAAGGCAACACCTGGCTTCAAAGCTTCAAAGGGCAGCTGACTCTTTCGTTAGGGGGTAATATAGGTGATATAGGCGATCACTTTCAGTTGAAGCCAATACTCATTTGCCATTCTAAAAATCCCAGGGCCCTGAAGAATTATGCTAAGTCTACTACTCTGCCTGTGCTCTATAAATAGAACCAAAAAAGCTTGATGACAATACATCTGCTCCTACCGTGGTTTACTGACTATTTTAAGCCCCCTGTTAAGAACTGCTGCTGAGAAAATATTTCTTTCAACATATTACTACTCGTTGACAATGCACCTGGTCACCCAAGAGCTCTGGTGGAGATACGCAAGATTAATGCCGTTTTCATGCGGGCTGATATGACATCCATTCTAAAGCCCATGGATCAAGAAGTAATTTTGACTTTCAAGTCTTGTTATTTAAGAGACTTATTTTTTAAGGGTATAGATGCCATAGATATCGACTCCTCGGATGGACCCAGGCAAAGGAACTTACTTGTAAACCTTCTGGAAAGGATTCACTAGTTTAGATGTTCTTAAGAATATCCGTGACTCATAGGAGGAGTTTGACATATCAACATGAGCAGGAACTGATTCCTATCCTTATGAATAACTGTGAGGAGTTAAAAACTTTGGTAGAGGAAGTAAGTACAGATGTGCGGGGAACAGCAAGAGAACTAGATTTAGAACTGGGACCAGAGGTGTGACTGAACTGGTGGAATCTCATGCTAAGAATGGATGAAGAGGCTGAGCGCGGTGGCTCACGCCTGTAATCCCAGCCCTCTGGGAAGCCGAGGCAGGAGGATCGCTCGAGGTCAGGAGTTCGAGACCAGCCTGAACAAGAGCGAGACCCCGTCTCTACTAAAGATAGAAAGAAATTATCTGGACAGCTAAAAACATATATAGAAAAAAATTAGCCAGGCATGGTGGCGCATGCCTGTAGTCCCAGCTACTCGGGAGGCTGAGGCAGGAGGATCGCTTGAGCCCAGGAGTTGGAGGTTGCTGTGAGTTAGGCTAACGCCACGGCACTCTAGCCTGGGCAACAGACTGTCTAAAAAAAAAAAACAAAAAATGGATGAGGAGCTGCTGCTTAGGGATGAGCAAAGACAGTGGTTTCTTGGGATGGAATCTACTCTCGGTGAACGTGTTGTGAACACTGTTGAAATGACAACAAAGAATTCAGAATATTACAAAAACTCAGCCAAGAAAGCAGCGACAGGGTTTGAGAGGATCAACTCCAAGTTCGAATGATGATTTACTTTGAGTAAAATGGCATCAAACACCACTGCATGCTACAAAGGAATCTTTCGTGAAAGGCAGAGTCAATCCATGCACTAAACTTCATTGCTGTCTCACTTTAACAAAATTGCCACAAAAACCACCCCAACCTGCAGCAACCTCTGCCCTGACCAGCCAGCACCTAACATTGAGGCAATAAACTCCACCACCAGAAAGATTATGCCTCACTAAAGGCTAAGGTGCCCATTAGCATTTTTTAGTAATAAAGTATTTTTTAGCTAAGATGGATACATTGTTACTTCAGATAAAACGCTCTAGCACACTTAATGGATTACAGCATAGTGTAAACACTTACATGCACTGGGAAACCAAACAATTCACTTAACTCACTTTATTTCGACATTTGCCTTCTTGGGGTAAGGCAAAGCCATGATATCTCTGAGGTATGCCTGTACCATATTTTTTTTAAATGAAAAAAGTGAACTTTCAGAGAAAATGGAATCGAAGTATATATAAACCACCACCTTTCGCCTGTACAAAAGGGAGAAAGTACTCAGAGGCTCATTAAAAGTTCCTACATTAGATTGCAAATGGCAGCTATTTTCTCATTTTAATAGATTTTTTTTTTTTTTTTTTTTTTTACTGCCTGGCTGTCTCCTCCAGGAGGTAATGAGCAAAGAGTCAAGGAGATAGATTAAACTAAAAACAGATACATTCAAATTTTAAAGGGTCTGAATAGAGGTCAAAAATAAACATGCACGATTGTTTAAACTTTTGGGAAAAATTGCATGTAAATGAAGTTTTCTCTTGCACGGCACAAGCATCTGTAATTTAAAGACAAAAAAAAAAAAAGTAAGCTTCAGATTTAATGAGCCTTCACAAATTGCTGCCAGACTCAAGATTTAAAAAAAAAAGAAAGAAAGAAAGAAAGAAAATCCCATATCTGAAGATAAATTTGCTAATTCTGGATAAACACCGTGCGTCTCAGTGCATTTGCTAGCACTTACCTACACAACTGCATGATGGGAAATCATACTGAGTCTTGACAGGTGTATCCAGTAAATTTTTTATAGGCGTATCTAGTAATTTGGAAGGTGACTCTAAAAAATTATTGAGAACAGAACCAGCTGTTCTTTTGGTTGGGGTCTTTTCCGAAGAAGGGGTTGCTTGCTGCTCTGAAGCTGGGGCGGGGCCGTCAAGTTCTGCCGCAGTGGTTTGTCTCGTCAAAACCGTGACTGGCCCTGACATTTCAACTTTGACTTGCTTCTGTGACTTGAGGGTAAGAGCCTTGTGGTCAAATAAAGATTTGACCTGAAACTGCTTCAGGTGCTGCTCCATGGTCTCAATAATGCTCTTTGGCTGGACATCGTCACAGCTTGGAGGAGGAATCTCTTGCTTCGTTATCTTTTTCCACACTTTGTTTTCGGGCTGTGCCGACATGGAGTGCATACAGGCACGGGGCTTGGATCCGGGTTCCACCTTAATCGGCCTGTGCACCTGATTGTGGCAAGACTCAGGCTGCGGCTGCTGCGTTTGCTGCTGCAGTTCTTGCTTCTGCAAGAGGTGCCACCTTAGGGCAGCGTGCTTGTGAAGGTCCCTCTGGGGAGGAGTCTGAAGGCGACTCCCTCCCTGGTCAGGCACAGGGTAAGCATTGGCTTGGGTATCCAAGTACCTTTGCTTCGTGAGTTGTACGGCGTGTTGATTAGACACATCTTGGTGTCTACTTGTATATTCCTGCAGAGCCGAAGCTTGCTGAGGCTTCTGCTCTTGTTCTCGAAAGTACCTGTGAAGCACATCTTGCTTTGGGGTCACATTATTTGGAAAATATTGCATACGATGCAAGTTTGGGGTCTTGTTGCCAGCAAAGAGTTCAGCGTGGAGAGTCTGTTCTTTATGCTCTGCAACGAGGTGGGCACTGTTTGAACAAGAAATCTGCCCTTTATTTGCACTTGATTTCAAGAGGTGACTGTAAGGGGAATTTCTACTGTGCATAGTCTGTACTTGCTCCAGTCCCATTTGGGCACGACGAGCCTGGAACTCACTTGATTTCGAATACTGATTTTCACCAGGAAAGCACTCTTCCACTTTAATCTGGCCAAAGAACGATCCTTCCCTTTGCGGATCGCTGTTGCTTTGGGGGTGAGGAAACGTCGGGAGCATTTGTTCTTTATTCCTCATCTGTAATTTTGGCTGCTGTTGCTGGTTCGGGGGGAGATGTGAATTCTGGGACGGTTGGGTTTGTGCCGCCGGATTCTGAGGCTTGTGTTGCAAAAGGTGTGAGTTTGAGAACGGCTCAGTGTCCGAAGCCTGTCGATTCAAGTGCTGTTTTAACAACGGGGACGTGAGCTTCTCAGCTTGGGGGTCTGCTCTGTGTTGAAAATGAAATCTAGGAGCACACAGCGACCGCACATGAGTTTCGGGTGCAGGCTCCGCTTTGGAGAAGTGGATGGCGTGCGGTCGTTTCTGGAACTGGAGGTGTCGGTCCACTGTACCTTGAGCCTGGCCTTGGTTCATCTCCCCGTGGTACGTGTGTGACTTCTGCTCCAGCCGCACCGGGTTATGGATGTAACCGTGCCTGGGGAGCGTCCCCGGCAGGGTGGAATTTCCAGTGTATGGTTTGGAGGTCATTGGATGGGAGGAGTTGGATCGATACCGAAGAGTGGGTGGCAGTAAGGCTTCGTCACGTTTTGGGTGGGATCCTCGCTGATGAAAATGCAGGGCCTTCAACTCAATCCACCCTGGTTTCAGAGAGTGCTGAGTCGGGAGCCCAAGATCTCGTGTTTGCTCCTTGTCGCGACCCTGCGGAATCCCTTGCTCTTCGTGTCTCCCCGACGGCCGGCAGTGGTTCTGCAGATCCCCGAGGATGGCTGGGGATGCGCTGAGATGCGCTGGCACCGGTCTTGTTTGCTCAGAGCACAGGGTCCCCGGCGTCCGTCTGTCACCCCTGTTAACGAAATCATTCTGGGACCGTTCTGAAACCATCAGACACGGGTGGGATCCACGTGTGGGATTAGGGCTCTGGGCTGGTGGTGCCTTAGGTGCACCCTCTATTCCCACTTGGCTTAAAAGAGTCGCATTGCTTTGGTTGGGGTATTGATGGCGTTCTCGTAAAACTCCATCGTTCAGAGTGCTTTTTCCTTCCGGGGGAAGCTGAGGAACCTGCGGACGAGGAGGAGGAGGAGGAGGAGGAGGAGGAGGAAGAGGAGGAGGAGGAGGGGGAGAAAGAAGCAATCCTGATGGCGGTGGCGTGGTAGTGGCCGAAAAGGAATCCTTAATGAACACTGAGCTTTGCTCGAAGTAAGCACCATTCGTTTCAGTTGGCTTTAAAAAATGCCGTTCAGAGCTGCCACCAGGAGCCTGCAAATCGCTGCCGGGGCCTGCACGGAATTCTCCACCAGATGCCAGCTCTGTGGCTCCCCGGACGCTGCCGTTCTCCGGGGGGCACGGGCACAGCTCTAGCACCGCCTTCTGTGGTCGCAGCTGTTCTGGATTCTGAAAGGGACAGGGCTCCGGCATCGCGGCCGGCTCCCGGGCCATGTCAGCCTCGCAGGCCTCGGTCCCCACTGCCGCTGGCTCCGGGGGCAGCTCGGAGTTGGAGGTGTGCCCTGAGGTATGCGCGGGGTGGGTGACCTCCCGGGGCGGCTCGTGCGGGGCCGGCCCGCCCGTGTCACCGGGCTGAGATGTGGTTTTCTGCAGCGCGGTGGACACACGGCCCGGATAGCACCGGGATGGCGTTTGCCCCGGGAGTTCACCCTGTGTGTTTTCCATGGAAGAGGCAGAAACGGTAGCACCATTGGGTATTAGCACTGCCTTGGTGGTGAGAAGTAAAACGACGTTCTGGTCGCGGGAGCTGGCATTCTTCCCCTCCTGCTCGCTCGGAAGCCGAAGCTCTGGGTTTTCGCACCCGCTGCCGTTGCGGGTCGAGAAACTGGTGAAACCTTTAACCGCCTTGTCCTGGGCCCCAGAGCTCACGGATTCTCTTTTGTCGTTCTGATGGGAGGCGTTGGGTTGATGGCTGCTTTCGCTTGGGTTGCTTGCTTGACTGTCCCTGGAGAGCTTGTGCCCTTCTCCGTTAGCCTGTTGGTCTTGTTTCAGTTTCTTGTGCTGGTGGAGGCCAGACAGGGAAGGTTCGCTGACCGTGCGCTTGATCCCTCCGTTCTGCAGACAGCTGGAGTACCCCCGTCCTTCCTGCATAAAGTCAGGACTCGCCCGGCTGGTCTGGCTCCCCTTCATGTGGGTTATCCCATGATAACTCCGGAAACTCTGCCACTTGGTTTCTCCATTCACTTCCGCACGGGGCCTCTCGGCCAACGGGCTTCCATTCTGGAGCTTTCTAGCCAGAGCTTCCGTCTGGCAGACCGGAGAAGGCGACAGTGTCAGGAATGGACTTTGTCTGTTGCCCTCAACATGGCTCGTTCTGTCTTGTTCCATCAGGCGTGCTTCGGGACCATCCACAAGGCCGCCCTCCGGATGAATTCTACAGGGCACGGAAACAAAAAATTGAAACGCGTTTATGTCCCTGACACTCACAATACGTCGTGGGGAATAACTGTGGGGTGCATAATATTGGAATAACTAGCCACAGCCAACTGTGAGGCTCATTTTCATACTGAAAGTGACAACCGGCCGGGCGCGGTGGCTCACGCCTGTCATCCCAACACGCTGGGAGGCCGGGGCGGGAGGATCGCTCGAAGTCAGGAGTTCGAGACCAGCCTCAGCAAGAGCAAGACCCTGTCTCTACGAAAAATAGGAAGAAATGATATGGACAGCTAAAAGTATATAGAAAAAATTAGCCGGGCGTGGTGGCGCATGCCTGTAGTCCCAGCTACTCGGGAGGCTGAGGCAGAAGGATCGCTTGAGCCCAGGAGTCTGAGGTTGCTGTGAGCGAGGCTGACGCCACGGCACTCACTCTAGCCCGGGCAACAGAGCGAGACTCTGTCTCAAAAAACAAAAACAAAAACAAGAGTTTGAGGGAGGCGGCTGGAGGTTGCAATATTTAATGCCGTATAGTAAGAGCAAGTCTCATGGAGATAGTAAAATGTGAATGAAGTCTTGGAGCCAAATTAGATAACAAATATATGATTTACCAAGATAATCTCAATTCATCAGTGTGCAATTCTATATTGTTGGATATACTGTCTCATGTCTTCAGCCCTAAAATCCAGAATGGAAAAATACCCCCCAATTTACCCCCCAAATTATCAAAATGTAGAAATTAACTATATTAGAGTCAACTAAACTGCTGCCTCCCCAGGGCTCTAAAATATTAATGAGAAACAAACTAGTATCAGACCTAACATTTTGCCGACGAGCTCTACCAGGACATCCTTACAACCCAAGCATTTTGGCAATTATGTACTGTATTGTATCCATAAAATCTGCTCCTTTCCAAACATGTCCTTTGTTCCCTACCGTTGCCATCTGTGTTTCTCAGAAGTGCTGTGCAAACTCCAACAGTTCCGTCTTCGTATTGATCTAATCCTAATCAACTACAGTTACCATGACAACCTAGTAATTTTTCTTCTTCCTATTTTGGAACAATTAGCCATTCTCCTGTTTTGGTTCACTCCTAGAGTATTACAAAGTAATTCTTGAGGGTAAAATGAATATTCAACTTAAAGATTGATAATGAGATGCCATTAATCCCATTACCCATCAAGGGGGCTATCCATTTAAAATACTTCAATATGTGCCAGTCCCAAAGAAACCATCATCATTATTTCATAATATAAATAAAATTATTGTAGTCCATCCAGAAGAAAAAAAAAGTAAAAAAAATTTTCTAGTAGGTAAAATATTAGGAAAAATGAGAAACTTCAACTATATATGTGCTTTAAAAGAGTATCATATAACTATGTATTCATCAGAAACATACATTAATGTTTCCATACATTAAAGATTACCTTTATCTTGTCTAATCTTAAATGATCTGATAAACATTTTAGGATCACCCAAAATTATATAGCCCATTTTAGATGGTATCAACACAGAAACACCAAAAAAAAATTTTTTTTCCTTATAAAAGGTTCTTGTTGAGATTAATCTCTAGGATCTAGGAATAGTATAAAATATGCTTTCTTTAAGAATTTTTAATTATTTAATTGGGTAGATGAAGACATACATTAGAACAGCGGCTAATCAGAACAAGAAAGCTGAGTTTTAGTTCTAAATGTGGATTTGTGAGCAAGTCACAACCTCCTCACATCTCAATTTTTTAAAAAAATCTATACTGTATTGTAAAGGAAATGAACACGATTATTTCCAAGGTCTTCTAGAGTTCCAAAATTCTATGATTCTCTAAAACAGGCAACAGTAAGTATCTACTGGGACTTTATTGAAATAAGTCACCACAAAGACTACGTTTGGTGTGAAGGATGCAATTTTGACCTCATTTTACATGTAAATAAACAGAAACTCAAAGAGTAAAATGGCTTGGCACAGCTGACATGAGGAAGAGGAACATAGGAAATGCAGTCTCATCCAACTTCTGAGCCAAAGTATGAATAGATGGGGGTGATCAGGACAGAGAAGCAGAGGGGGTGTTGCTTATCAGCAACACCTGGACTGGCCAATCTGAGAACTCGGCAAGTAAATTCTATGGGGCAGGGATGGCTAAGAAACTTTCTTGGCCGGGCGCGGTGGCTCACGCCTGTAATCCCAGCACTCTGGGAGGCCGAGGTAGGAGAATCACTTGACGGCAGGAGTTGGAGACCAGCCTGAGCAAGAGCGAGACCCTGTCTCTACTAAAAATAGACAAAATTAGCTGGGCGTGGTGGTGCATGCCTGTAGTCCCAGCTACTCGGGAGGCTGAGGCAGGAGGATCGCTTGAGCCCAGGAGTTTGAGGCTGCAGTGAGCTATGATCACACCACGGCACTCTAGCCTGGGCAACACAGCCAGACAGAGACAGACTCTATCTCAAAAAAAACACAAAAAACGTAAACTCACTAAATCGAAGCACTCAGGAAAAACAAAAAATATACTTCCATATTATGTCTGTATTAAAAACATTTGAATTCAAAATAAGACCTGAGTACCTGCAAAGAAATTTCTATACAACCTTAGCATTACTTAGGGGATATTATAAATTCACATGTCACACTGAATGATGCATAAGATTGACGAGGCTAACAGTTTGTCTAACATACACAGCTATACATCTGTCATCAGACTATAACTAAATCTGCTAGGAGATGAATTTTGCTTTTTGTTTGAAAACAGCTTCAGATTAATCAGCGAATGATCCAAGTTTATGGCATTTTTCATAGAACAAAAATAGAATTTTCTAGAGGAAAAAACTATTAGAAAATAGGATACAAATTTTCTGCCTGATCCTGTGGCCAATCGTTACTCTTACACTTCAATTATATTTGAAAATGGTTTATACATGCAAATCTGAAGCAATAGACACTTAAAATATCACTAACCACCTAAAGGTTATAGCTTCCCATTTTCCATTTTTATCTTGTCCATCTTTTGGTGGCTGTAAGAACTCAGATTTTAGGCCGGGCGTGGTGGCTCATGCCTGTAATCCCAGCACTCTGGGAGGCCGAGGCGGGTGGATCGCTCGAGGTCAGGAGTTTGAGACCCGCCTGAGCGAGACCCTGTCTGTACTAAAAATAGAAAGAGATTGTCTGGCCAACTAAAAATATATAGAAAAAATTAGCCGGGCATGGTGGTGCATGCCTGTAGTCCCAGCTACTCGGGAGGCTGAGGCAGGAGGATTGCTTGAGCCCAGGAGTTTGAGGTTGCTGTGAGCGAGGCTGACGCCACGGCACTCACTCTAGCCCGGGCAACAGAGCGGGACTCTGTCTCCAAAAAAAAAAAAAAAAAGATTTTAGCTGCCATCTTATAAATATGACATCATAAGTCCACCAGTTCAAATAAGCACTGAATCACGACAAAGAACAACTTCTCGGATTAACTCACAAAGGTTATAGAACTGTCGTAACCAGAAGGACCAACATTTTCATGAAAAGACTTTGATCAAAATTCAAAGCAATCATTTCCTTTGAACTCTCCTTGC
This sequence comes from Lemur catta, assembly GCF_020740605.2. Classification (NCBI taxonomy): domain Eukaryota; kingdom Metazoa; phylum Chordata; class Mammalia; order Primates; family Lemuridae; genus Lemur; species Lemur catta. The sequence continues at coordinate 649,831 of NC_059153.1, read as the reverse complement.
CCTGACCCGATGATGCAAAGAATTACCGTGATAGAAACACACATGAAACATCCATTTTGTTTTAGTCTTTGGCTTTACAACTATTTATTTCTTACGGAAGTCATCACCATGGCAGATGAAAGAAAAATTTTAAAAAATTAAAAGAAAATTATTTCTCCTCCATCTATCCTCATCTACCTTCCCCCCAAAATGCTAACCAAACTCCAGGTGCACAAGTTCTGATATTCGCATTATGGAAGGGTTTTACACGGTCCTCAAAACCCGCAGTTAGCAGGAAAGATCATAAAATACTCCGACGCTGAATTAACTTTATTTGAGGGGAGAACAAGTAGGAAATGGTGGTTAGTCTGTTAATGGGAAATTTACTTCAGTCCCATGTGGGAAAAACAGGACTCTGAATTGTCAGACATCTCTATTCAAAGGTATTGACTTACGGTTAAAATGTCACTTACGACAACCATTTATGGGACGGCATAAAAATCGAACACCATTCTACTGAAGGGGGGTACGGGTTAGAACCCCAGAACTGAGTCGCCATTGCAGTTCAAAGTCAAAGCCAATGCTTTCCCATGTTTAAATGTTCTCTTTGTGGCAAGATGCAGCATGAAGAGATGGTGAAATCACTGCAGCGAAGAAAAAAAAAAGAAAACTGGCTGATCTCATCTTCCCTGCAGTGGCTGCTTTGAGACGATGTTGAAAACGGCATTACCGAAGCAATGCTGGGAAATGTATTCCGTTCTGTTTCTCTCCTCAAAAATATTAATACTTGCAAAATGTTCAATCTTTCCTCAGAGGCATTCCCAGCTTTGGAAGCCTGCCATGCAGCTACCAATCCTGCAAACACTTAGAAGTCTTTCCTAGTTCGTTTGAATTTTAAATAATTGGAATTATAATGTTGCTGAATAAGAATCCAGGCTCTTCCGTGATAAATGTAAGTCAAATGTCATGAAGTTTAAAAATCTCTTTCATTTATTTTCTAGAACATGCATTTCAGGATCTGGCAAGTGAACGTAAGATGTTATTACAGAGAGACACAGAAATAACGCATTCTTTTCAGTTCAAACACTGCTGAGTCGAGGAAGATCAGATTGTATAAGAAGGTCTCATGCATCATTTTCTGTAACAAGTATGCACCATCTCCTTTACCACTACATATGGCAAATTTTTATGGTATGCTTTTCATAGCTTCAAACTGCAGTGCAACTCATCATGTACTGGGCTTGTGAGCTGAGTATTGTCCCAGGGGCAAGGAGAAACACGGTGACAACTGGTCACAGTGCTCCCAGAGCCTTTACCCAACAGAGGTAGATCATGGAGTTACAAGAAGTGCCGTCAGACTCACACAAACATGGCACTGTGGGGACACACGGGAAGGTGGGCCATCAAAGTGAAGAGATTTTTGGTGCTGGGATTTTGTTTTTTTTGGAGACAGTGTCTCACTTTTTTGCCTGGGCTAGAGTGAGTGCCGTGGCATCAGCCTAGCTCACAGCAACCTCAAACTCCTGGGCTTAAGCGATCCTCCTGCCTCAGCCTCCCGAGTAGCTGGGACTACAGGCATGCGCCACCATGCCCGGCTAATTTTTGCTATATATATTTTAGTTGGCCAGATAATTTCTTTCTATTTTTTTAGTAGAGACGGGGTCTCGCTCTTGCTCAGGCTGGTCTTGAACTCCTGACCTTGAGCGATCCACCCGCCTCGGCCTCCCAGAGTGCTAGGATGACAGGCGTGAGCCACCGCGCCCGGCCTGGTGCTGGGATTTTGGTACGATTTTTAGCATTTCTTCAGTTGCAGCAAGAGAAGACCCTAGGCAAAGAGAAATGCCTGAGAAAATTTATGGGGGAAAGGAGACTTAAAACATAGAAAAAGATTTTCAAAATCTTAAAATAGCAAGAAATTCACTTGGTTAAGAATAGGTAGGTGTAAGATCTCGGAGTAAGAAGGGTGTAGATGTGTTAGAATTTAGTGTGTTGTTTTGAGTTATTCCTGACTGTCAGCATAAACTTTGATGTGTGATCATGTACATTCCCAACTCAACTTGATTAAAATTGGCTAAAGAGGCCGGGCAGGGTGGCTCACGCCTGTAATCCTAGCACTCTGGGAGGTCAAGGTGGGAGGATCGCTCGAGGTTGGAGTTTGAGACCAGCCTGAGCAAGAGTGAGACCTCGTCTCTACTAAAAATAGAAAGAAATTATATGGACAGCTAAAAAATATATATATATAAAAAATTAGCCGGGCATGGTGGCACATGCCTGTAGTCCCAGCTACTCGGGAGGCTGAGGCAGGAGGATCGCTTGAGCCCAGGAGTTTGAGGTTGCTGTGAGCTAGGCTGACGCCACGGCACTCTAGCCTGGGTGACAGAGTGAGACTTTGTCTCAAAAAAAAAAAAAAGTGTGTGTGTGGGGGGGCAGTGATCTTAAGATGAGGCTGGAGGCATGCAAAGGCGTTAGGACTATCATCTAAATTCAGCGGGAAGTCATCAGAGCATTATACATAAAGTGGTGACATGAATCGATTCGGACTTTTAAAAGATCACTCTGGCAGTTGTGTAGACAATATGAGCGATGGGAAAATCGAGACTTCGGTTTTGAACAAGCTAAGTGTGAAAGCACATTACACCACGCCAGGGGGGGTCTTGGGCGGGGGGTTGGTTATACAAGGCCAGAAGTCAGGACGGGCCTAAGCTGGAGCTGACTGGGATCCGTGTCGGCCCACCGATGGTCTTTAAAGCCACGTGACCGAATGAGATCATCCCCAAAGGGAACAGAGTTACAGACGCTGCCCCAGGATAGGAGCCTGAAAAATCCCTAGAATTTCGAGACCGCAAGGGGAAAGGGAAGTCAGCAGGGTGACCCAGATGACAGCCAGAAAGATACTGACATGACCCTCTGCTGTATGACCTACTTAGCTTCCATGAACTCGGGGAGCAGATCAATCTCAGATCTCTGCTTCTCAGCTAGCAGAGTTCCCCGTTGCAATTTCCAGCTGTGTGTGCCAGTCCCCTGTCCCTGTATGTGCCACAGGCACTTAAGACTCAACACACCCAAAATTGATCTCGTCGTCTCTTACTGCAAACCTCCCCTACATTCCCTTGTTGGAGTGACTGGTACTGTCGTCTACCCAGTTACTTAGGAAGAAAGCTTGGGTCTTTCTTTCTTCTTTCATAGGAATACAGACAACCTATCCTCAATCACCACCAATCACCAAGTACTGTTGGTTCTACCTTCTTATCATCTCCGGAGTCTGTAATTATCCACATCCTTACTCTGATGACCAGGGCTTGTGCTGTCCCCGTGTTGGTCCTGCAGGACCGGAACAGTCCACCGAATGAACTTCTTGCCTCCAGCCTCGCTCACCTTCTACCTGTTCATGCTGAAGCCCGAAGCGGAATACCGTGTCTTCTCAACTTACTGATGATCCTTCAGTGCATCTCTCAGTCCTTCGCACCCCTACACTATTTCTGTTTAAAATAGTTCATTCATGGCTAGCTCTAAGTTTGAGATTTCTGAATTTTCTTTTTTTTTTTTGAGACAGAGTCTCGCTCTGTTGCCCGGGCTAGAGTGCCGTGGCGTCAGCCTCGCTCACAGCAACCTCAAACTCCTGGGCTCAAGCGATCCTCCTGCCTCAGCCTCCCGAGTAGCTGGGACTACAGGCATGCGCCACCATGCCCGGCTAATTTTTTCCATATATTTTTTTAGCTGTCCAGATCATTTCTATTTTTAGTAGAGACGGGGTCTCGCTCTCGCTCAGGCTGGTCTCGAACTCCTGACCTCGAGCGTCCACCCGCCTCGGCCTCCCAGAGTGCTGGGATGACAGGCGTGAGCCACCTTGCCCGGCCTCTGAAGTTTCTTAAAGACATCCTCTATTGAATAAAAACATCTTCACTGTGGAAGAGTAAAATTATATATTTTTAAATCCATTAAGAAACACACAAAAAAATAAGAGAAATCGGTTACCCCCTTTCTGTTCTGTTCCCATTATGACAAACCAACCTGGCATATGTCCGATTTTAGTTAAAAGAAAGGTGTTGTTAGCATCTTGTCAGCCAAGGGCCTGAACCCACGGGCATAGAATATTTAGACCTCTAGCCTTGGAGGTCAGTGCAGCTGAGACCATCTAACAGACAGATCCACAGTTGGTGAGCTCTGTTGCCCGGATCATCCAGAGTGGGTCAGTCAGCAGAAAGAGAGAAATTTCAGATTTCCTCTCGATCTGCCTAAAGACTCATTTGGACACAGAAAGCTGTTCTTACACTCGACTCATCCTAGAACAAATTCACACTTTAAATACTGTTAATCATATGTCAACTTCAACATGGTTAATCAGACTCAAGCTTAATAAGCCTGGTTAAACAACTCATAGCTAGGATATACACCACCGAAGGTGAACGGATGAAAACATTCCTGCAGACATTTGTCCCAGGGTATTGTGCTCAACCTGCCCCTCACCCAAACACACCCCACACACGAAGCATCTGTTTGTGTTTCTGCTGTACAAGTTCTTCCTCATTAACTACCAGACTTAATTAAACTGGCATGCACTTGGATTGTCTTCTGGCAGATTTTAAAATTTAATAGCTTTGTCCCCTTTATTCCTATGTCACTCTAAAACACTCATTACGTTTCGAATTTGAGATTGTATTTGCTGACGGCTCCGTTCTTTGGTGGAAGTAGACGGATTTAATTGGTACCTCTCTGTCACGGCAGGTCACCATGCCAAGAAGCAGGCGGACACCAAAGAACAGAACTCGTGCTAAATCAACCCGAAACTCTGAGACGAACCGGAAACACGACCTCTTCACCACCGAGCCTTTACCCACTCCCAGTTTACTCTTCTTCGTTCTACAAGCTAATAAAAACAGTTGGGTATGCTCAGCAACTTCTCTAGGATTGGAAAAGATCCAAGAGATATAAAAAGATTGAAGTGGTAAAATAAAGATGCCCTAGTTAGATTGTTAAACTCGAATGTAAAAATCAATCAAGTCTCTTTGTGTCCCTTGCACTTTGCTTAGAAGCAAGACAAATAATCAGATGATAAAAATAAGTGAGAAAATCAGAGTTTCCCGATTTGGGAAACTGATCCTTCAGAGGACACCAGATGTGACCCAGAGGAGCACCTGGGGAGTCCTGTCCATGCTGACCATTTGGACAGCTCACAAACGGGCATCTCCCGCCAGTTCCCAGCAAAACAAAAGAGCACGTGAAAATATTCTAAGAAGTTGTTTTATTCCTGGCTCTGTGCACTGTGTTTATTCTGCTAACGTCTAGCTGCACGATGAAGGCATTTGCAGTGACTTCCACGGCAGAGCAGGTTGAGGGAAGAGGGGGACAGCTGGGCTCAGCCCACCTCTGAAACCACCGAGGAACGGAGTTGCATCGTGACCACTCAGTTCAGCTCCTTCTTGTGATTCCTCAACACAGATGCTGAGATGGAGGCAAAGGGCAGACAAACTGGACACGCACACTCCACCTGTCTTATTATTATTATTTTTTTTTTTAGACAAGAGTCTCACTCTGTCACCCGGGCTAGAGTGCCGTGGCATCAGCCTCGCTCACAGCAACCTCAGACTCCTGGGCTCAAGCGATCCTCCTGCCTCAGTCTCCCGAGTAGCTGGGACTACAGGCATGCGCCACCATGCCCAGCTAATTTTTTCATATATATATTTTTAGCTGTCCAGATAATTTCTTTCTATTTTTAGTAGAGACGGGGTCTTGCTCTTGCTCAGGCTGGTCTCGAACTCCTGAGCTCGAGCGATCCTTGTGCCTTGGCCTCCCAGAGTGCTGGGATTACAGGCTTGAGCCACCAGGCCCGGCCCCCACCTGTCTTTTCAAACTCCCTCCTCTTCCTCATAGATTCTAGAGGAACTTTGCAATTCAGAATCTACTCTGAAATCTGTTGCTTACTCCGAATGCACCTCAACTTGTAGCAAATCCAATTTCAGGTCTTCCCTTAACTCTTCTTTTATGTAGTATAAAGGTTTGAAAACTTAAGGTTTTCATGTTGGTACTTAAGCAATTTCTTAATGGAACTGAGTTTATTATCCAAACTAGAAACTCCTAAGATGGTAAATTTTTGTCTTGATTTCCCCATACGTTTACAGCATTAGTCCCTACGCTTTGAGATCTTTTTGAGAATCTTATGAAAGTAACTGGTCCCTTCTTCTAGCAAAATGTATGTACAATTTTCAGTGAGCTTTTAAATTCCCACACGGTAACGCTTAGAATCCTTATCACTTAAGAAGCTTTTACTTCTGAAGTTTCATCTGAAGAGTTCAAGATGAATTTCAAATGTAATAAAAAGCTTACTCCAAAACTTGTTTTATAAAGATTTTGGCTTATTTTTGTTCTTGCGACATGGCTGATAATTTATGCTCTCTTCTTGAAAGCCTGCTTCTTCTATTTTAAATTTCCTCAAAAGCAGCACCCAGCATTAAAGCCATTTAGGAAGCGAATTTCCATCCTGTTCGTGAACCAAATCAGGCTGGAGAACTCGCACGGAAGTGGAAACCTGAGAGCAGATAGCCAAGCTCTTTTCTCCCCAGTAAATAATTTCAATAATCAGAGAGAAACCAAAATTTGAAACTATCCTGAATTAGCACTAAACTCTCAGGGAATCTGCCAGCCGAGAGGCAGCAAAGTTGGAAGAATTTGTAGATAAAATGTGGATGAATCCACGTTCAAATACATTACCAGGAGCCTAAGCACAGCCCTGTCTTCTGAAGCCAGATGTGCAGTGCTGTGGAAGGTAAACAGGGGAAGCCCCGGCAGACTGATCCATCACCCACTGGTCTACAAGGCACAGGCTGGGCTAGAAAAACTAACAGGAGAGAGAGAGACCTTGCAGGTGACATGATCCAGCCCTGCACCAATCGGAGGTCAGTGCAAACGGTAAATAAGAACTCAGCAGTGCTGTGGAATCACTCCCCGAGCCACACTCTGGTGCAGGCTCAGGCTGACATGGGAAGATGTCTTTCCAACCCAAAGGCCCCTCCTACTGCACAGCAGCAAGGGCTAAAGGCAAAGGAGGCTTCGGAGAAGAAACAGGTATGGCCTATTTCACCACTAGGCAATCGAAGGCAGCGGTGCAGGGGAAAGGAACCGTGTGCAAACTCAACAAACAGGATGCCGGCAGCTTGCAGGACTCTCCCCTCCCCTGGCTGCTCGCTCAGCGTGGACCTGCTCTAAGGAGAGTGTGCTCAACCGGCAGGGCTCACGGGGGGAGGCAAAGGTGCCACCCGGGGCCGGGCGCGGTGGCTCATGCCTATAGTCCCAGCACTCTGGGAGGCCGAGGCGGGAGGATCGCTCGAGGTCAGGAGTTCCAGACCAGCCTGAGCAAGAGCAAGACCCCGTCTCTACTAAAAATAGAAATTATATGAACAGCTAAAAAATATATATATAGAGAAAAATTAGCCGGGCGTGGTGGCGCATGCCTGTGGTCCCAGCTACTTGGGAGGCTGAGGCAGGAGGATTGCTTGAGCCCAGGAGTCTGGGGTTGCTGTGAGCGAGGCTGATGCCACGGCACTCTAGCCCGGGCAACAGAGTGAGACTCTGTCTCAAAAAAATAAATAAATAAAATAAAATAAAAAATAAAAGAAGGGAAAACTAATAGATTCCCCCATCAGTAAATTATCGTGAGTCGCGGAGAGTACTTTTTTCTGTCAACCATAATGCCTTATACGACCTGGCATCTATATTTTTAGGCAATAAGAGTAGCCCATTATTCATTCAAATATCTACGCACTAAGGATTCAAGATTCTTGTCCCTGAGGAAGCGAGATGCTTAAATCATCGTAAGGAAACAATGTGTGTGGTTAGTTTTCTAATAGATTATGTGTAACATGCCTTAGAGGCACAAAAGACTAAATTTGCCCAGAGAGTTCGGGGTGACATCACAGAGACTCTGCATTCCTTAGTAAACAAAACCTACTCAAATCTTTCCCAAGACACGCCCCCCCAGGTCCCCTTAACCACAGCTCTGACTGTTCTTGGTGTTACCCACTGCTTGGCAGCGTGAGTACCAGAATTAGGAGTTCGTTTGGGCAGGTGTGTTTTCCAGAGTGGGGCCCTCCCTTCTGTGTAATGTGACGTCCTGGCAAATACTTTCTCCGACACAAAGCACATTCAGTTCCCAACTGATTACAGTATTGTTTGGGATTTTTTTTTTTTTTTAAAAAAGGAAATATGCTTCTTTTGCAGTAAATACTTAGTTTAAAACCCTCTCCTACCACTTCGTTTTTTTAACTACCTTCTAAACTGATTGGGTGCTTCGTATATTCTGGTGAAATTATTATATATATATGGCCAAATATGAATTTACATGGTCAGTGCAGGAATGGAAGTAGCTCCTAATATAGAAAAATTATATGGCACTCTGATTTTTCTCCCAGATCTTATATTAAAATGTTACAAAGGAATTGACTTGGTATTTTTTTTTCTTTCTTTTTTTTTTTTTTTTTTGAGACAGAGTCTCACTCTGTTGCCCAGGCTAGAGTGAGTGCCATGGCGTCAGCCTCGCTCACAGCAACCTCACACTGCTGGGCTCAAGCGATCCTCCTGCCTCAGCCTCCCAAGTAGCTGGGACTACAGGCATGCGCCACCATGCCCAGCTAATTTTGTCTATATATATTTTTAGCTGTCCATATAATTCTTTCCTGTTTTTAGTAGAGATGGGGTCTCATTCTTGCTCTGGCTGGTCTCGAACTCCTGACCTTGAGCGATCCACCTGCATTGGCCTCCCGGAGTGCTAGGTTGACAGGCGTGAGCCACTGCGCCCGGCACTGTCCCAACTCTCTTCTTTGGCCATTAAATCAATGATAATCATCATTCACCTACAAACATCTATTTGTGCCAAACACAGAGCTAGGGATGAAAATAATAAGAGAAGTCCAAAGACTCCAATGTTTCCCGTTTCTTAAGACATTTAAAAATATTTAGCCCAGTATCCAATTATCCTTGATATTTTCATTTACTCACACTCAACAATGGTTCCAGAAAATGTCTAAGTTAACTATTCTCATTCCACCTGCTACAGTCAACAGTCATTTCATGTTTTCACAATAAAATATGTGTGGTGTTAACATGGTGTATTCACTACTTTGTCGACAATAATTGTATTACAAAACCCTGGAAAGAATGGTACTCTCTTCATTGAATGACAAGGAATAAAGAAAAAGTCAAGCTTAGATTTTAAAACAAGGTAAGTGGGAGTACATTGCAAAATGAGGGCCATTGGATTTAAGTTATGACGTGACTAAAAAATATTGTGGTATTTAGAAGAGGCCAAAAAACGACTGCCTCTGAGGCAAACAGAATTTCACAAGAACAACACAATCACCAGGGTCCCGGGGCAGTTTCTGTTTTTGCAGGCTGGTCTGCGGATGCTGGGACTGTTACAAGGGACAGGGATGGGGGTGGCCTCCGGGGCCCCGTGGTGGTCCCCATGGGACAGGCAGGACAGCCTTGGGGACGGTGGCTGAAGGCTGGTCACAGGGTTGCTTCAGGGACCAGAGCCTCATCCAAGATTGATGGACGAGCTACGGGGGGTTGGACAGGTCTGTCTCTCCCTGGTCCCTTGGGGAGGAGAGACGACTTCCGGACCACGGCAGAACAGGGCTGGAACCGAGTCACAGGGCCACAGCTTGGAATGAGGTTAGGGTCCCTGCTACCAAGGGCACGGGCAGGTATCTCTGCGTCCCCAGGTGGCCCGGACTGACTCTGGGCAGTGGTAGAGCGAGGCTGAAGCCACTCATGCTCACGTTTTAATGTGACTTAAACCAAACACTCGCACATTTCTATTAGCTAATATGAAATGTATTATTACCTAATATTAAATGTGTTATCTGATATACCTGATAAATGGGTCACATGTAAAATGTCCACCAATGGGCCAGGCGAGGTGGCTCACGCCTGTCATCCTAGCACTCTGGGAGGCCGAGGCATGAGGATCGCTCGAGGTCAGGAGTTGGAGACCAGCCTGAGCAAGAGCGAGACCCTGTCTCTACTAAAAGTAGAAAGAAATTATATGGACAGCTAAAAATATATATAGAAAAATTAGCCGGGCATGGTGGCGCATGCCTGTAGTCCCAGCTACTCGGGAGGCTGAGGCAGGAGGATCGCTTGAGCCCAGGAGTGTGAGGTTGCTGTGAGCTAGGCTGACGCCACGGCACTCTAGCCTGGGTGATAGAGCAAGACTGTCAAAAAAAAAAAAACAAAAAAAAAAGTCTACCAATGGATCAAGGATGATTAATGCATTATCTGCAGGAACAAAAGGGTAATGGTTTCTCTCTCCCTAAGTAAAGGCAAAGGAACCACAAATTCAGAAATAAAAAAAAAAATTGTTTCCATATGTTTCAAGCTTACCTTCTAATTCATGCTTAGGTTCATGATTCATGATAGTGTCAAACTCACGGAACAAATGCCTTCAAATTGTTCCAGGAAGGCCAGGCTAGTTCAATGTTTGCTTTTTTTTTTTTGGAGAAGAGGGAGAAAGATAAAGAGTGTATTTTGACCTTCCTCAGCTGCCTACCTTGATGCAAAACCTCCAGCCTGTGGGGGCTTGTCTATGTTTGCTGTCAAGTGAAAAATATAAAGCTAACTTTTAAACTTTTAAAAGTATGATGTTATAGCATGAAAACAGACCCTTTTTGCCTATAAAGTAAAATGCATCATGCTCCAACTTACCAAAGGCAAAAGTTAAAAATAGAACAGATGAGGGACATCATGAATAACTGATGCTAAATTTCATGTAAGATTTTGATTTTTTTAAACAAGGATGACTGGTTCTTTCAATGATTAGTTTCTTTGCAAAATGAAATTAAATCAACATTTTAATCAGTAAAATCGAAGAAAATGAAGAAGTCACGTTTATAAAATTTATGGAGGAAATGAAAAAGAGAGATAAGAAAACGTGTATATAGACCAACAGATGGGATGCAAAAAAGATTTTTATATATTTCCCTAGGTTTAAAGGAAGGACCTAAAGTAACAAGACGGAATTTAATAAATTAAAAGTTAAAATCTTCAACATTGACTTAGAAAACCACAATCACAAAAGTGAAGGATGGAAGAGATTTGGTTTTTGCATGAACAGAAGACAAAAACGACTATAACTTCAATGTGATTAAAGAGTGTGGTCTTGCTTTCAAAAAGCAAGTGTGCTTACGGGACTATATTAATAGATGAACAATGTCCAGGCAACGAGGAGAGCCCTATGGTGATCAGATCATATCTAAGATACCAAATACCAAACTTTAATATTTAAGGCACCATTCACTTAAAAATGGATCCAACATTCTTTAATAAAGAAGAGAAGACCTGGAGTGACAGATTCTAACGCAACATGATACTAAACAATTCGAACTTTCTAAAAACATATCAAATCATTGAGTTTCCAATTTCTATTAGAAGAACCCAGTCAGGTGCTAGATTAGTCCTTTTTTAGAAAGTCAGTAAAGCAGGTTCCTGCATGGTATGGAAAGAGAATGTTCATTCTCATCAAGCTAAAAATGCATAATTTTCTCAGATGGTAATAATAGCCATTTTGTAAAGATGTTGATTCTCAGAAGTTTAGGAAATATTCTCTTGTCCTATTTTCTGGCTACTGTTTCTCTTCCCAAAACCCTCCCCCTTCTGTCTCCTTTACCTGGCCTCAAAGATTTGAAGTTGGCATTTTATGATCTCTTCCAGTTTCTGACCTATGTCAATAAAGAAATATCTTCCACGTTATTAATAAAAGCGGTTAAAAATTTTGATATTATTTTCCTCCCTATAAGTCATTAGCACCTTCACTCAACCAAAAGGCATTTATTAAACGCAAACCATGTGCAAAGCACCCAGCTGTGCTTTCCCACCTTGCAACTCTAGGAAAACTCACTAACAGAATAAACATCACAGTAATTTCAATTTTTCAAATGTCTAAAAAGTGACGATTCACTTTCAGTAAGTAAAACTTTTGAAAAAACAGCAAGAGACAACTAAAATACAAATTAAACAAAACTACTATCTCTTACCTTAAAAAAAAAAAACAGTCTAATGCTGAGTAAGGGGAAAAAAACCTTTTAGAGACCATCTGGTTTTATATTTTATTAATAAATATGTGCCTTTTTTTTTTGTTCTAAGTGAAATATGCTTAGAATACCCAAATATTCAATTCTGCATTTGATGTCGGCAGGTATATTCACTGTCCTCTTTAGCTGTGAGTTTTAATAATCACTTACTGTTTGGTCAGGGAACCTGGAGCTCAGAGGTCTTTCCTAAAATGCTCTCTAGAGATCTCGCATATTGATTTTCCCTTGCAAGCTCGTGTCCACTCTCAGCTGTTGTCAAAATGACATTACACAGCACCTGGACAGAAATCCCAAACACACGGCCTCCCACGAGAGCCTACCTTCCAAAGTGTGCTGACCATTTTCCTCTCCTCAGAGTGAGAAACAGAACAAAACAAAAAAACTGCTGGATGAGAAAAATCTACCATCAACTACACTTCCTGTAATTTTCAAAATATCTCCTGCATTGATGTCTCACTCACTATACAAGGTCTCGAGCGTGTTTATTCATCAAAAATTATCACCGGCCGGGCGCGGTGGCTCACACCTGTCATCCCAGCACTCTGGGAGGCCGAGGTGGGAGGATCGCTCGAGGCCAGGAGTTCGAGACCAGCCTGAGCAAGAGCGAGACCCCGTCTCTACTAAACATATAAAGAAATTATATGGACAGCTAAAAATATATAGAAAAAATTAGCCGGGCATGGTGGTGCATGCCTGTAGTACCAGCTACTCGGGAGGCTGAGGCAGGAGGATCGCTTGAGCCCAGGAGTTTGAGGTTGCTGTGAGCTAGGCTGACGCCATGGCACTTTAGCCCGGGTGACAGAGTGAGACTCTGTCTCAAAAAAAAAAAAAAAATTATCACCCAATAAACATCAAATATGATTCACATCAGCTCTCAGATTTCTCCTCTATAGCGAAACATTTATGTTCATTGATACTACTGAAATGAGAACACTGAACAAACACATCCCTGAAGTTTCCCAAAATAGTTCAAAGCTCATCAAATTCAACTGCAACAAAGTTAACGTTGGTCGGATACTTTCGGGGAAAAAAATTAAAGTATCAAATATTCCGTAAGTGTTGGTTTCAATTCAAATCTCTTAGGTTCAAGCTCTGACACAATGTAACTTTGCATATGGGAGTGTCACGTTTTGACCCTTGATGTTCCAACGACCCAATCCCACAACTCTTCCCCCCAGCCCCCACTCAAGGGGCACATGCTGTATCTGTTTTAAGAGGGGACCAGTGGGGGGCAAGGAGAAATAAAACATACGAAAATGATAAAGTAAACTTTTTCTAGTAAAGAGCGTGACTGAGAGCTCACTACCTAACCACACGCTGTGCAAGACGGTAGGAATAAAAAGGTAAGACGCAGCCTTCGTCCTGGAAATCTGAGTTTGTAGAGAAGACAGGCACAGGCAAATGACTACAATCCGTGTGATCTCTGAGGAACAAAAGTGCCACAAACATGAAGCTGTGGCATCAAGCTGTGTCATTAAGAAAAAAAGGGCAGTTCATCAGGAGAGATGCCGTAAGTGCAAAGACTTGAATATGTGAGACACGGTGTCGTGTTCAAGACCTGCGAAGAGGTAGAATTAATGACCCTGCAGAACCTGAGGGACAATCTGGGCACGAGGAGGTTGACGAGCTGTCAGGAGCCAGATTGGGAGCATCAAGCACACGGTTTGATCTGCTTCCTGCAGGCCGATGGTTTTCTGAACTGAGGACTTTAAATCCTAGGGGTTCACAGAGCTACTCAGGGCCACCCGGAGAGGAGGTGGGTGGGTGCACCCAAGACCCCTGCACACATCCGTGTCGGCATGGGCCAGCTGAACCCCCGTTTAATTGCAAAAGCATCAGGGAGAGGGGGGAGCTCCTATTGCTTTAGTAAAGCTTGAAAACGGGTCCCCAGAAAAGGCTACTAAGAAGGGATGTACATCATGACATTTGCATTTGAGAATGAGCACGTCGGGGCGCTTTAAACTGACCACCGGAAAAAACCCATAGAAGAATAGAGGAGGAGGGAACCATTAGGAAATAATGAATTCATGGAAGAAGAGAGAAGATTCTGAAGAGCGGAAAGAACTGGGTCAAGGTGTGCCTAAGCTGGGTTTTGGGTATGGGTGGAAAAGGAAAGGCAGAAGTTCTTTCTCAACGAGTTCTGTATCATCAACAAAGCAGGAAGCCAGCGGATGAGAGGATTAACAAAGGATGTTGTTTTTGTGTGTGTGTGTGTGTGTGTGTGTGTGTACACACATGTGCATGGACATGTACATGCGTGTGCAAGTGTGAGGAAGATTTAAGATCTTAAGAAGATGGCCAAGGGTTTTTAATTAAAATGTCCTTCCAAGACCCCCACCAAGAGTCAAAACTGTATGTGCTTTCGGTTGAGGATTGTAAAAGTGTTAAGACATAGGGACAACATCAGTGCCTGCCCCCCACGGGTTCCAGCATTCACGGATTAAACCAAGAGCAGATCAAAAATATTTGGGGGGGAAAAAGGATAGCTGTGTCTGTATTGTACATGTACACAATTTTTTTTTCTTATAATTATTCCCTAAACAATACAGTATAACAGCTATTTACATGGCATGCACATTGCATTAGGTATTATAAAGAACCCAGGGATTAATTGAAAGTATATAGGAGGATGTGTGTCAATTATAGGCAAAGACACCATTTTATATAAGGGACTTGAGCATCCATGGATTTTGGCATCCAAGAATGGTCCTGGAACCAACCTCCCACGGATACCGAGGGACAGTTCTAATTCCATGATAACAGATTCTCTTAGAAATTAGAATTACATGATAATTCTAATTACATGATAGTTACAAAGAGAATCACATGATAACAGATTCTCTTAGAAAAACAACGTTCTCCCAATCTTCTCAACATTACAAAAAAAAAAAAAAAAAAAAGCTAAGATAACTCATACTATTTTCAAATGTCTGGCCAGATTAACGCTTTGTGAAGCTGGGTGAACATTTCTCGAGCCTTATGCGCACTGCAGATTTCTTTCAGAATACAGCGTGTTTGCACCAAGACGCTGTCATTTCTGCTTCAATATCCTGAGATCAAGAGAGGCAACTGAAACCACACCTACTGATGAGGAAACTGAAACAAGAATGGTGGAAATGACTCTCACGGGGCACAGTCTATTTTAGCGTGGCTTACTCGTTCTAGACTCAAAGGACAGAGCACACGTGGGTGGGCACTAATTAAAAAAACGCCATAGAGCTGTTTGTGAATTCAGGGATTGCCAGTGTTCTCAGCTGAGTCCCTGAGAACGTCAACAGTCTTCTCTAAGTCAGTCTTTTGGGACAGATGGACCATTACCAGCAATCCAGGCCTCAGCGTGTACACAAGACCCCACACATGAGACAGGTTTTGCTTTCACGTGGTTTCGGTTATGACTTATATCACACCATGAGGCGGGTGTAATCGAGACAGTCTACACAAGTATTTAAAGAAAGAATCGTAGAGCTATTATAAACAGAAAAATTAACATCTTCTCTTTTAAATTCCTTTCTGCTCCCTTGCTAGTCAATAGTGACGTTTTATTAAAAGCAAATAACAGATGGGAAGCAGAAAGACCGTTTTCAGGAATACAGTTTGAATAGAGAACTGCATTCAATGATCTCTGGGGTCTACTTTTTGTTTTAAAATCCTGTGACTCAAAGGATCAACTGCTCGGGTTTGCTAGAACAAGGACTGTGGCTTTCAGTTCAGTAAGGAAGGAACACTGAAGTCTTAATTTTTAAAGTCTAGGAGGTGATGTAAATTTTTTTTTTTTTGAGACAGAGTCTCACTTTCTTGCCCGGGCTAGCGTGAGTGCCATGGTGTCAGCCTCGCTCACAGCAACCTCAAACTCCTGGGCTCAAGCGATCCTCCTTCCTCAGCCTCCCGAGTAGCTGGGACTACAGGCATGCGCCACCATGCCCGGCTAATTTTTTCTATATATATATATTTTTAGTTGTCCAGATAATTTATTTCTATTTTTTTTAGTAGAGACAGGGTCTGGCTCAGGCTGGTCTCAAACTCCTGACCTCGAGCGATCCTCCCGCCTCGGCCTCCCAGAGGGCTGGGATGACAGGCGTGAGCCACCGCGCCCAGCCGGTAACGTAAATTTTAAGATAATCAGGAACCAGATCGGGAAAAAAATCAAGCAGACAGTTGGATCTGTTTTCTGGAGGCCCATGGTTTTGCAGGCCAAAGAGTAAAGCCATTTTTCTTCTGAAAGATACCCAGAAAAAGAGTCCGGCGTTAGAAATACCTATTCCTTCTCAAACCATTGAAGAAGCAGATGACATTGTAAACGAGAAGATGATGAAATAAGTTAAGAAGAGTGAAGCTTCTCAACAAGTTCGAGCTGATTCATGAGAAAGGGTGGAAAATGTCTATGTTAATTAGAAGAATGGCCACGAGACAGCGCGAATGGGCAAACCAAAGCTTCCAACCCCATTCCCCACCAGCAAACTGCAAACCACTAACACTTCTTATAGACAGTTACTGTTAACCAGAGAGCGGGTGGAAATTCTTAATACGGAGACCTGGGTCTAGACCAGGTTTCGTAATAGCTAGTGACATGACCTTTGGGGAGTCGTGTCACATCTCTGGGTGTCCTTTTTCCTTCCACGAAATGAGTCAATTGGACGAGGTGATGTCTGTCTAATGCTCCCAAGCAAACAATGTGTTGATTCTCTGTCTCTTCAACTCAGTATAAAAATATAAAATTTGGATGCCAATATTCTCATGCAAATAATTTCTGCATTATGTTAGTATTTACATGGATTTTTTTTTTTTTTCTTTTGAGACAGAGTCTCGCTCTGTTGCCCTGGCTGGAGTGCCGTGGCGTCAGCCTCACTCACAGCAACCTCAGACTCCTGGGCTCAAGCGATCCTCCTGCCTCAGCCTCCCGAGTAGCTGGGACTACAGGCATGCGCCACCACGCCCGGCTCATTTTTTCTATATATTTTTAGCTGTCCAGATCATTTCTTTCTATTTTTAGTAGAGACGGGGTCTTGCTCTTGCTCAGGCTGGTCTCAAACTTGTGACCTCTAATGATCCTCCCACCTCGGCCTCCCAGAGTGCTAGGATGACAGGCATGAGCCACCACGCCTGGCCCTACATGGATTCTTTAATGCACAGTAAAAAACATCTCTTAGAAACTTCATTCAGCCCACATGTCAAAAATTACACAAACTCTACCTTCAGTAGCCATATGGATATCTACATCGGATTGTCTTACTTCACTCCCCTTCAGTTTAAACTGACAAGACTCCCCAACTTCCCTATTTCCTTTAATGCCAACACTCAATTGTTCACTTTAAAACTTTAAATCTTTGACTCTTCTCCTTTATTCTTCATGTGCAATTAGTAAGTAAATCCTCATGATTTCCTTAAAACAGATCTATCATTCTTCCCTCTCTTATCAAAATCCATGTTCTCAATCTCCCAAATCACTCCGACCTCTACCTCCATCTCCCTACTTTTCTCAATTTGTGAAAATAATATTCCTAAGGACGCGAACTCACCTTGCGACTGAGCTGCTCTACTTGTCCCCCAATAGTTGCAGGATGGCATGAAATCATCTTCGGCTTGGCCTTACCCTGCCTTCCCACCTTCACTCTCCCTACTTGCCAACGAGAACTCGCGACACAGCGGCCCCCCCATTCCTCGCCCTCCGCCCGGCCCACAGCCCTGCGCTCCAAGCCAACAGCCCTAATGTCACTCCATGTCATGCTATTTCCCCGCCACTTCTCTCCGCTGGATGTCATTCCTCATCCATCCAAATTCCTCCTGTCCTTCAAGATCTAATCCGTGCCCTGCCACTCTCTCTCCAGATGGACCTCGCCATTCCTGGAACTTCTGAAGCTCTTGCTCTGATTCTCTTTGATTCACTCTGCGTAAACCTTTTAATAATCTAGGTCTTTCTGCTCTCCTCCACTCCCCGGAATGTTCTTCTCCCACTTAACTTTATGGCCTGTTTCTACATCTTTATCAGAATTTTACTCAAAACATCATCTCAAAAAGCTGCCCTCTTTGACGGCTGTATCTTTAATGACCACTTCACCGTGCCGCCCAACTTCCTTTTTCATATGTATATAAACGACCCCCCGAGTCAGAGCTTCAAGCCTGTCCATTCCTTATCTTGCTCATGTCTTTCTCCCACGCTAGACTCTAAGACTCCAAGTTCAACAACAGAGACGTTTGTCTATTATGCTCATTAATGCTCAAGAAATCCTGTTGAATGAATTCACATTTTAAAAACCAAAAACAGAATAGTAATAAATAATAAAACAAAAGCAAATATAAAATTGAGAACTTACTATGTGCCAGGCTGTGTACACATTATCCACAAAACAATCTTATTATTATCTATTACTACCTACTTTCCTCCTTGCTATATAAAGAGGTTAAATAATTTTCCTGAGAACAACCAACTAATAAATGTACTAAAAATAAACCCCAGGCTTATTTATTACTGAAAATAAGTGCTAGGCTGAGCTTATCCAACTGTAAAAAGCAAAATTAAGATTTTTGGGGGGCTTTGGGGGAAGAACTCCTCAGAGTTATACTTATAAAATCTTTTCCCAAGAAGCTAATATTTTAATTTGTTGTCCTCCTTTTGTGTCAGTCATTTATTTTATACTTTTCCATAAGCTTTTGCACTTCCTTCTTTATCTGCCGTTTACCTCCAAGCGGAGAATATCTTCAAACATTGTGACTTCACTAAAGAGTAAAGATTCCACCTTCAAAAGACATTTTCAGTCCTCGTGTACAGGACAAGGACAGAACAAGCAGCCACGGTTCTCATGATGTGAGCTAAGGCGATCATTAAGGAGGGAGGGGAAAAGTAAAGAATGCTGTATTCATAATTACCTAAGATTTTCCAGCATGAGAGGGGAAAGAGGAAGTCTATTTTCGGTGACAATGATTACTCTAAAAATATTAACATGCAAGGGGAAAATTTTCATTCTGAGAGTTATTACTGTGCTGAGTTCTCTTTCCCTCGCAGAGTGACTTAAAATTCCCAGAGTAGAGGGGTCATCTACACAGATGTCTTGAATGTGGCAACATCCAGGAATCACGGGCGTTTACCTAAGTGCACACTGGAAAGGATTTCTCAGCACCAGGACAGTCTCTAGCATCGAGTGGCAGAGTGGATACTTCTACACTCAGGTGTCTGGAGGGAGGGCAGAGACTACAGGCCTTTTAGAAGATGTCTTATGCTGAATGCATCAACAAGATTCAGGGAAACTGAAGCTGAATTACCTGCTAAAGGAGTTATAGAAGAAAAAAATACCTAATTTTTCTTTTTTGCTACCTAACCTCCAGTTTCTTCCCTGCAATATTCCTTTAATTTTAACTGGCTTACAGTACAGACAAACGGATATATTATAGAATTCATTCTAGTCTTCACTTTAAGTATTTTGGAAAAAAAATACATTACTTCCCTACTTCTACGCCTGCATATGAGTGAAAATGGTCTGATGACCCTTAGGTTAGGACACGGAGCAAACTCATTGACATTCAGAGCAAACTGATCTTTATTAAGACCCATTATAAGAACATGATGCAAACAGTATTTAGTGTCTCACTCACTGTCACTGCCTATTTGTGTTTTCAGAAAATCATATAAAAACCACCTAGGTTCTCCTGAGATCTGCCACGGTTTACCGTCTGCTAGTTCTATGCTGCCAAAATGTCCTGAATGAAACCTGGCTGCCTGGGCTTGACAGCGGCTGACTTGTCAGACCGGCAAATAACCAGATACCGCTCACTGGGTCCTTAACAAGATTGAGACAAAGTGGCTACAAATGAGGTAAAACTGGAGAAGAGAAACACTGTAACATGCGGTTACAGACATCACATGTGTCTGTGCTTATAGTTACATATGAAAGGCTCTCACCTTTTTTTTTTAATTTAAAAAAATTTTTTTTTAATTTTTTAATTTTTATTTTATTTATTTATTTTTTTGAGACAGAGTCTCGCTTTGTTGCCCAGGCTATAGTAACGTGGTGTCAGCCTCGCTCACAGCAACCTCAAACTCCTGGGCTCAAGCGATCCTCCTGCCTCAGCCTCCCGAGTAGCTGGGACTACAGGCATGCGCCACCACGCCCGGCTGATTTTTTTCTACATATATTTTTAGCCGTCTAGATCATTTGTTTCTATTTTTAGTAGAGATGGGGTCTCGCTCTTGCTCAGGCTGGTCTCGAACTCCTGAGCTCGAGCGATCCTCCCGCCTCGGCCTCCCAGAGTGCTGGGATTACAGGCGTGAGCCACCGTGCCCGGCCTCTTCCCTCTTTTTTAAAAATTCATAGACATTGAGAATCTGGTGAAGACGTTTATTTTCTCCAGAAAAATACAGATACGCGAGCACACAACTTTAGGGGACTCATAGATCTTATAATCTAAACCATGTGTCCAAAGCACAGAGAATGAAGGTATTTGAGAGAGTGCAAAGCTACCTAGAGCGGAAGGCTGGAAGAGAGATGAACCATGACGTTGGAGTAAACGCACACTCGCACAACAAGCATCCCCCGTCCCCACCGTCTTACCAGCAGCTCCGTCCCTCACTGCTCCGCCTGGATCACGTCCTGCCGGCCGCGGCTGCGCCCGCGCCCATCTCCTGCTCCCCAGAGTCCTCACTCAACAGGAGCAAAGGCGAGTTGACACTCTCGGGACAGCGTGCTGCTTGCTCAGCGTTTGCCAGCCTGGAAAAGACACAGCGTGTGAATATTTCTAAGTTAGCAAAAAGCAACAGGACATATGCATCTGGCATAAAAGCCATCGTGGAGCCTTTAAAAGTGTTTAGATACCTGTAATGACCTATTTCCTTTACACTCTTGGCTACTAAAAAATTTAGGGTTAGAGGATCTTTCTCAAAGCAACGCCACACTCTCAGATGCACCACAATAATATTGTCTGATATTTGCAGGCACTTTGCAATGCCCAGAGCACCTTTGGTCCCCGCATCTTGACTGCATAACCAACTGGAGTTAAGAACCGCTGCCTTATTATGTTCCTTCGTCTGTTGAGTCCACTGGTTCTCAGCCTGGTTTCTGGGAATATCACCTGGGTGCAAAGCTGAACATTTATGCTCGGAGATTCGGACTCAGTGGGCTCAGATGAAGCTTTATTCCCCAGGTAATTCTAAGGTGAAGCCAGGATGGAGAATCATTGGTTTAAGCCCTTGTACTTGTTGAGACGTGGCACCAACTAAGCTCACAAATACCAAATATTTATTCAGTAGGCAGCACCATCAAGACCATGTGCTAAGTGCTATGAAAAAGGGAAAACATGATAACACGTGTTTCCTGTGCTCAAGGGCTTTAATTTAGCCAGAGAGATTGGATATGTACATTAAAAAGATCACCTAATAAAATGCACACTTTAAAAACACAAGTAGGGCCGGGCGTGGTGGCTCATGTCTGTAATCCCAGCACTCTGGGAGGCCGAGGCGGGAGGATCGCCTGAGGTCAGGAGTTCGAGACCAGCCTGGGCAAGCATGAGACCCCGTCTCTCCAAAAAAAAAATTAAATAAATAAACTGAAGCCTATTCTAAGATATTTCATCCTTATCAGCCATTCACTATGTTTTAAAAAGGTAATATCTACTTTCTGCAATATTTTCCAGAAAGGAAGATTTAAAAAAAAAAAAAAAAAACAATGACGATAAAAGTAGATAAAATTTATTGAATGCACTCTAAATCATTTAATCTTCAGAATGCTACCAGTTGTGTACCTTAGCGCGCTCAGCAGGTGGCAAACCTCCAGAGTCTATACTCTCATTCAGCACGCTCCCTGCCCTCTGCAGACATGTAGGAGATTCAATGAAAAAACCATTGCATTTTGGTGAAAGAGAAATAATTCTGTTATTTCAAGTGGACACTTTCGGAAAAAAAAAGAGAAAAAAAAACACAAAAAACTACGTTTCTCAAAAAACAAGTCACTCTGCCTATAAATTTCTACTTCCCTCATTACAAATGATGTACGTTGTGTAGGAATCTTTCCCTTGGGCTTTCCATGATTCTCCTTTCAATAGATGGACCCATGGTTGATCAAGTGTCATCAAATGCTCACATTACAAACAGGGCACTATGCCCACCATGGCGGATCTAGCCCTTCCTTTTCCTTTTGTGATACTAATGCAGCTTCACTGCACGTTTCGTCCAAGATTTCCAGCAACAGATGTTTCCTTCCTTGTTGAAATTGCTGCCTCTGCTCCTTCCCTACTTGATGTGATTTTTCCTCCAGGTTTAGATGGGGTCAGACTGGAGTTCACGGAACAGCAGGTTACTGACCTCTGCAGGATGTGCCCACAAAATGTTTCTTCTCCCTACACACACACACACACACACACACACACACACACACACACACACACACACAAACACACACACACACATTCTTCTCTGCAAGTAAATAATCTCAACCCTACAGTGCCCAAAGGGAAGTCCTATTGCAGAATGTCAGCTACTTGGCAGCAATAGTTGTTCTACTATTAATGCTTTAAAAAAAAAAGTCACTACATGGGAGTTAAAGCTCTTAGAAGAAAATTAAAGACCTCATGTGTATTCACTTCCTGCTCCTCCTCACATAGACAAAGTGGTGACTCCCAAGGAAGAATGCAGTAAGTGTTTGCAGAACAAATTCCACTAAGATAAAAACAAATATATGTCGTGCAAGGTTGACTCTAATCAAGCCTTCATAGAGCTAGAATTGCCAAACAAAGCTGAAATATTAACCACCAGTTATAAACCATGTAGCATAGTATTTCCATTGCACAAAGAGATTATGTAAGAACCAAAAGAGGTACAAGTATAAATTCACTTAGCATCGGGTGCAGATTATCAGATAAACTTATATAATTTCCAGAAACAAAACAAACAAACAAAAAGTGGTGAGAAAATAGATATTTTTAAAATAATAGGGATTTTTTTAAAAAGCAAGATGCAAAACCCCACATTGGAAGAAAATACCAAATAAAATCTCAAGTAGAAAAATCATATAAATTCCCGAACCTGAAAGAGAAACATTTCCACAACACTCTGACGCTGGCTAATACTTGACCTCTTTGCTCAGAGACTGTGCGAATGAATGAAGGGCGTGGAACCTGTGATGCCCTATAATGTAACTGCCATTCCTGACACCCAGGCACTGTGAGGACGTCCTTAGCAATTTCATGGAGTGTAGGAAAGGGGAAGAAAGGGATAAAGAATGCCAGCTTGCACTGATTTTAATGGTTCATCTGTCATTTCCTTTTTCGTGACACAAGAAACTTCAAGTACTGGTGATTGTATTTGTTTTTTTTTTTTTTTTGAGACAGAGTCTCACTTTGTTACCCGGGCTAGAGTGAGTGCCGTGGCATCAGCCTAGCTCACAGCAACCTCAAACTCCTGGGCTTAAGTGATCCTACTGCCTCAGCCTCCCGAGTAGCTGGGACTACAGGCATGAGCCACCATGCCCGGCTAATTTTTTTGTATATATATTTTTAGTTGGCCAGATAATTTCTTTCTATTTTTAGTAGAGACGAGGTCTCACTCTTGCTCAGGCTGGTCTCGAACTCCTGACCTCGAGCGATCCACTCGCCTCGGCCTCCCAGAGCTAGGATTACAGGCGTGAGCCACCGCGCCCGGCCCTGGTGATTGTATTTGTAAGGTGGGCTGCAGGACGATAATTCTACTGGGAGCCAGGTTTTGAGCTGGATCTCAGAAAAACTCTCCTGAACTCCCATAAACCCATAAGCAAACTAAGGAGGTGGGCTGGCAGAAGGCACAACAAAGCATCAATCGATCTCACGTGCTAATTCTGACTTTGATCCTCCATAACTTCATGAGCTTGAGCGGATCACTTGAGGAAACTGAGGACTAAAGCCCATGAAATGTGAAATTGTATTATTTCTGTTCTGACCCAGCTTTAAGGCGTTATGAGTCTATGACTTAGATACTAATTTGACACAGACAGAACAAATATATGTATAAGAAAAAGAGTTATTGTACTAGTGAATAAGGTATAAAAACATGAGTGAAATCATACTGATGAAATTATTCCAGTTTAAATACACATATATTAAAACATTACAAAGAATACTCCTTAAATTGTAATATGCGATTATAATTGATAGTCACAAGGCTCATTATTGATTCCGAAGAGATTTTTACAACATATATTCTAGTCCTTTAGATTTGGTAATTTCATAGTACAAAGTGATGTAATGGATTCTTGAGTGTAATGAGTCTATAAAATGTTTCACTTAGACCGAATTGCTACTTGCATTCATTTATAACAGTCATAGATTGAGGATCAATAACTTCGTAGACTGTGTCTTTTAAAAACTGCTTTAAATCTATAAAATTAACCTAGATATTTTAAAAAGGAGTTTATTTTTCCTATGTTTTGGTGAAAGTATTAGGCCTATACTAACCCTACCTTACAATTTCTTCAAGATGGATGGGAAGTAAAAGAATTGAATTCTTAAATCAATTGTTATAAATTATTCATAGTCCAAAGAATATCTTCATGTAAGGATGCTGCAAGTCATATGACCTATGAGCTAACGTTTAAGCATTAATATCATCAATACAAACATCAAAGGATCAATTATAAAAATCCCAATCCTTGATGAGATTGCAAACTATGTAAAATGAAACTTTATACTAAACTGTGTAACTGTTGACGTTTGATCTGTCACTATTTAAAAAAAAATTCCTTCCATGACAATACTGTATAAATTTTTTATTGGAAAAATTTAAATAAGAAAATTTCATCAAATCTTATTTCCAATAAAAAAGGCAAAAGGAAAGAGAATTTATAAAAAGATTTCAAAAGATATAGGAAAACTCTGAAGTTATGTTTACCTAGCTTGTGTTTAAAAATTATGCATTTTGAAAATTGGTCGTGGCATTAATATGCCATCACACTTTTGTCATAAGGTATTCTTAAGAGCAGTTTAGTAAACATCAAGTTAAGACAAATAGATGTCCCTCTTGCGACACAGTAGGGATAATCAAAATATTTAACAGCCGGCCACACAGTGCTCGGGGAGGGTCCTAGAGGCACCCACAGGACATATCTTATTTTAGTTGCAGCATCGGGAGGTCCGGGGAGTCATGGGGAGGGAACTATAGCAGCTCAGGGCAGCAGAATGACCAGCTACCTTGGAAATAGTTCAGTGATCACCAGCACAATCACACTCATGCGCACCTGCTACGTATTAGCTCTGGTTGTTTGTACGATTCTTAAATGAGGGATAAAGAAAGGCGTTAAGCAACTGTTACAAGTCTTTGCAAATCTACCACTTGTGATGGGAAAAAATGTAACTGTTAACTTTGGCCGTAGCTAGACAGCCACACGATGGGGAAATGCGGTAAAAGAAATGAAAATCTAAAGATGAACCATTTTTAACAGTATTTTCAAAATTATACAGAAAAATCATATATAATATTTTTGACAGGATTGGAATTATTTAAAAATGAAAGTATGAGGTTAAACTTTCAAGCAATAACCAAGATGAATAGAATTTAAATATATTTCTCCCTAAGTAAAGAAGACCTACAGTATAAAAAGCTGTCAATCCAATCACATCTAAGGTTGGAGAGTCATATCAATGAATGAGAAATTCAAATGAATATTTTTATAATAAACTCCTGACAATATTTTTCATAAAAGTAATTATCATTATCGTATTAGACTGGATGTTCATGTCTTCAATTTCCTGGAAAAGGAGTAAAACTATTGCTACTTATAAGTTGATTGCCTACGAATAAGCATCCCATAATACTCAAGCAACAGCAGCATAAATACAAAACATGTGGTGCAATGTTGCAGATGTAGGAGGTCCACACAGAACTGCGTGTTTAAAAACTGTTATAAACCATTTGTTTGTATTTGCTCACTCTTCCAGGTGGAATATCTGAATCTAAAGAGAGTAGGAATTTGTTGTTGTTGATTGTCCTGTGTTGAAAGAGATTCAAGTTACCTAGCAACCTCTGTGTTGTAGGCACCAAAATAAAAGAAGATTGGTTGTCTACCACCAGTTCTTCTAAAACGGAAGAGGGCAAGTAAGCAGAAAAGCACTATTTATGCTACGGTGCTCTGACATACGTTCCTCATCACATGACAAAGTAAAAATCATCAGGGAATTCCCAAGAAAAGGGAACTCCTCTAAAAGCACATAAATTGTGACTAACTCGAGAATTTACAAGCCATTACCCTACAGAGACACACACATACCCACACTCCAAAATAATAACAATAATACTAATAATAAAAGCAACAACAAAAGACATCCCCAAAGAGTATATAGATCATAGCTTAGAAAGCAGGACTGCATAATGGAAACTTTGTTAAGAGCTTTAAAATAGTCTAGGTAGAAATATAAATCAGCATGATAATGATTTATAGAATCAGAGACTTTACTTTCAAACTTGTTTTTATAAGGCAAACAAAGAATGAAGATTAAACCAGCACAGGAGGTAGTTAGGGACAGCAACTTCAACACAGAGGAATAAATGTGAGGATTTGAGTCATAAAAAAAAAATGACACAAGGGCAATATCAATTAGAATTGAAATATTATTTGTTATAATGAGATAGAGGTAAATGGCAGGGAATATTTATATTTTAGAAAGTTTTTTTAAGTATAATGAAATACTAGTGTATAAAACAAGCTCCGGAATAAAAAAGGACACATGACCTAGCTCCCCAGTAAACAAAGAAACTATATAACTTCAAACAGCTCAATGATGATAGAACGTGTCTGCATGTGTCTTATACACGTCCAAGAGCAGAGAAGAACAGGCAAGTGACAATTTGTATTGTCCTCCACGTACTAATGGCTGAGATTTTGGAATATGAATGAGTAAGTATTTTAAGACTATGAAACAGTAAAATCACCATTTTTTAAAGTCATCACTGAGCAAGGTGGACTTTGGCAAAAAGAAGTCGCTGGTTCTGCCTTTGGTTGTCTGGAAAAGGTTTTCGTGCCAAGCTGACCCGGGGTCTCGGGCCGTGGACGATCAATACTGAGAATCTTATCACTGACTGGACGACAACCGAAGTGAAGGCCGGCACTTGTACCTCCTTACCCTTGGAGATGTGAACGTGTCATTTCAAAGAGAGGGCAATTGTCAGCTGACCAGAAAGGCATAACTCTTTTATCCTCCAAGCATCAACCAGTAAAAAGAAAAGGGCAACAAAACCAATCAACAACCATTAGTAGATGCATGTTTTTCAGCCCAGGAGCCATTAAAAAACAGATACTCTGCATCCTAGAAAAATGTCTTTCCTCTTGGGGAAGGTGAGTCATACGCAAGAACCCAATAGGGGGAGATAAATTTAATCATATCTCACTAGGAATGCAGCTGTTTGGCAGGACCTCGCTGTGGACAGTCTTCCACTGGGGTGTCAATCTTCCCTCCGACAAGTGCCACCAAAATGACTTAACACTCCAGGTTTATGCCAGGTCAGGGTACACAAGTCACCCCCCTGTGCCATGAATGAAGTCATGCGTTATCAGAAAGCAAGTCATAAATCATCTAAGTGTAACAGCTGACTACAAATGACTTTCTATTATAAGCACTCATTTCCCAAATGATGAGGATATATACCCTTCATGCTTGGACGATAAACAAAGGGGAAAATCCTCACATAAAACTAAACGAGACTTTACACCTTGAATACTGAGAAAAAGTATGGAGCCCCTAGGTACAAAAAAATGCAGAAGACGCTTCTTAAAAAGGATGACTGTCCAGAACAGTCAAAGAACTCTCAAACCCCAATCATTTGAAAATAAAACTCAACTTTAAAAATGAGCAAAAGACCTGAACAGACACCTCGCCAAAGAAGATATGTAAATGGAAAATAAGCCCATGAAAACATGTTCGACATCATGTCGTTAGGGAATTGCAAATTAAAACAGTGAGATACTACTACACATTAGGTCACTAAATATGAAATGTCCGATTTTGAATCAAAAGGCTATTATATCTCAAACAATAAGCAGTACAATTAATCAAAGTATGCACCTAAACCGTCAACACAATTTTGCCATGGTAGCTTGTTTATGCCAACAGCGAAGAAGCCTGGAGAGCAAGTGGCAATGAAATCACAAAAGGTGTTTCCACAGCTTGGTGAGAATAGAATATTTTTCCTTGCACAAAGGGGTCCAAAGCCTGGAAGAAGTGATAGTCAGTTGGTGCAAGGTCTGGTGAATATGGTGGATGACAGAGAGTTTCCAAGTCCACTTTTTGCAGTTTGAGCAGCATTTTTTACAACATGTAGTCTTGCAAGAGGATTGGACTGTCTCTATTGACCGATCTCGCCTGCTTAATCACAAGCGTCCTCATCATTTCATCCAACTGGTTGCAGTAGACTTCCTGCTGCAACCAATTGGCCACGTTTCATGAAGCTGTAGTGGATAATACCAGCACTGGACCACCAAACAGACATCATTAGCTTTTATTGACAAATATTCAGTTTTGGACTGTGTTTCGGCACTTCATCTTTACCCGACCCTTGTGACAAACACTTGAGATTGTCAGAAAGAACCCGATTTTCATCACACATAACAATAGGGTATAGAAATGGTTCGCCTTTATGTCGTGACAGCAAAGAAAGGCAAGCTTCGAGATGATTTCTCTTACGATGCTTGTTTAATTCATGCGGTACCCATGTGTCCAGCTTCTTTACCTTGCCCATTTGTTTCAAATGGTCCAATATTGTTGGAATAGTAACGTCAAACCTTGCTGCTAATTCACGCGTAGGTTGAGGTGGATTCGCTTCCACTACAGCTTTCAGCCCATCATTATCCACCTTGGTCTCAGGTCACCCACGTGGCTCATTTTCAAGATTAAAATCACCAGAACGGAACTTCTCAAATCATCAATGTACTGTGTGTTCATTAGCCATGTCCTTCCCAAACACTTCATTGTTATTTCAAACTGTCTGTGCTGCACTGGTTCCACCATGGAACTCATATTAAAACATTAACGCAAATTTTTGACTTACCCATGGTTTCACAAAAAATTTCTCTAAAAACAGAAATTTGAAAGATAATCACAAGGCAAAATGTGCGTCTGAAAGAATGAGCATGTGCCTTCTCAATGACAAACAAACAAACAAACAAAAAAACGCCACAAGACTTGTCAAAGTGAAATGTCCGAGATATCAACTATCAGACTTGGTACTTAAGGAAATCGGACATTTCATACTTAACGAGCTAACGGAAGAGCCAGAATAAGAACACTGACAACAGCAAGTGCTCATGAGATGCGGAGCAACAGGAATCCGGCTTGTAGCCTTTGAAGCATCATTGGCATTGGACGAAGGCAAGGGAATTACGCCCAACTATCTCTTGGATATGTGCTATCACCTCCTCTGTTTGCCTTTTGATGAAAAATCCATGGTAATTCTTCACTGCAAACCAGGGTGTGGGTCAGTTAAGAAGGAGACTAGGTTATTTTCCTTAACCCCAAGTGAGAAGACATAGGTCAAAAAGAGGACTTGAATTGAAATACCATGGGAACCCATAAGAGTGGACATATTTTAGGCCGGGCGCAGTGGCTCACGCCTGTAATCCCAGCACTCTGGGAGGCCGAGGTGGGAGGATCGCTCGAGGTCAGGAGTTCGAGACCAGCCTGAGCAAGATCGAGACCCCGACTCTACTAAAAATAGAAAGAAATGATTTGGACAGCTAAAAAATATATAGAGAGAACAAATTAGCCGGGCATGGTGGCGCATGCCTGTAGTCCCAGCTACTCGGGAGGCTGAGGCAGGAGGATCGCTTGAGCCCAGGAGTTGGAGGTTGCTGTGAGCGAGGCTGACGTCACGGCACTTCTAGCCTGGGTGACAGAGCAAGACCGCTATCTTAAAAAAAAGAGAGAAAAAAAATCCTGTTTATATATTATCACTTTGTTAACAGTTCTCCTAAAGATATTAGCCTGATTTTACAGACGTTTTGATTTATTATGTAACAAATATCTGAATAGCTGCAATCTTTGGTCTGCATTCACTAAGTAGGAGAAAAAACAAATCAGCAAATCCCTTTGAATTTCTTAGTCTCATCACTTTTGCATTCCTGTAACAAATCTGTCATTTCCAAAACCAGAATTTCTTTATTTCCTTGACTTACTAAGATGATTCATTGTTATCTGAAGTTTATTAATAAGACTGAATTTTTCTTAAAAGGTTGATCTAGGAAGTTAGCACCTCGGTAAACGGCACACAGTAAATGTCAATTTTATGCATATTTTCCTCTTGGAAACTAAAGACAGGTAAACTTTTTATCCTTTATATTGGCACACACGAGTGAACTTCCTCTTTAAGAACAAAATTTATGTTCTTAAAAATTCTGAGAAGCAGATTCTTTTTCACATCTCATATGCCCTGAGGGGATATTTAAAGTTTGGTTTATGGAAATAAGACTGAAGTAACTTTGTTTCTGCTCTGTCAGAGAAACTGTATCACTGCAGACCAAGAAGGTAGCAGCACAGACAAGTCAGAAAAAGCTGTTAATTGCCCACGTCAATTTCACTACTGTATCATCTCCTAGAACAATTCTGATGAACACTTTCTCCTCGCTGAAAGATTTTTCTTTTTTTTTCTTTCTTTTTTTTTTTTTTGAGACAGAGTCTCACTTTGTTGCCCGGGCTAGAGTGAGTGCCGTGGCGTCAGCCTAGCTCACAGCAACCTCAGACTCCTGGGCTCAAGCGATCCTCCTGCCTCAGCCTCCCGAGTAGCTGGGACTACAGGCATGTGCCACCATGCCCGGGTAATTTTTTTGTATAATATATTTTTAGTTGGTCAGATAATTTCTTTCTATTTTTGGTAGAGATGGGGTCTCGCTCTTGCTCAGGCTGGTCTCAAACTCCTGACCTCGAGTGATCCTCCCGCCTCAGCTTTCCAGAGCTAGGATTACAGGCGTGAGCCACCGCACCCGGCAGATTTTTCTTTGTAAGTTAGGCAAAGAGTTAACGAATCCGTTTCAAGTCTTAAGGCCATTCATATTCTCACACTGTACGAAACATTGTAGAAAGCATACAGTCTGCAAGAAACCTTGAGTTCAACCTTCAGAGTTCTAAAATGTTTCTCACGAACATACAGGCATTTATTTGAACTGCACACTCTTGTTTTCTCTTGAAAAGAAATTACAAGGTCACTTACAAAATGCAAGGTAATAAATACAGTTGACTATTGACTATCACAGGCTTGAACTACGTGGGTCCACTTATACACGGATTTTCTTCCATTCCTGAACTCGAGACAGCAAGAGCCACCCTCCTTCTTCCTCCTCAGCCTACTCAATGTGAGGACAATGAGGATTAAGACTTACAATGACCCACTTTCACATAATAGTAAATATATTTCCTGTTTCTTATAATTTTCTTAATAACATTTCCTCTTCTCTAGCTTAGTTTGTTGTGAGAATATACTGTATAACACATATACCATACAAAATACGTGTCAATCAACTATTTATGGTATCAGTGAGGCTTCTGGTCACAGAGGGATATTGGCAGTTACAGTTTTGGGGTGTCAAAAGTCAACGTAGACTTTCAACTGTGCAGGGGGTCGGTTCCTTTGGCCCTTGAGTTGTTCAAGGCTCAACTGTATTCAATTCTGCAATCTGTGGCTAGTAACCATGTATATGTATATCTATCTATTCTGCTGAGTTTGAAGTTGAATGAGATTTCAAAAAACGTTATCTTGCCCACGTCCTTCGTTTTACAGAGTCAGAAACAGCAGGCTGCTGTCTCCAGCATCACATGAAAAGCCAAAGATCTGATTTAAAGACAACTAGACCTTTTTGTCGTTCCAAGTATGTACCGATCCCGTCTTGCCTATCTGAGAAATGTATGCTATGTACAGCTGAAAGAGATTATAAGCCTTGGAAGATTAGGAAAGAGACTTCCCAAGTAGGTAAAGGCAAGCATGTGAAAATGAACGATGCAATCTAGCAGAGCCTGATCTCTTCCTGTATGTAGGTCTGCACACAGCTGCAATTGTTAGTTACTACCCCTTTGTCACCATCCTGTGTACCATACTGTACTTTCCACTGCAAATGGGCACAAACTCTACTGGCAGCAAAGACCGGCATCCTTTATCAAAAAGGCAGTTGTAGCTCAAGTGTGGCACCATCACAGAATTTAAGGATTACAGAAAACGTCCCAGTAAGTTACGCTCTGTTTGTCTGAAAGCTCTTTTGACCTCTAATTTTTTACTTTATTCTCATCTTCTTGTCATTTTTTTTTTTTAAAGAATGGCAGTTGAATAAGAGACTACTTACTGGCTTCTGTTATCTGGCTACATGTCTACATATTTATTATGATCAATAACAGATATTAAAACTCATACATCAACTCTCTGATTTCAGAAAGTTTACATACATTTGGAGGAAAAGTGAAGAAAGAACTTCTCTAACAATCTGCACCTCATTTCACTGGTATGGAACAGAATATTAACTGCTCGCTATCGTTTTTTTATGCCACTAAATCTTTGCAATGAGAATTCTCTAACAGTATCGATCCACATTCACCAAATATTGAGTGTGGGCTTACACGGTACCAGGCACTGTGCTATAGACACTGGAGATTATACTTTGAACAAAACAGAGATGCAACTTGCCTTACAAATCACATTGAAATTCTACTGGATTTTGAGCCCGCAATCACAGCAGCAAGAAAACCGCACTCAAAACGCTATGGATTTATTTCGGCCATTGGAAAAAACGAATAAAGAAGGTGTTTCAAAACCAGCAGAAAATGTGCACACAAAGAACCATCCACCTCTAACGACTTGTCATTGTGAAATAAATGCCAAGGACATCTGAACTCTGAACTAAGGAACTAGTTACAAGATAGTATCTCATCATAACAGCAGATACGAGAGATACTGGAGACAGTGCTAGTTCTCCTTGCCTAGAAGAAGAAAGGTGGTAGACACACAGCTGGAAGAGAAGCAGAAGGGAGGACACAGCCTGAGCTCCAGGCTGGCGTGCAGTGGCTATTCACGTGCACGACAGCCCCGAACCCCTGGGTGCAAGGGACCCTCCTGCCTCAACCTCCAGAGTAGCTACAGGCATTGCCATTTTATCAACCATTTGCATTCACTCACCGATGTGCCAAACATTCATTCATGGAGTGCCTACCATGTGCCAGCCACTGTCCTGTGTGCTGGGGCTCCATGTCACCGACCCGGACAATTGTCCCTGATCTCACAGAACTCAGGTCTACTGGGAGGAGGAGACAATAAATGCATTTTTAAAAAGAAAAGCAGAGACAAACAAACACTCTGTCAAGGGTTGAGAAACCTTATGAAAGAAAATACAGCCAGGTAAGCAGTCGCGGCGCCGTTAGATGCAGTGGTTGGGGAATGTATCCCCGGGAAAGTGACACTCTGGGGGACATCAGAAGGAGAGGAAGAAGCAACACGTGGCTTCCCGAGGGAAGGGCGTTCCGGGAAGAGGGAACAGCAAGTACAAAGACCTGGTGGAGAGAGAAGGCTCAGCCGATCCCCAGGACGGCCAGACATCCACGCACGTTAGAGCAGCACAAGGGACAAGAGCGGCAAGACACGGAATCAGAAATGGAAACAGTGGCCGATTCAGCCGAGGACAGGTGGGCCCCGAAAAGGGCTTTGGCTTGTATCCTGGGTGACATGGGGACCCAGTAATGGTTTTAAGCAGAGGATGGGCATGCTCTGACTTAGTTTTTAAAAGATCACTTGAATTCGTGTTTGAATGAAAGGCAAAGCTAGAAACAGGGGGACCCGTTAGAAGGATATTGTGGGCTGGGCGTGGTGGCTCACGCCTGTCATCCCAGCACTCTGGGAGTCCCAGGCGGGAGGATCGCTCGAGGTCAGGAGTTCGAGACCAGCCTGAGCAAGAGAGAGACCCCCGTCTCTACTAAAAATAGAAAGAAATTAGCTGGACAACTAAACATATATACAGAAAAATTAGCCGGGCATGGTGGCGCATGCCTGTAGTCCCAGCTACTCGGGAGGCTGAGGCAGGAGGATCGCTTGAGCCCAGGAGTTGGAGGTTGCTGTGAGCGAGGCTGACGCCACGGCACTCTAGCCCGGGCAACAGAGTGAAACTCTGTCTCAAAAAAAAAAAAAAAATCAAACACACATGCACAGAATTAAATCTGCAATTCAGAAAAACAGTTCACAGAAAGGTAGATGGAGATCCTCGATAATTTGTTAGGAAATCAGTAGGAAAGAGTTTGAAACGGATCTTCAAAACGTTTACAATTTGTGATACAGCATTTAGTTTTCTTTGAAAATTTTATCTGCTCCTTAATTTTACATGTTTTTCCCTCACCCTCTTAGGCACTTCTGCATGTGAAACACGGTCGCTGGTATTAAGTTGTATTAAGACAACCAGTTTATTATCGTATAATTTCCAAAATCATTTCTCACCTTTTTTTCCCTTTATCATGAATCTATATAAATCATATACAAAGATTTTTTTTTCTCCTCCTATTATTGAAGATATAGGCTCTTAAACAGAATCTTAATGTTAAGCAAAGTAGTTCCACGCCAACATACTCGGTGATTCTGGAAAGCATTTCTATATGTAATAAGAATGACACATTTTCTAAAATAAAACATAAATAATGGGTAAGAAACGCTTTAAAAACAAGAGGAAAACGCAGCTCTAGCTCCAATTGTCTGTCTCTATGCAAGTGTGTAGCAACACGATTGGAGATTGTCAAGCGACTATATTATTAATGGCGTCTGAAAGAGTTTGAGTCAGTGTGGTTAATGAAAGAGAGTGACACTCTTCAGGGCTTGAATACTAAAGCGCTTACTCACTTGTCTGGGTTAAAAGCTACTATTTTAAGTTCAAAGTGAAAGGCTCCTTTCAGGTGGCAAAGACAGTTTTAACATCAGCAGCGTGGAGCAGGGGGTTGGAGCCAAGCCTTCTCTAGCGCCTACCCTGTTTCCCCACTCAAGTCGGATTTCACTGTGGCCAGTACCGTCTGCTACCGTATCAATATCCATGATCCAGGTCATGAAACAAGTTGGGAGACAGAGACCACTCCTTGGCCAGTCCTGCTGTTACAACACACTAGTCTTCCGAGTTCTGGAACAGCAAACATTAAAGCCACGTGTGTTTGATCCTGTAGGAAAAGGCAGCAGGGTTATGTGGAACTCGTGTAGGAGAGGGAACACCCTGGTGACAATTTTAACATCCCCAAGCCAGCTGGGTGTGTGTGTGCACGAGAGAGAGAGAGAGGAGAGAGAGAGAGAATGCTATCTTCCACAACGACTATGTAAAAGTAAAAGTTCATACAAAGGATCCTGAGATGTATCTTCAAGATATTTGGGAAAATGCATGACATCAGTATTTTTTATATTGATAG
Organism: Lemur catta; assembly: GCF_020740605.2. NCBI lineage: Eukaryota > Metazoa > Chordata > Mammalia > Primates > Lemuridae > Lemur > Lemur catta. The sequence goes on along the minus strand of NC_059153.1, from coordinate 614,420 downwards.
ACAAGAGACTTTTACCACTGTTTAATTAACCATTTCTACCAAAGAGGACTTAAACCGCAAAAGTCCAAAAAATAACACACTTAGCAGTCATTAAAAAGGGATATAAACAGCCTAAAATTTCCACATGGCTCCTTCGTACGCATCTGGCACATTCAGTCTACCATTCTGATATGTCATAATACAACGATAATTGCCACCGAGTCTCATCTTTATGAAGATAGCCCACGCGTTGAACAAAATCAATGTTCACTGTACGCTTGCCCCTTCAAATGAAATCAAAATATGGTCAAATGAAAGTTATATGTGAAGTGCCGCCCCCCCTTTTTTTTTTTTTTTAGCAAAAATGCATTCACTTGTAGACTTAATCAAATTCTGAGCACTTTTACCTTATATCCATACATGATTCACTGTGCAAAAAAAGTCTAAGAAGAGGAGAAAATATTAATGTTCTAAGAAAAGATAGGATGATTCTTGTGAAAGCACAAGAGTGTTCGGGGCAGGAAAAGTATTCTCCTAAGGAATTTCACACAAGCTTCACTATTTGGGTCTAGGATGATTAAGATGAATACACCATTTCTAGCCCAAAACAACAAAAGGTAAGAAAATGAAACAAGCAAACGAAAAGAACCTTTAAAAATCTGTAACTGTCTGGGTGTGGTGGGGCTCTTGTCTGTAATCCTAGCAATTTGGGAGGCTGAGGCAGGAGGATTGTTTGAGACCAGGCCAGGAGTTCAAGACCAGACTGGGCAACATAGTGAGACCCTGACTCTACCAAAAAAAAATTTTAAATTAGCCAGGTGTAGTGGCATGCACCTGTATTCCTAGCTACTTGGGAAGCTGAGGCAAGAGGATTGCTTGAGCCCCGGAGCTGGAGGTTGCTGTGAGTTCCGACTACACTGCTATACTCCAGCCTGGGCAACAGAGCTGTACCTTACCTCTTAAAAAAAACTATAACTTAATTCAATGTATCAGAAATGTGCAATTACTTACAACTGATAAACACTAAGTTATGTGTTTTAAAATCTAGAAGGATATTTTTTTCTCAGCAACAGAGATAAAAAAACATCCATCCTTAGATTTCATTGTTGGTTAAATCAGTCACTCTTTTGGTAATTTCTTATAGATGAGAACAGATTTAGATGTTAAATGACTAAAACTTAACTTGAGTTCCATATGTAAATTATAGATTTGGGCAGATAATATCTACATTATTCAAGATCTAAAATTCTCTTATACCAAATATTACTTAAAAAAATAGATCTGGTGCTTGGTTGATCTCTTGGGAAAAGATCCTTTATTTTTAAAAAAAATAAATTTTTCTCATTAGTACCACATTTCAAAGACTCTGATTTTTCCCATTTTTAGCCAGGTAGTATAATTACAAAAATAAATTCTATGAAAGAAAGATTTCAAACAAGCCAACTTTTCAATTAACTACAAGTCCATCTTTTGATGATCTAATGGCAATTTTTTGTTAGGCAAGAAGGCTTCTATTTTTAGACGATCAATACTGACATCCATCTAAAACAATCCTTAGATGACATACAAAAAGAACTCAAACCTGCTCATATTTTAAAGATTCAAACCAGCCTGCTTACAGCTAATGAACAGCACCAGTAAACATGTACCAGATATATAGGATTAGACATTTGAATTCTTGATGCTTATATGTATATTTTTTTTTACTCAACTTCCTTTATATTGATAAATGTGTAACTGGAAAACTCTAAATAAACCAATCCGGGAAAGGAAGAATGATTTCATAAACATAGAGACTCAAAGCTTTTGTCGTGGTTGTTTTAACTCCAGGTCTTGACATAAAATTAAAAATGGAAGAGGACAGAGCGAGGTGTGGTGAAGAATTGGGAACAGAGCAGAGGATGGCGGGGAGAGATGGGCAGAGGATGGGAAAAACCGAGAATGATTAAGCGAGAGTTTTCTCGAGTGTTCTCTGGTCGGACTGTCTAGTGGGGGAAGTCAGATTACGAATTCTCTTTCTTCTCAAGACACTTACAAACATCAAGATATACTTTGTTGAAAAAAAAGAAGTGTTGAGGGGGGTGAAAACATTTGCAAGACTGGGCTGCAGGCAGATGAGCTTCCCCTACAGGGGCTGGACACTGCAGTGAGACCCCAAGGCATCATCTGCCCACACTTCCCCAAATCACAAAGACGGTTTGGCATGACCGGGTCCATTTGCTGCAGTAGAAAAGAAGGATCCTGCACTTAGGCACAGCCTTTGAGGCTTTGATGGGAAAACTGGGCATCAGGGAGGATCCTGACCTGAACATCTTGATCTTGGGTTCATGACCCCATCACAGGCAGACGAGTGCTCCCTGGCTGTGAATCAAACCGAGTTGACCCCCTGCCCACAGACAAACAAAGCAGTCCTCTCTCTCTCTGGGCTGTCACACAAGAGTGTCTGGAATCCCAGGACGGTGTTTGTAAACAGCGCTGCCACGCGAGAGCCACGGCACCCACATGTCAAATGTTGACGTGACCGTGTGTCATCGGAAGGCGAGAAAGCTTCAGCCAGTTCCAAAGAGAAACCTCCCATTTCTCTGGCCCTATAACTGAGCGTGCGGATGTCAAGGAATTATCTCTAAGGGTGATTTATTTTTCTTTTCTCTCCTTCCCTGTGCTCCCCAAACCCCCCCCCCCAAAAAAAATTAATGAGAAGAAGAACTGGACAAAATTGTCCCTCTCCATCCATTTCTTTTCTTCTAACAGGATCCAAATTAACAGCCCCCACCTAATTCAATTTAGGGTTCTGAATGCATTTGTTACCTCTTCTCTCCCCAAGACTTATTATAATCATTTTTGTTTGCTCATTTGCTTCAGTATGAACTGAAACATTATGAAAGGTAGATTACATCAACACTAGAGATACACACTAAGTAGGCAGATGGTTTGCAAAGTGACAATATACACCCAAATAAAATTCCATCATTACCCTTTCAGCAAAAAGTATTCAGTGAGTTCTCTGTGGTTGAAGAAGAAAACAATTTAGTAGCATTACCTATCTTCTTATTTCAGATTTCATCTTCCTCTGACATTCATTGTATCTTTTACAGTGGGTTTTTGAACAGGAAACCAGTCTACTCTACTCCTTAGGAGGGCTAGCTAAATTCTCACCGATGTTAGAGAAAAATGACAATGTCAACAACTAAGTTTTCTGTTCCTGAATATGAAAAGTTTCCCATAACCTGGAGGATTATTTAAAGCATGACAAATTTAACAGTGCAAAAAAATAAATGAAGCAAAACTGCCCATAGAAAAATAAACTTATTGTGTTTTTTAAAAATATTCTGACTTCAACCAAATCCAAAGCATGGTTTTAAAGTCATTTTAAAATGCCACATGCTTTCGAAAGCAAAGAGTTCTTGAGAAAAAAAGAAGATGCCATATCCTCTGTCTGACAGACATTTGAAAAATACGCTTGATAAAAATGTCTTTAAATTATAATGTTAAAAAATTAGTTGATGTCTATGAGATTTCCTGTTTAAAATAAGAATCACATTTTTAACATTGAACAGGTTAAGGCCAGGTGCAGCGGCTCACACCTGTAATCCTAGCACTCTGGGAGGCCGAGGCAGAAGGATCACTCGGGGCCAGGAGTTCGAGACCAGCCTGGGCAAGAGCAAGACCCCGTCTCTACAAAAAATAGAAAAGTTAGCAGGGCATGGTGGTGCGTACCTATAGTCCCAGCTACTCAGGAGGCTGAGGCAGGAGTTGGAGGTTGCAGTGAGCTACAATGATGCCACTACACTCTAGCCTGGGCAACAGAGCAAGACTCTGTATTTAAAGAAAAAAAAGGTTAAGTTTCAAAACATTAAAAATTTAGTTCCCAAAGTTAGTAACCAAATAACCTTTCCAATTTTGATTTTCAGTAGAAAGACACAGTCAAATCCTAGCCATTAATAAGGTAAGCCATTAGCAAAATGTCTACTAGCTTTGTTTTCTGCCAATGTTTTTCCACAAGCTATAATGTAGTAGACAATGCAAACATTGAAATACAGCCTTATTTTAATTTCAATTTATAGATACTATAACTTCATAGGAGAAAACAGTCAGCTGACTGGATTGGAACAAAGATAGATTAAATCTATGTTTCATCATTAAAATAGAAATATAAATGAATATTTTAATAACTGAACTCACTTTTTATGATGCTCACTCTAGTTTTACGAACTATCAAACATTGTTTTTGTAGAAATGGTTTCTTGTTCTGCTATAATGTATGCAGTAAAACAAAAAGCTAATAACCACCTGAACTAATTAGAGGGTGGCCTAAAAGTGATCCTTTTAATGCAAAAATCATGAAAGGTTATAAAAGAGCTGAGGGCCTTTATAGCCAATGGCAAATATGAAAATTCTATAATTTCAAAGTAACACACTTCAAACAAAAGTGGGGAAAGTGCTAGAGAACAAACAATTAAAAAATACATTAATAGGAATAAGACAGTATATTAAGGATGGAATCTGGGTGTGGTATGATCGTATTATTTCCAGATTCTGGTGCTGTACTTTAGAAAGCAGTACAACTAATAATTAAGGTATTTTTTAAATGGGTGCTCTTAGTGCAGAGAAGAAAGAAAAGCAGGAAGAATAGCTCAGAGATACCATGTTCCATCATCTGGTTTTCATTATCCTCATTCAAGCCTTTCTTCTTTTTTTTTTTTTGAGACAAAAATATGCCAATTTCTGGAGAAAATACTATAATGAGAACCCATTTGAGAGTTGGGTGAATAGTTTCCATTAAAACTTAATCTGGACATAGAAGTTAGATTTAATGTTCTATCAAGAAAATAAGTGATAAGGCTAGTTTTAAGCAATTGCTAATGAAGCACAACACTTGTCATTAAAATTGTCATTACTTAGCAGGACCCACCAACAAACTGTAACAAACTGTAAAATGGTAAACGTAGCAAATGAAAAGAATCAATATCATTATAGCGGACCTACTGGCTGCTTGTACCTGTGGGTTCACGCCAGACCATAGGCAATTCTCTCTGAGAGTAGTCAAACAGCAAAAATTCACAGCCCAATTTTTCTTTTCTTTCAATGTCTCTTCCATGTAAATTATTTATAAAAAACAAAGTCAAAAATATTAAGAACAAATCAAAATATTCCTAATTTGTTTAAAAAGATTCACAAATCTTAGAAGTGCATGAAGAGGCAAAGATGGAGTACTCTACTCAATGAATGACTTTTGAAAAATCACAGAGATACTAGCACAAAAATTTATTGTCAACTCAGGTAGTTCAGTCTTCTGAGAAATAAGAGAGGGTAAAAACAAGTAAGCTGCTCGTTTCTCTGGTAAGGAGAACCAAAACCTAAATTCCACCTACTGCTTTCTGTAAGAATCATGACATCACCTTCATGACAGGCAAAGGCTCTAACATGAGTGTTTCGTTTGTGCTTGTCACGAATACACAACAAACAACAAACTTACAAGTAGGTTCTATGACCACACTCTTAAAAAGTAGAATCCTGGGTTATTTCTACAGTTATTTCTTGAAAAAGTGACGATCATAGCAATTACATGAAGCCAAAATACTTCCTTATTGAGTATAATTAACATGTACACCTTAAATTTATCTCTAAACCCTACAGCTCAATACTTCCAGAACAGTGAATTTCCCCCACCATGGTTATCAGCCATGGTCCCAAGGTATGGGATCCAACTGGCAGCAACACACCATTCTCATCAGATAAAAAGGGAGAGAGGCATTGCACAACAAGAATGTCTGGTATCTAGAATTACATAAGGTTAGGAATCCAAATACAATCAACCCCAAGTAATTCATCCTGTGTATCCAAAAGCACAAGTCCTAATTGCGTAGGGACTTAGTCTTAAAAATCTGCACTCACTTCCCTATTATCAAGCCTGTAAAAAAGCTGCTGGTGTTTGTAAATACTGCGGCCACGTGTAGCAAAATCCGGATGGCCATCCGCATTCTGACCCTAACTAACATTTCCCTCTGTGTCCTGGCATCACGGAGACTCCT